>NC_133819.1:151979007-152283382 GCF_047830755.1 Zonotrichia albicollis | reverse complement strand
GGCAAGGAGAAAAACCTGCGATCCATGTTTTTTCAAGCGCTGTCGTCAACGTGGTGCTGCCAGTGGGATTGGGATCTCCCTTCTGGGGCATGAATCAGGCTGTGCTCGCGTCCACCCGGCATCGCTCCCCTTCTGTGCTTGAGAATTCTTCCCCTTCCTCTGTTCAGCATCATCTTAAATTCATATCCCAGGCGGTGCCTCCCTCACCTGCTTTATTACCTCTTAATGTGTTTTCCCAAGAATGTCTCGCACGCGGATAAACCTCTCCCGCTGCCCTTGTAAAACCAGTTCTTTCTGCGCTCTTCCTCCTCCAGCGCCTGTGCATTTTTCCTCCATCCATGCAGAGCTACTTTTCTCCTTCTTGCCATGTTTTCTTGAGCACCTTTGGAACCTGAGCATCCTCCTGGAGAAGCGGGTGGATGCCATCACTGCCGGCTTTGCATCCGAGCCGGTGCTCGCTGTGGTCATGTGTGGAGCCGGTGGGGAAGGCAGGAATATTTTTAGCCTGCACTTCTGTGAGCTGCTCAGGGGGCCGCCCACAGCAGAGTATTAAAATAATAGCAGGGACATTGGGTAAGCTGTGCAGCAAAATGTTGATATGCAAATTGCCATCTTAAGAGCAAACCTCAAGGCGATTTTTGGCAATGCATGCAAGGCTCCAGAGCGGTGTGTTTTGAATAAAGATTACAGCAAAGGGATTTTGCCTGGAGGCCACGCTCGTCTCATTTATTCTGAAGCTTAGCAGAGCTGGTAATTCAGTGTTGGAAGCCAACAGGGTGAAACGTATGCACCTTTAAAAAGGTATTAGATTAGCATTGGTGAAACAAAATGTCACGTCACCTCTGTAACTGAAATTTCCAGGCTTGCAGGAGCAATAAATTTGGTTGGATTTCATTTGCGAGCAGTTCCTGGGCGCTGTCCAAGGAAGAGGTGGCTCTGATGGCAGCAGAGTTGGTTTGGGAGGTTTTGAGGCATTACCTGGTGAAAAAAATGAGCTTTTGCCAGCTGATTCCACATTTTTTGGACTTTTTCTCTTCAACTTGGTGGTGGATGGCTTGGCTGTTGGAAACCTTGCAATAGGAAATCAGATCACACATGAATTCCTTATTTTTGTTGGGGTTTTTTTGGTTCATTTTCCTGGCTATTGAGTTCATGTTGGCACTACTAGGAAGGAAACAGCAGTAAATTTGTAGTATATTAGAACAGTTTGAGTTGGAAGGGATCTGAAAGATCATTTTGTTCTGACCCTCTGCTGTGTGCAGGGATGCCTTCCAGTAGACCAGGTTGCTCCAAGCCCTGTCCAGCCTGGCTTTGGACACTTCCAGGGATGGAGCAGCCACATTGCCATTCGTGTCATGTCGAGCTTCCCATCCACCAACATCCCCAAGTCTTTCCTCTCCTCAGGGCTTTTCTCAATGGAGGATTTGAATTCTTTCATTTATTCCAGTTCTTGAGGAGCAAGGATGAAATTGTAGGTGTTTTCATTATTCTTTGTTTCCTTCACCCATCAATGCCTGGGCATTGATAGGTAAAGGAAAAGTTCATATCACAACAAATATATTGCTTTAGAATTGAAAAGTGGCAGTAAATTAAAACAACATGTGAGTTTTGGTGGTTTTTTGAATTTTTTTCATTCTTGAAGACTGTTACAAATCCATCCCTTTTAGAGGTTGGAGAGAGATGATTTTGAGTGGGAATAAAAGTAGTTGGTAGCTAATTTTTCTCACTTTGAACGAAGCATGGAAGAACCAGGTGGCTGAGACTCTGTGGGAACACATTCTGACTTTGATACAAACTTGTGTTGATCAGATCTTAGTTCACTTGTATCCTTTTACTTTAATTACGTGTTCCAACACCATGAGACTTTTAAATATCAGATTTTGAGAATGTTCTCTGCCAAAACTGCACGCTTTAAGTGCAGATCCTGTTGGCAGGCATCTCAGGAGCTGTTGACTTCCCTCTTTTGTAACCTCATCCTCTCTTGCCGAGTTTTTTTCCTCCTTAAAATTCTAACATCTTTTGATAAAATAGCCAAGCTCATGGGTGTGTAGCCCTGTGAAGATCACTGTGTCCTGCCTGCATCCCAACAGAGCCGAGTAAGAACAAGAACATCATCTTTGGAGTTTGGTTCAGGCAAATCTTGAATCTTGCTTGTGTCTGTCCTTTGGTGCATCCTGCTTTTCCCTGGCCTTAAACACAAGATGCTGGTTTAGTCTTCTCATGTTTCCTTGTGCCTTGATGAGATATTGATTCTTCCCTTCAAGGTGATGAAACTCTGCTCCTGACTTTGAAATGCTCCAAGTTTCCACCTCTCCATTATTGTTCCTTCTTGATTATTTCATTTGCAGGAATGTTCTTAATTTTCCCCGAAGCTTGTTTTTTGGTGGTGTATCAGGGAACATCACAGCTGACTGTCATGCCAGTGTTTTTGTCTTTCCAGATTGTGTTTCCTGAAATTTCCCATCAAATCTGTGTTCAACTCCTTCTGCATTCAGTCTCCTATTTTAAGGTCTTTATTGCAGGAATTATCTTTGTAGTCTGTATTTATACAACATTTCATGTGATGCAGATGTGATTCCATAGGGGTGCCTTTGATAATACCTTTAAAATTGTTGTCTTAGTAGTTAAAAATCTTGAGAATGCTGTCATCTTACATAAACATATTTATTTATATAGATCAGAGACAAAAATTAAGACATATTAAGACATTGTAGATGTTAATACTTAAAAATCAAATACAAATAATTAAAATATACATGTATTTTTTGTCTGGCCCTACCTTAGTTCCTTTGGTAGTTACGACACCAGCTGCTTTCTGTGGGGCAGCTGAAATGCTGAACTCTGATCTCAGCAGATAAGAAATATTTTTGTAAAGCTGTGCATTTAGACTAATTCTGTCTGCCGTAGAATGTGCTGAGGATTTGTGATCCTCAGCAAGCATTTGACAGATCTTAACTAGATCTGCTCTGTCTTGTCAATCAAAATTAAACGCCCACCTCACTCCTTCCTACTTTCTCTCTCTTCCAGCCTTTTTATTTAGGTTGGTCATTAAAATTGCTCATAACCATAGAAACGAGGAAAACCCGCCCCTTACTTTCCAGAGCCTTAGAGTGATATTCCTGTACTGACATCATGTGAGTTACATACACGATGGCTTAAAATAAAAACCCCAAAACCTGCAGGTGGGCAGAGTTGTCATTAATTCCTCCCTATAATGGAACTGTCCCAGTGGATGCCAACCAAGGATCACATCCCTCTTGCATTCCTGTATGGAGAATGCAAAAGGGACACAAAGGAGAGGCTCTGCTGAGGGAAAAACACCAGAAACAGATTGAATTGGAGAAGAAAACATCAGTTCAGAGGATGGCACTGGTGGGAGGATGAGATAAGGAGAAGATGGATGGGCAAGAAGTCTCATGTGCAATGTGGGGGGGTTTTGATCATTCCAGTATTGGTTTTCATCCTCCTAGGGCTGCCCTGGGTGCTCTTAGGGCATAATGATATTTCTGGGAAATTGGACCACCAAGTTTCTACACTTAAGGACCCGAATCCCCACTTGGCAGGATGGGGTGTACCATGGCTTCGCTTGTTCTGGAAAGTTGCAATGACCACTGGTTTGTTGCTTGTACAGGCAACAAAAATGCCTTAAAAATGCTTGCCCCAAGGCTATGTGAAGGTGATAAAAACTCCTATCTAGCATCCAGGAACATCCTGAGATTTCAGTGCTGGACTCTGTGTGCTGCACAAATAATTCTGTTTTCATTTGGAGCAGGACTGCCTCAGTTTGAGACAAATTTTGTCATTTATTTCTCCCCACCTTCAATTGCAATAAATCATATGTAGGAAAGTCTCCAGGATGGAGATGTGGTTTGTTCTTGAATTAGCTGGATGTAAAAGTTTCACCACTCTTAATCTGAAGGCTTGTCTCTTGGGAAGAGGAATTTTGACCTTTGGCCAGAGAAATAACAAGGAAGAAGTGTTGTGTGATGTGGCATGACAAGGTGCTGCTGAGCAACATCTTAAAATTTAAAGGTCTTCCTTATTTACCCTGTCTTTGAAAGCTGGTTCTGGGTACTGTACTTTAACTTAAAGACTTTTAATCATTATTTTTTCCCCATGTTTTGGAGGTGTTGACTTTTGAGGGTGTTGAAGTCGATTGTGTAATCAAAGAGGAGGAAAGGGTAATTGGATGGTTTTTCTAAGGGTGGAAAAACTCAAGGCTGCTGCTCTCTTTGGTCCTGATGTCATCCCAGTGATTTTACTTCACCATCCCATCATAAGGAGGGAATAGAAGGATTTCATGGTTAGTCTGGAAGGCTGTCTCCTGTGTGGTGATCCTCCTCCTGCTTAAAACAAGCCCAAAATATCAGCATTTTCATTAAAACACTTTCTTTGAGGAATAATTGCTGTAAAAAGTCTGTAATGTTTTTATTTCAGTACTTTGCCCAGTGTATAAGTGCCTTTACCTGAGTTGCCTAAGCCATTCTTTTTCTTCCTTTCTCTTTTATTTTTTATTAAAGCTTAATAAACTGTGTTGAAAGTATCTTAAGTTCCTTCTGGAGCATTAGTTTCCAAATTTGGGCAAAAAACCCTCACAAGCAGTTGTGAAAGTGTGTGTGGGAAATGCGTTTATGATGTCACTACAGTCTCCAGAGTTATCTGAGTTTCTGGATCCTTATGATGAGAGGAAATGGCCTCAAGTTGCACCAGGGGAGGTTTGGATTGGATATAAGAAAAATTTCTTCACTG
The DNA here is from genome assembly GCF_047830755.1 of Zonotrichia albicollis. Classification (NCBI taxonomy): domain Eukaryota; kingdom Metazoa; phylum Chordata; class Aves; order Passeriformes; family Passerellidae; genus Zonotrichia; species Zonotrichia albicollis. Next base: position 152,278,633 of record NC_133819.1, on the reverse strand, counting down.
AAAGCATGGTCAAGCATTGGGCAGAGTGCTGAGGAAAGTGGTGGAATCACCATCCCTGGAAATATGTGCTGGGTCCACTTGGTTGTCTCAGTGATGTGGTTCTCTCTCAGCAATCCGTATATTTGCACATGCTTTCTTTTTGTAGGAAATATAGTAAAAATATAGTAAAAACATCATAAAATCAGTTTAACTGGCTTATACTGAGCATAAACTATGACATCTCTAAACAGGGAGAAATGACAATAATGTGAAATCACAAGTTGCTGAAAATGAAAATTACTTGCTGTGTTTCACTAGGCATCCCCTAAAGTTTGCACCCTGAAATGAAAAGGAAGAAATGTTCTTTTGTTTCCTTTTTTTGGTGTGTGTGTTCCATTGTCAACATTGTGTAGGCCAAAAGCAAAGCTTGCCTAATATATGGATATGTTTAACAAATTCACAGGGTGTGAAAACTCCCAGCTGAATCTAAAGATACAGCTAAAACCTCAGTCTTGGGAATCCCTGAGCTTCAGGCTGAGGGAAACAGAGCAGATAAAAGCCTGTTTGTGCTTTTCACATCTGATTTTCTTTTTATTTTCCCTTTTATCTAAACAGGAACAATACTGCTGAGCTGGGCCTTGGGTCCATTGGGTTATTGCTGCCAAGTTCCCAACAAGTGGCTCCGCAGCACAGCAGAATAAAATTGTGGGTGAGGTAATGTTTGCTGCTTTCTTTCCTTGATAATCCTTCTCATTTCATTTTTTATTCTTTGATTTTGGTTGGTTTTCTTCACATCCTTTCATCTCACTGGAGGTGATGCTGCGTGTTGTAGGGGAGTAAGGGTGTAGGAATGCTGTGGGCTTTGCTCTTGCAGATATTCACCTCTGGATCACATTTTCTGCTCTTGCAGTGGTTTCTTTGTTTTAACTGGTTACCACTGGGTGATCTCCATCCAAATTTTCCCTCTGACCTTTGATCTTGGCTGTACATTAAGCTCTGGGATGTCCCCCTGCTCATGGAATATTGACTTTGAGCTGGGCTTTCTGGCCAAAGCCAGAGTTGCTGGGTGTTCTCTGCTAGGAACAGATGGTCAGTGAAAGTTCCATTTTTCAAGGTGCAGCAGACTGTGTCTGTAAAGCCTATGGAGTTCTTTAACAGCAATAACAGTTTTCTTAAACTGCATCTGGTTTTCCCACCTGGAATATCGTTAAAGGTAATTTGTATCATGGCTGGAATGGTTGTTTCATGGGCTCCAGCTTAATAGGAGGAAATAAGTATTTTCTTGGGTATTTTTGGTTTAGTGTCTTTTTCCTTGTTAGGATGTTATAACAGAATTAGTAAAATGAGTGGATTCTGATATATCTAAAATGGTGTATCTAAAATGATTCTGATATATCTAAAATGGGTATATTTATCTGAATTGATTGGTTATCTTGCATGAAGAAACTAAGATACTGAAGAAATTTGAAACAAATCCTAAAAATGGTTTTCTAAATTTTTAAAATATTTTTCATTTCTCTACTCCTGTTTTCCATAGCCCTTGGATCGTTGGCTTGTTCCAGCTCCAATTCATACACAGAGCTGAAGAGATTTTGTAACATTCAGTAAATAATATGCATAAATTGTGCCTATTAGCGTTCTGAGTAATTACCAACAACAGAGTAAATTCGAGGTTAATGAGATTAACGGGGCAGAGGAAGGAAAGCTCTGAGTGCCCCTCCCGGTGTCCCCGGAGCCCAGGGTGGCCCCGTTTTTGTTGACAAGCCCAGCATGGCTGGAGCTGCAGCAGTGATTTTGCTGCTGTTCCCCAAACAGAGCCTAATGAGTTCCTACTGCTGGCATTCTGCTTTAAATGCTGGATAATGTTATTAAATCCCACTCCTTGTGAGGGTTGTTTTTAATAGTTGTGTTTAATAGTTTTGTTTTTTCCCCCATTTGCTCTGGTTCTGGGGATCAGTAATAAGGTGCCTGGTTAGCCCTCATTCTCTGACATCTTCTCCCAGACATCTGGTACCCTCCTGGATGTCTCCTCAAAGCCACCAAGAGGAATTGACCAGTCTTTTCATGTTACTGTCAGAATATTGTACTCAGAAGTACTTTGAGATTAACCCTTGTTTTCTTATCCTAAGATCCATCCTGGCTTGATTTCATTTGTCCTGTGCCTTTTTCCCTCTAAGAGCACTTCATTACATGCTCTCCAGTAAGTCTAGCAGGGACAGAAAGTCCAATTTCCTAGCAAAACATTTTTATTTTTCTACTCTAGTATCCCTCAAGCCCTCTCTCTTTTCCAGGTTAGTGGGTTTTCTGCTCTCTGTCCATCATCTTCCAGCATCCTCTGGCAGTCTTCAATGTTTTATCAATGTCACTATCTCAGAATTGTTTATTTGAGTTTTCTCCACCCAAAACTGCATCTGCGTGGTTCCCTCGAAGCTCTGGGCACCGACTCCCCTTGCTGGTCACGTCACAAACTGCAACCTATTTTTTTTTTCTGTTTTAAATGAAAATGCCTTACCCAGAGACCTATTTCGTTTACTCAAGATAAATGTTGTACTTATGACTCTGGTTTTTCTTGTTCCGGCAGTTCTGATTAAACCATGAACTTTCCATGTAAACAATTCAGGTAGAATAGGTGCGCTGCACATTGCCTAAATGAATTATTCACCTCTTAGCTTTTGTTTTCATTTCTTGGTTATTCGTTCCTCTTTTTCGTGTGGGCTTATTTTTTAGATTTATTTTATTATTGCAAGTTGTTCTCCTGTTTCAATTGTGTAGTGCAGTGATTTCTCTCTCCTCTCAGTTCTTTCATGTTTTGTTGTGAAGTTGACTGGTTAAGAGATCAGGAGCACACGTAGTGTTCTCCTCTACCCTTCCAGTTGTAGGGAATAATGAGGAAGAACCAGGAAGATCCAGCAGATCAATACCAGGCCCTGAGCCTGGTGTCACTAGCAGATTTTTGGGTTTTCCTATGGGATGCTGTGTGAGCGAGGCCCTTTGTTCTGCTGTCTCAGTGCAGGTAGCTGCTGCAGGGATCTCCTCAGGGAAGGAGATCCCTGCAGCAGCAAAGGCACCAGGGTTATTGATGTGTTTGAAACCATGAGAATGGCCATATAGGAATTAGGGCTCCTTCCCCAAAAAGAGATATGGGAACAATAGCCCAGCTGAAGTGCATCTGCACCACAGCATAGGCAACAAACAGGAGGAGCTGGAAGCCCCTGTGCAGATGGAAAAATATGGCAAAATTGCCATGAGAGAAACATGATGGGATGAGTCCCACCGCTGGAGAGAGGGAGCAGAACGAAGCCCCCATAATCCAAGGGGAAATGGTCAGGGACCTGCTGTGCCACTTAGGCCACCACAAGTCCCTGGGGCCACATAGAGTCACAGAATCATAGAATAGCTTGGGTTGGAAGGAATACTAAAGATCATCCAGTTCCAGCCCTCCTGCCATGAGCAGTTGCAAAAAGCAGGGACATTTCCCACTGACCCAGGTTGCTCCAAGCCCCATCCTGGCCTTGAACACTTCCAGGGATGGGGCATCCACAGCTTCTCTGGTCACCCTGTGCCAATGTTTCTCCACCCTCAGTATAAAATATTTCTTCCTTAGAACCTATGATGGTGGGGTTTTGATGATAACAGTTCCTCCCTTGCCCTGTGCAGACATGATAAAGGGCATTTTGAGGGAGAGTAAAGTAGATCTTGAGGTTTTTTTGGTGGGGTGATCTCACTCCCTTTTCCCCTGCTCCCCATTGGTAACTGGGGGAGCAGTTGATCTGAGTGTTGTCTCTCCATGCCAAGGCCATGATTCCCATTGCTGGTCAGCCTGTGGGGAAATCCTGCTGGTGCTTCCAGATGTTGCAATGCAGATGGACAGAGAGGTTGCTGAGCTGCAGAACAGCAAGACCTCCATAAGCGAAGAAACGTGTTAAATCATAACGTCTTAAATGGCCATAGTTTCATTGGGATATTTCTGCAAATAGAAATGTGATGGAAACAGCTAATGTGTGTGTGTGTGAGTGCAAGGGAGGGACTTGCACATATTTCTGTGTGAGGGCATGGGAAACGACTCAGCTTGCTGCAGCTTGTTGCTAATATTTGTGTCTGAGTGCTTAAAATTTCACAAGAGATATTAAGACTTGAGAAATGTGTTTTGCTGCCTTGTAAGTGTATGATTAAACCTTCATCATTTTCTTCCTTTTCACTGTGGGAATCTTTAAGTCGTTATGCTTGTTTTCTTCAGGCATCATACTGAAAGCAAAGAGTGGCGTTGTTATTTATTTATTTTTTGGAACGTGCTCCTCTCTGCCTGTTTTATGCAAAAGCACTTTAATTGATCTTTCAGACAGTCAAGAAGAGGACAAAGAAGAAAATATTTAATGCAGCATATAATTCTTTCTGGTTTTGCCTCAAAATAAAAAGCCACTTTGCAAGGATTTATGTATCTAAACACGTTTTATGTAGATGGAACAGCTACATTTTATCTGCCTACTGCAGGAGGTTGATGCAAAGAAATGCCTTGATCAAGGGTTTGAACTGGTTCTGGGTAACTCCAAACTGTTCCAGTGGTGAGCACATTGCCAGTTTCTTGCCACCTTGATTACAATTGTTGTATCTTTCTATATTTGTGATTTCCTTGACTATTTTAATTTAATCTTCTTGAATGTTAAAAATGAAAATGATGCAGGTCCTTTCCTTGCTGTGCTGTACTGAAGCACAGTAACATCCCATTCAACCAGGAGTCCCTCCTATGTATTTTGCAGCTCCAGGATGCTTTGGATGAGGTGAGAGGACTGTGGCTTCTCTTTAATTCTCCTGCTGCATCCAGAGCTTAGTCAAGCCTGGCACTTGAGCACAGATTGCCTGAACTGCAAAGCATCACCTCAGTGTCAGCACCTCCCTTCTGTCTGTTTTAGGTGAAACAACTGCAGGGATTCGATGCTGTTGTTTGCTTCCCTTCAAGGTTTGAAGGCTGAACATCTTCCATGCTGGTGGAGTCAGGAGTATTTATGGGCTGGAATCACCTTGCTTTGGCTCTGTTGTAGTCAAAGGTCAAATTAAACAGCGTGTGTCAGGTTCTGTTCCGTGTTTGTGATTTGTTGTGGCCGAGATGTGGAATGCACACACGAGTTAATGCACACTTCTGTGGTTTGCTCCTTCAATACTAAAGATTTCTGGGCATATCTGGACATGGCCTGCAAGAGTCAACTGAGAGACTGCCTGAAAGCTCTCCCTGAAATAGTGAGCTTTGGAAAGCCCTCTGTAGCCTGGGAAGACTGAAATGTGGGCCATGGGGTTGTTGTCACCTTCATGTGCTGGAGATTTTGTCAATTTAAATGAGTTAAAATACTTGGAAGAGATTCATCTTTTTAGAAGTTGTGTCAATGCCTTGAATGTCTCGAGTAAGTGAAAATCCCTTATTGAAATGGCTTTTTGATAGTTTGGAGATTTTCAGCTGCATTCATTTGAAATATGCCTTGTGCCATGACTTAAGAGGACATTTTCAATATATTTTTGGGTTTCTTTTATTAAATATTAAGCTTGAGAAAGAACAGCCCCTGTCAGCCACCCTCCCCCCCAAAAGAAGGATGAGTAAAAGCAGGAAATAAACTAGAGGAGCTTGTCATTAAACCTAAATCCACTTACAAACATCTAGTAAATAGGCATCTTTAGAGGCTCGTTCTGTACTTTTATTGCAAGGATGGTGTTATACTGCTGTATATATCAGAGAACTGGGTAACAGCACGTCCTCTGTCCTCAACAACTGCTTAGAGCTGTAGGTTTTTGTGCTCAAGCCGATGAATATTTTAGCTTGATGTCTCCAAGGGTAAAATGAAGGAGTAGCTGCTCTGAGGGATTAATACAGAGTGAATTAGATGTTTGGAAAAGGCATTAAAAGTTGCAGTGGCTGTGTTGAATCCCAGCATTGGAAATGTGAGGTGAGATGCTGGGGTGCATCCCCCTGCTGCAGAGGGACATCCATCTGGATTGCAGGATGAAAACATCTGTTTTTTTGTTAGTTGGTGCTTAGATGACATGAAAAAATGGGGAAAAAAGCTTACTCCCCACTTCCTCTCCTCTTTCTCAGTATCAATCATAAAAATAGTTGTAAGAAACCTAGGGGATGTTGCTTCTCTGTTCCCTCACAGCTTCAGCCAGCACCACAGGCAAAATGCTTGTGGGTACCACAAGGATGATGTTTCTTGACCCCAGAAGCTGCATCCCGACTTTTTCTCCCTATCAGCTACAAGGCAGGAATATACAGCCCAGTGGTCAAGGAGATGCCCAAGGAATAGCTCACAATAGTGGGTGGTGGTGTCCTCTGAATGTCCTGCTCCTACAGCATCACTGGGATGGGAGCCAGGCACCATCTTTGACACAGGTAAGCACTAACTGGGGTATTGAGACCTCTTTTCCTACTGCCAGGGTTATTCTGGAGCCCCAGCAATGCCTGGAGCAGCCCAGCCCTTGTTCTGCTGTTGGGCTCGGGGCTGGTTATTTTGCCACGTTCTCAGAAATCGCTGTCAACTCAGCTCGCTTTTTTTAGAAATGTGCTTTCATCATTTGTGATCCGAAAGGCTCTCCTGCAATGGAGGAGGTTTGGGCTGTTATTTTTAACTGAATGTTTCATTGATCTCATTTACAGCACTCGCTGCTGGTCCCTGTGTTGGCAAGAGAGCAGAGAGGCAGCCGTGGTGTGGGGCAGGGAGGGAGTGCTGTGGGAAGGTTGTGAGTTCCCTCCCTTGTCAGAGCTAATTCATCACAGAGCTGCAGCCTAAAGATGACTTTTTGCATAATTTTAGGCCAGTAAAAGTCAGGGCTCCACTCTCTTGTAAGTGAATTTATGGAGTTCAGCTCTGTCCAACATTTTGGTCTTGGTGTCATTAAGACAACACCAGAGTCTGATGCATTCCAAAGAAAACCCTACCAAGAATAATTTTAAAAAATGCTTAGATTTTGGATCAACAAGATGCAATTTCAACTCTTATGAAGCAGCTTGTGCTTTCTCTTGGGTTAAATTAATCCTGCTGCATTCTCAGCTGAAGAGTTTGAGTTTCAGCAACTGGGACATGGTGGGACCTTGGCTTATGTGGTAGGATGGAGGGTGGTTTCTTCTAGGCAGTGTCATTCTCTCCTGGAGAAATGGAGGCTCGGGGGGACATTATCACTCTCTACAACTACCTGGAAAGAGATTGTAGTGAGGTGGGTATCAGTCTCATCTCCCAGGTGACAAGTGACAGGATGAGAGTAAATGGCCTAAAGTTTAGGGGAGGTTTAGATAGGATTTTAGGAAAAGCTTCTTCACTGCTAGGGTTGTTAAGCATTAGCAAAGGTTGCTCAGGGAAGTGGTAGAGTCACCATCCCTGGAAGTGTTCAAAAAACGTGGATATAGCACTTGAGGATGTGTTTTAGTGGTGAACATGTTGGTGGTGCTGGGTTAATGGTTGGACTCGACGATCTTGGAGGTCTTTTTCAACCTTAATGATTTTCTGGTTGTCTGTGATGTGGAGAGCAAAGCCTTCAGGGAGTGTAAATGGGAGCTGGGAGCACCTGAAACCTTCAGTGACAGGTTTGAGTGTTCAGCTCAGTCCTAACCAAGTGTGTAAATAAAGCTGAAAGCCTCAGGAGTGGATGATTTTTCTACTTGATGAGCCAGAAAATTAAAGACAAACAGAATATCTGGGGCCTGGGCCTAAAAGTAAGAGCAGATGAGCACTACTGGATTGTTTACATAAATATTTTTTTACTTTTTTGATAGTTTGAAGTCTCTCACTTCCTTTAAGGCTTTCTTCTGTTGGTGTCTTTCTGCCTCTTCCGCTGAAGTAGGTTGGTTGAGTTAATCACATCAGAGGGAAAAAATACAGTTCACTGATTTTCTCCTCCACCCAACCATCAATGTATGTATTCACCAAGCACGTAAGGACTTAATATCTCAGTGTCCTCAAGGAAAACTCAGGCAAATTCATTGACTATCTATTTTTTTGGTATCACACAGTCAATCAGTTAACATGTGTCCAGGTCTAGATTATCCATGTGGGTTGTTTGTTGCCTCTCTGGGTGCTTTGGAGAACAAATTGAGGCATGGATGGATCCTGAAGCTGAGGAGGAGGAGGATCCATGGGTACAGGGAGAGTGTGGAGAGGTTGTGAGAGAAGCATAATGATAATATGGAGTGGGAGAACAGGGGTTGTCATGGCAGGAAGCTTTTTGTAGGGGACATAGGTGGGGATTCACTGTTGATTTCTGCAGTCCTCAGTTTATGCACTAAAGGGATGTGTGGGTTTATCACTGCTAAGCCTTGTATTGACCAAAAAAAGAGTAGAAGGGATATCTTCTTTTTCAATATGTTCTGAAACATTTAGGACATTGTCAATAATCTTCCTGATGCAAAATAACTGAATTACTTCACATTCCATATATTTGGTGTATGCGCTCTCCTCCCCTAGAACCGATGAGTATGTCAAGGAACTTGATTGTGAAAACTAGCACCTCTGTGAGGTCAGGGTGGCTGCCTGTGTTTTAGAGATCCTCAGGTGTTTCAAGGCAAGTGTGTTCATGTGGATAGTCCAAATTTAGAAAGAAAAGTAGGGTGAGATTCAGCCTGTCCTGCTACGTTGAGCTTCTTCATATATTCACAGAATCACAGAATCTTCAGGGTTGGAAGGGACCTCTGGAGTTCTTCCAATCCAACCCCCTGCCAAGGCAAGGTGATGCAGGAACACATCCAGGTGGGTTTGGAATGTCTCCAGAGAGGGAGAATCCATGCCCTCCCTGGGCTGCTGTTCTACCCTCTGTGAAAAGAAGTTCTTCCTTGGGTTGAGTTGGAACTTGCTGTGTTTTAGTTTATGGCCATTGACCTTGTCCTGTTGCTGAGCACCATAAAAAGAGCCTGGCACCATCCTCTTGACTCCTTGAGATATTTGTGTGGATTGATGAGATCCCCTCTCAGTCTTCTCCAGACTAACCAGGCCTGGCTCCCACAGTGTCTCCTCACAAGAAAGACCTTTCTCCCAGCTGGACTTTGAACCATGGAGAATCCACTGAAGCCAGTGTGTATCAGATGTCTGCTGGTGACATAGAACCATGGAATCATGGAATGGTTTGGGGTTGGAATGGGATGGTCTTTGACATCCCTTTCAACCCCAGCCATAGACAGGGAACCTTCCACTATACCAGGCTACAGGCAGTACAGACTTCCATCGTGTTCTTCCAAAAAAACAGCTTAAAGAGCCTCTCCTTTACTTGAGAAGCTGTGTTTTCATCAGGTGATAGTGTTCAGGAGGGAAGAAGTGAACTCTTTACGTTGCTTATCTCCTGTATCTCAGTGCTTATCTCCTGAAGCAGTCACAAAAAGGCTGAAAGCTGAAGTGTAGCCAGCTCAGGGCAGCAATCCCCTGCACTCTGCTGCAGGGAGATCCTGGCTCCCCAGACTTCTGCACCAACAGGAATGAGCCATCTGGGAGGCAGGAGATGACTCCAGACTGTTCTGCTGGTATGGATGACTTTGCCAAGGAGGAGGTTCCTGTCACACTGGGTGCTACTACTGATGGCGCTGATGCAGATCTTGTCTGCTCCATCATGAGCACTGGAGATGAGCTCACTCCTCTGCCTGGAGTGATGGAGGCTCTTTGCACACCCAGACTTTCTCTCTGTTTGCTCTTTTCCCTGAGTGGCCAAATAAACACATTTTTTTCCCCTTGAAATGTTGTTTGTAAACTTTTCTCTTATCTTCTGCTGCCTTCAATTTACTAATGACCTTTCCTGCAGCCTGAACGCAGTGCTCCTGGTACTGTGAGCAGTGTAAACTGTCTTAAATTATACCCCTTGTCCTCCATCCATCTCAGTTTGGTTTTGCAGGGAGATCGTGTGTTATCACTTGGAGTTTGCTTTCAGAATTGAGGATGGTGATAAATAAATGCTGCTGGTAGCAACGGGAGAACGTGGAGTGCTTTAACCAGCTCAATATGTGGAAAAGAAAGAAAAATGACTTTTTAATTTTTTTTTTTTTCTTCATGCATGACTTGTATAGAGCCCTGTATCTTCTTCAACTTAGGTTTTCTAGGGTTATAGGCAAAGATGCTCCTGTCAGCTGATTTTTCTGCCTCACATCTGGAAATGCCAATTAGGGTCACTGCAGTAAAGGCAGCTGCACTAATGCCAACTCTGCTATCTGTGCCTTCCTTTGCATGCTTCCTCTGCACCTGGAATTGTTTCCCTCTCCATGAAATAACTTTTGATTGGACACCTACAGGTGTGTTGCTGTATTTTCCCTGGTAATCTCTGACACTCCCCTGATTTTTACACGGCAGTTTAGCAGAAGGGCTGTTGAGATCCAGCTGTGTTGGCATTCATCAGTTTTGCTCTGACTTGACTGCAAACAAGACCCTATGCTTTGTTTGCAGTCAAGATGGTGAAAAATCCTTAAAATAGAAAGGCAAATTCATGCAATGAATGATACAGATCTAATTTTTGGATTAAAGTGACTAAAATCAAGCCACTGTTTAACTGAAGGACACTTTTCTGTTAATTATGGTCCAAATTTCTTCAACAATGGCAGACTAATCTGGCGGATCCATTGGTTGGAGCACAACAGATTTATATTGGAAGCAAACTGTAGCATTTGCTGGCTGGGCACAGGATACTTGGGAAGCAAGAACTGAGTCTTTTGGCCTCTGGTTGTGGGATACCTGCTTTTTATGGGGGTTTTGGGATACAGTACATTGATATTCTGCTGCTTGTCAGAGTATGTATATAAAAATTATGGAATCACAGAATGGCTTGGGTTGGAAGGGACCTTAAAAATCATCCAGTTCCAACCCCCTGCCATGGGTAGGGACACCTTCCACTAGACCAGATTGCTTCATGCCCTCTCTATCCTGGCCTTGAGCACTCCCAGGGTTGGGACAGCCACAGCTTCTCTGGGCAGCCTGTACCAGGGCCTTACCACCCTCATAGTTAAGAATTTTTCCTTCCTGATATCTAATCTAAACCTGCTCTGTTTAAGTTTGAAGCCATTCCTCTTTGTCCTCTCCAGCTCTCTTGCAGACCCCCCTTCATCTACTGAAAGGCCCTAGTTTTGGTCACCCTGAAGCATTTGCTTTTCCAGGCTGAACAATCCAGATTCTCTCAGTGTTTCCTGACAGGACAGGTGTTTCATCCCTCCTCATGGCCCAGTTCAGAATTATAGAATCATTTTGGTTGGAAAGGACCTTTTAGATGATCAAGTACAACCCTTAACATTGTGCTGTGAAATGAAAGTGACTGGAGAACTGGAGCATTAGTGGCTGACTCCATTGCTTTTAGTTACAACACCAAGACTGGCATTGTTGTTGATGGAGACACCAGCCAGGATGTCACAAAAGAAATGGCTAAAGCACGATGCTGAGAAGGAACATCTCCATCTGCTCTCCATGCTCCATCTGCTGAAGAGCAAGTAGAAGGCCCCTCATTTTCCACAGAAGTTCCTTTCACCTCCTGGCACTTCATCTACCACTTGCTGTGTCTACTTGCCCCTCCACCTCAGAAGAAACCATAAACCTGGTTGGTTTCCCACTTGTTTACACACAGATAATCCACTCACTGGGTATTTGCTGCAAGTGTTGTGCTTTGGTCTATTTCTCCACCCTGGTGTTTAATTATCTTTCTTTCCTTGAGTCATAGAATCTCAGAGTAATTTGGGTTGGAAGGGGCCTTAAAGATCAAGCTCCTGCCATGGGTATGGACAACTTCCACTATCCCAGGTTGCTTCAAGCCCCATGCAATCTGGCCTTGGACACTTCCAGAAGCATCCACAGCTTCTCTGGGAAATCTGTGCCAGGGCCTCACCATCCTCACAGGGAGGAATTTATTCCTAATAACGAATCTAAACCCACTCTCCTTCAATTTAATTAATTTCCCCTGTGTCCTATCACTTCATGCCCCTGTGAAAAGTCCCTCTCCACCCTCTCTGTAGGCCCCTTTTAGGTGTTGGGAAAGGCTCTAAGGTCTCCAGGAGCCTTCTCTTCTCCAGACTGATCAGCCCCAACTGTCTCAGTCTGTCTTCACAGGAAAAGTATGCTTAAAATTTCCCTTGATTTTCAGGCTGATAGTTATGATTCAGGATTTTTTAAAATTTGTTTTTCTTTTTTCTCTGATTTATTTAAGCTTTCCAACAGCTTCAAGTTACAGCAGCAGCTGAAAAGGCAGGAAATGGGACCAGTAAAAGGGAAGTTCAGCACAGACCTTTGGTGATTCTTGTATCTCTGTCATTCTTTGTGATGATCATCACCATGTTGCTGGGAAAGGCTGAAAAAGTGGCATCTGTCACTGCACAGCCAAGGGGCCATTTTGTTTAAACATATCAGAAAATTACAGGATGAGTGTCTGGAGGCAATGCCATGGGAACAAGTAGTAAAGACTTCTCTCTCAGCTCAAGATCTCCTTCCTGGAGGGCAGTGTCGAGAAATGCATCTCCTGTGACTTCTGCATCCCTTGTGACACAGCATCTCTCTTGACTTTTGGTAGCCTATTTGTGGAAGTATTCAGAGAACATATTCTCCTACATATTCTCCCATCTGTCTTTTTCCCAAACTCACTGGCCTTGGTGGATGCTTAAGAATAGATGTGCTTTCTGCGTTATGTTGAGAAGGCAGTTAAGAATTTATTTTTTGACCTTTCTGTGTTTAGATGATAATATTTTTAGTATCTTCTATGATGGCTGCTTCTGAGTTTATTTGGACTCTCTTTTACCATTTATATGCAGAGGAGAAAACTTGATCAGTGTCTTAATCCAAAAGATATTTTGGGTTTTTCTGCCACCTGGGCCAGGCTGTGCAAGAACCCTTTTCATGGCTCTGAATTGTTTTTTTACATTGTTCATAAAACTCTTTTTGGGAATGGATGAACTCTGCCTGTAGCATTTACCAGTTCTCAAGAATGTGCAGTTGCTTGGCTGTACAGACCCTGAATAAACATGCAAAAAAAGGGAGCCCAAAATATCATCCTGCCATCAAAAAAGTGTGAAATGGGAAGGAAGGAATTGTTTCTCCATGTAAACTTTCTTTTTTTTATTTTTTAATTGGCTTCCTCACCACATCAATGTCTTTTTCTTCTGTTTCCCACTTACCTCATCTTAAGCTTGCAAGCAGATGACTCTGGATGGTCTTTTCTAAAGAAAAGGGATAATACAGGCGAGAAACTCTCAAAGGATCTTAAGATTGTGAGATATGGAAAAAGCTTTCTGTAAAATGACATCTGTTGGGGATGTGATGTATCTCTTGAATTCAGTGTAATTAGACCCTGCTCAGCTGTGTAACTTTTGACATGGATTGGCATCTGCTTCTCTGAAGGCTTAATGGTGCCTTTAATTATAAGTAGTCTAGGAATTGCCTAGAGAGCCACAGGCTTCATTTAGCTCAAGAATCTCTCTTTTGGATGGTGATCAGGAAAAACATGCTGAAAAGAAGAGCAAGCAGTGTCCTTATATGCAAATGTGGTGATGAATCCTCCCTGGGTTTCTCCTGATGGTAAATCATTAAGGCTTGGCTTCAGCATTTCATGTTGCAACTTAGTTATGACAACTTTGGCTGGTCTCATTATGTGCTTCCCTGTGCCTTTGGATCCTGGAGTTCTTGGCCTCTAAAACCTGTGCTGTATGTCAATTATTCAAAAAATTCTCTTATCTCTCGAGTATTTCCTGACTTCTTTTTTTTCTTGAGGGAGATTTCCTGGGTGGTTTTTTTTTTTTTTCTACTAGATTGTAGGAAGCTGAGAAATTCTTCTCTAAACTGTTCCTTGTTGAAGCTTTTTCTGCTGTGTTTGGTGCAGTTTCCAAATCAAACTCACTCCTTCAGTGTGTCTCCTTTCTTCTCCCCAGTCTCCATGGGGCAAGAAGCATTTCAGCTCTTCACCTCTCAACATTTTCTGAGTGGCTGCTTCTCTATTAAAAAGATTAAGAATCAAATTAAACGGCACCACCAATTTTACCTTACAATTTTCATAGAATTCTACAGTGATTTGGGTTGGAAGGCACCTAAGGATCACCTATTTCCAAAGCCCCTGCACCTCCCAGATTGCTCCAAGCCCCATCCAACCTGGCCTTGGACACTTCCAGGGATGGGGCAGCCACAGCTTCCCTGGGCAACCTGTGCCAGGGCCTCACCACTCTGGTGGTGAATTTTATGTGGTAGTCATCCACAATAATTCTATTTTTCCTTCAAATAATTTTGATATTATTCTGTCTCCTTTCCTATGCATCCCATTGCTCACCTGAAAGGATTAGCTTTGGGCAAAGTTTCCTTTTGAGGTGCCAGTGGTGACATCCAGTTCCTTTCATTGGCTTCAGCTTCTGCTAGGACTGTGCCTGCTACAACACTTCCTCTCCATCTTTGTTTCACATTTATTTGGCCTGGTGTACATAATTCTAAGCCTTATTGAAGTAAAATTTCTGAATAAGAGAGGAAAATCAACTTGCAAGCTCAGGAAGGCAGCGAGTTGGAGTTTTGAGGACCATGAGCTGCTGTGAGGGTCTTAAGGTGTCATCCTCCTTCTTTGCCCATCAGTTGATGTCCTCCGTAATCACAGAGTCACAGAATGGTTTGGGTTGGAAGGGACCTTAAAGGTCATCCAGATCCAAGCCCCTGCCATGGGCAGGGACACGTCCCACCAGACCAGGTTGCTGATCCTGATTTTGTTAATTTTGGGGTCAGACAGTGGCAACAGCAGTCCCAAAGGACTTGAAGAAGTTCCTAGAGCCCTGTGACTCCTTCCATGGTCAGTGGAGCACCTTTGGGTGGCTCTGGTCCATTGGCTGTAGAGCTGGATTCATAGAAACACTTCAGTTGCATGGGTGAACTTGGCTTTTTCTCCCTCCCCTGTTCCCTAACACATTCAAGGAATTCAAGTTGAATCCATGTTAGTGTTTACCATTTTCAGATGTGCTCAACTCAGCACTCTGGCTGCTGTTCACACCCCTACAAGCCTCCTCTTGCACATCCCAATCCTTTGAACAATCAGAAAATCTTTGACAAAGTATTTGATAATTAGCTGTGTTAGAGCCTCGCTGCCCAGACTTGGCAATATTTGTGATTCTGCTTGTGTTTGCTTGTGTTTGCTTCCTCCTAAGTCATGACTGGAAAAAAGACAGCTGTGCATCCCAGTCAAAGCTCACTGGACCTGGGATCCCTCTGAGCTTGTGCCTCACCCAGGGAGCTGTTTTGAGCTTTCATCTCTTGCTGTTCGTGGTGGTTTTTCCACATTAGAGAAGCTAAGGTGAAATTTTTCTACCACTGGAAGCCCTAAAATCAAAGCAGAAGCATTAACTGCATTCAGAGTTATGACTCAGAGCAGGTTGCCATCATTTTGAATCCTGTGTATTTAATTCCTTTGCAGAAATATCCCCTTGGTACAATAATTCAAAGCCCAGATCCCACTTAGAAGGTGCAACATCAACTGCTAAGGTCATCTTTCCACTTTGGGACAAACATTGCGATTGTCACTTGAAGGATCCTCCTTGTTTCTTTACTGCCTTTTACTTTGATGTGGGAGCACTTTTTTTTTATTTATCCAGCCTCCTGGCATCTTTGCAAGGGAGGGAGGTATTGAGAGAAAATAATTTACAGGGCTTGGTGGCATGGTGCCATTTTGTTACAGTGTAATCACGCTTGAAATATTCAATAGAACATCATTCTGGAGTTAATGGGGGAGATTGTTGTTGGATTATATCCCATGTGATTTTTCTTTCTGTGTGTGGAGAGTTTTCTTGCTGCAAATGAGATAAATAAAGGATTATATCTACATTTTTAATAGCTGGTATCAGAAGTGAAGCACTTCCAATAAAGTGTTCCTATATTTTCTTCCCACATAAGACTGTTTTACAAGCTTATGTCCTTCTATTTTTTTACCCTCTTTAAATAATCTTAAAAATCAGGTTAGAAATTGTTTCCCTTTGCCCAAACTCTGGATAAAACATCTCTTCACAAAAATAGCAGAATGATGTTGCACTTTATTTGTTGCAGGAAGAAAAACAGTGAGTTGGAGGTGAACAAAAGAGTGAAAGTTCTTTGAGAAGATGGGAATTGCTTTTTTCTTTTTTCTTATGTTTTGGTGGTTGTTTTCAGATCTGCAGCAGTGACCTGGTGATGCTGGGCAGGTGCTGCAGCTGCTGGAGGCACAACACAGAGAGGGCTGTGAGAGCATCAGCAGAGTATTTCTGGGTGTCAGGAGGCTGCAGGATTCATCTTCCCATCAAAGCAGGGCTCAGAGAAATGGAGGCCCTTTAGAGAACCATTTCAGGTCATTTTCAGTATCAAGTCTGGAAAAATCAAAATGTCCTTCCATACAGGAGAGATAAAATAGAGGTAATTCAAGGCAGCTTGAATCTCTCTGTTTTTCTCAGAGACTTTCAGCAGAAATTGGGATTCCAGGATGGTTTGGGTGGGAAGGGACCTTCAACACCATCCAGTTCCAACTCCCTGTCATGGGCAGGGTCAGGACCAGGATACTCAAAGCCCAGCCCAACCTGTTCTGTTTTAAGACTGGTGATCTTCATGGTTTTATTGGAGATGAGTGTACAGCACCCACTGCCCTATTACTTTTAGATTTAGTATTGGCAGCAGTTTCTTCTTCACTGTGTTATTCCTTGTCCTTTTTTCTAGGGAAGAAAAATATTCTTGACAGTCACAAAGGACACTGGAGGAGATAAAGTGTTATTGTATGGTAATTCCTGTACTCCAAAGTTACAAGGAACCTTTGATCAGTCCTCTGCATGATTATCTTAATATCATGAAGGCTGATAATGTAAATGGAGATTTCAAGCTTGACCTGATTCATAAATAGGATAAGTTAAAATGATGAACGTGATTGAGTTATTTGCTGCAGCTGCTTCCAGGGCTGGATTGATTTGAATTTCTGCTGACAAGGCGTTGAGACCTCTGGGAAGGACATCCCTGAGTTTATTAGCAGAATGCTGGGGAGGGAGGAGTTTTGGGAATGTGGAGGGTGGGTTGGCTGGGCTCTGAAGCCTTGGGCTGATAGTGAAGTCTTTTGCAATAATTCGGTCTGGTTTTAGCAATTTAATATAATAATTTTAATGGAATGCTGTGTTCCTGGTACTGCCAGTGCAGTCAGTGCATCTCAGTGATGGTTCTTGTTTTGCCTGGTACTGTGGGCTCCTGATTGTTGCTGGTTTGGAGTTTGGGCATTTAAACAAATTCTGACCTGTTGATCAGGGGTTCTGTTTGGGTTATTTGTATGTTCTGGTAAAAGCTTGTAATGGCAAAAGATCTCTGTTCCTTGTTGAGATTTTTTCTCAGAAGCTGTGAAATCAGTGGCATGCAGGACCCAGGCCAGATCTGTGCTTTGAAAATATCTCTTCTGCAGTATCTCAGTTGCTTATCTGAATGTCAAACTCAAATCAGTTTTTCTTCCTCTGTCTTAAGATTTCACCTGTGTATAACTTCCATCAGAGTTTAAATTTGGTCTGGAATCTTTGACATACAGAAATTTCTGGTTGTGGGTCTGTCTATAGGGTTTCTTGCCTCCTGGCTCTTGATGAAGAAGGAGCATCTCAGTAGTGTCACTGGAGCACTTCCCACTGAAGACTTGAGGCAAAAAAAATCATGGAGTTCAGGCTGGAGAAGAGAAAGCTCCAGGGAGAGCTTGGAGTCCCTTCCTGAGCCTAAAGGGGCTCCAAGAGAGCTGGAGAGGGACTTGGGACAAGGCACAGAGTAACAGGGCAGGAGACCATGGCTTTAAACTGCCAGAGGGCAGGGTTAGATGGGATATTGGGAAGGAATTCTTCCCTGTGGGGGTGGTGATGCCCTGGCACAGATTGCCCAGAGAAGCTGTGTCTGCTCCATCCCTGGAAGTGTTCAAGGCCAGGTTGGACAGGGTTTGGAACAACCTGGGATAGTGGAAAGTGTTCCTGCCCATGGCAGAGGGTGGAACTGGATGATCTTGATCCTCACCCTTCTCCATATGCTGTGTGTGGCTGTGTGCTCTCCTGTGCTCTCCCATCTCCAGCTGGGATGTGTTTGCTCTCTAGATATTCCCCCCCATCCCCACATCTCATCTACCAACTCTCCTTTGCTTAACCTGCAAAGATTTAAGGCACTTAATGGCTGGAGGCTTTGGCAGCATGAATTGAAAGCCTTTTATAAATCAGTGTTTGGTGGTCTTCACTATGTAAAGGTAAAAAGGGACTGTGTCTCCTTCTGCTGCTTCTTCAGGGCTCTGTCCTTGTCTTAAATCCTCCTTCTTCCTGTGTTTCCTCTGTAAATCCTGCAGGTCGTAACAGTCTCTTAAATCTTGCAGATTGCTGTAGAAAATATCTTCTGTGCTTACTTGTTTGTTAGTTTTAAGAGAGTCATTTGTATTTGACCAGCTTTACATAACTCTGTGTGTGTATAGACATATATACCCACATAATACTTCATTCCTTGCACAAATCCCTATATATATTATATTTTTCTTTAAATTCTAAAGAGCTCCTCAACCTGTTGTGAAGTGATGCCTTATTTTTATGCAAGTCAAGATCTCAGTGCACGGCAGATGACCCCACAGAGGCACTGCAATACCTGTTCCCATTTCTGCACCTCATTTATACAGCACCTGAGATCATCTCATTGTCTTTAACTTCTCCCACATCCCAGCAAACCTGGTGTTGGCAAATGCAGCTACTCAGCTGATGTGCACTGATTTGGAAAAAAAAAAAAAATAGGTTTTCGTGGTGCTTTAGCTTTGGGAAGGGGATTTTAGTGCATCTGCATTTCTACAGGCATCTGAATTACAGCCCCCTTTTATATTTTGCTTTTTTCTCTACATTTTTCTCCAGCACTGCTGCTTTTTATGGGACTTTTTAAAAACAAAAGTAGTGATTTTTTTTTTTCCTACCCAAAAATCAGTGTCTGATGCTGGAAAGAGCTTTTACAAATGCAGCACAGTGCTGCTGCTGGGAACAGCCTCCCATAGCAACCTTCAGCTGAAAGCTAAAATCACATCCCCCCATACGACAGCTTTATTATTAGATTGGCATGGGAACCCTTTGGAAGGGGTCTAGGTGGCAGCAAAAAAGTTCCTCTAGATTCTGTATTTAGGAGGATTTCTAATTTATTTTAGATTTTTGTGGGGGATTTTGTCACTTTTTAGTTTTGCTTTTGTTTTTTTGGTTGTTTTTTTTTTTTTTTCTGGTTTAAATTTTCTTTTTCTCAGATGGAATAAATGTTAGGAAAGTGAGAGACACCGTTCTAGGGAAGATAGATAGAAGATCTCTGCCATGGAGAATGACACATGATCATGGCTGTCACTAGAGCAATTTCACAGAAAAATAGAATTATAGAATAATTTGGGTTGGAAGAGACCTTAAAGATCAACTCACTCCAACCTCTGCCATGGACAGGGACACCTTCCACTATCCCAGTGTGCTCCAACCCCATCCAACCTGGCCTTGGACACTTCCAGGGATGGGGCAGCCACAGCTTCTCTGGGCAACCTGTGCCAGGGCCTCACCACCACCACAGAGAAGAATTTCTTCCCCAATATCTATTTTGTCCTAATATTTATTTCAAGTTTTCTACTTCTGCACATGCTCAAGATGGTAGTCCTTGCTAGAAGGCTGGCAGCAGTGGATTTGGGAACAGGTTGTGCTTTTTTGGGATTTGTGTTTATTGCAGTAACATGTGTGCCCTTCCTGTTGTTCTGCCACTTTGCAGACTCGTGTCACATCTCTGTACTGGCTCTGCTTCCTCAAAACTTATGGTGGGAGGACTCAAAGGACCTGAAAGCCAGGGGAAACTCCTGACAGTAGCTGGGAGACCAAATCAGGATATTCCAGATCCAGTCTGAGATAAGACTGATAATGAGAGAGTTTTTCTCCTGAGCTTTTCATTGAGCTTGGAATCTCTGATCTGATGGATTGGACAGACTTTTCCTCTCCACTAGAAATCCAGATTGGGTGGAGCTTGGAGCAACCTGGTTTAGTGAAAGGTGTCCTGCCCACGACAGGAGACTTGGAACCAGATGTTCTTTAAGGTCCCTTCCCACACAAACCCTTCTGTGTTTCTGTGATTCTCAGAAAAACAATTGCAGAATAATTGGAGGTGTGTGGCTCACTCTGAGCTGGAGGCTGCTGGGGTGAGAGCCATGAAATGCCTTGTGCTGTTGGTACCAAGTGGTATCAGTCCCCCGTGGTCATATTTCACTGGTGCAGGGAAAGCCACATCCACACTTTTGAGCCACCAGGTCCATGAGAGGAGCAGCATCACTCCTGCTTCAGGTTTCTCATCCCCTCCTCTGTTCATGGGGAGGAAGAAAGCTCAGTGGAGGAGAGGGGGTGATTTTCTGTGCTGGCTGAGAGCGAGGAGACAGCCAGGCTTAGACCCTGGGAAAGCTCTGGTGATAGAGAAAAGGGTTTGGGGTCCATGTGAGGAGTTGCCTCTCTTTATCTGTGGTTCCTTCAAAAGCCTTTCCAGCTTTTCTAACAGGCTTTGTGAGTGTCTCCATCCTCCATTTAAATCCTATTTCTTTCCATCCCTTTACACTTCATAGAGAAGCAAGAAGTGACTCATTACACAGCCTACGAGGAAGCCTTAATGAATAAATGCATTTAAGAAAAAGAAGAAAAGAAAAAATAGAGTTCTGTCTGGGGCAGACTAGTGCTTTTGCTGTCTTGAACTCTGAAATAATAAGTTAGGCTGCTTCTTTTTTATTTGCTTTTAATTAATTGAGTCACTTTTGTGCTGTTGTGAAGACTAATAGGACTTTGTTGGGACTAGAACTGTGGGTTTGTGGGTTGCTTTTTCTATTTTGGGGTTTATTTGGTCTTAATTTGCTTGAAACATCAAGAGCAAAATTTGCAAATCTCCCAAGCCTCTTTCTTTTCCCTTCTCCTTCAAACCTTGTTGCTGGCAGCGTTGCATGGGAAGAGGAGCAGTGAAGTGCCCTGTGGTGCTTTCTGCTCATCTTTGGCACTAATTGGGGCACAACAGTGTTTTTTGAGGCACCTGCAGTGTTTTGGAGGTTGGTGGGCTCCCCTTGCCTTGCAGAGGAGCTGTGCTATCCTGCCAAGTTCCTGAAACAATTCTGTTTATTTACCTTCCTTCCTTTGCTGCTCTGATGGAAAGAACCTTGGTGACACTTTTCTCTTTTTCTCCTGCAATAAAAGCACCTCACAGACCTACAGTTTTAAAGCCAGAACTTGTGCATCTCCTTTCTTGCTTCTAAATATTCTGTTCAGGCTGGAATTTCTGCTCAGGACTCCTGAACAGAGCAGGACACAATGTATTTATATTTATATATGTCCTGCATTGCATGAATTAAAAATAAAGATTAAAAATTTATAAAATTTATGTAATTTATGTAATTCATTCAGTGCATGAATTTTGGAGTTCGTGGGAGCAATAGGGGCATTTGGCTGGGTCTAGTGGTTGTAACTGGGAATTGCACTTGTTTTTATTTAAAACAAGTGAAAAATGTCCCTGCCTATGCCAGAGGGGCTGGAGCAAAATGATCTTTAAGGTCCTTTCCAACCTAAATGATTCTTTGATTTCAGGATTCTGTGATTCTTCATTTTGAAGACTCTTCCTGAATTCAAAAGCTCATTAGGGTTCCTCTTCTCCATGAGCTCCAAGTCTGGGCTGTTTTTTTTCCTATTGTTTAAATACAGCAAAGCAATGTTTCCAAAGGCAGGGAAGAGGGTGAGAAAGAAGTGTGGGTGCTCCTCGGAGATCGAGCCGATCCATTTTTGTCTTGTTATATATCATTTTAACTTAATGCTGTTATATTATTTCAGCTGTGCTTGGTTTTCAGATTGGGTGCAGATATGAAGTTGCTATAACAACATGATGATTCATACAATGAGAGCAACAATCTGCCTGGATTTATTTTTCTATCATGACGACTTAGATGTTTTTGATGGGGATTTCTGTCTATTTTCAGATAGGCCATGCTGTTATCTCTCTGCAGTGATTTGTATTGAATTACCTGGGCTTGAGGTGGCAACACCTGAGCTTTTGTAACACACCCAGAGGTCTTAAAGCACTGCCCAAAGGTCAGGGCTGTAGTGCAGGATTTAGGGTGGGAGATGGAGGCACTCAGGTGTGGAGGGGTGGTCCAAGCAGCTTCAGCATGTCAGGTGTGCAAAATCAGCACCTGGCACCTTGTATCTGTGCTCAGGTGGTTTTCCATCTCACTTCATGCAGTGATAGAGCTGCCAAACTGATGATTTCTGAGAGCCTCCTGATCCTGTTGTTTACAAAGAGAAGCACAAGTTGTTTTGAATTTTTCCTAGAAATAATCTTGTCAATGTTTCTGTTGCCACCTAAAGGTTCTCTAGAATCACTGGGGAGTTGAGGGGTAGGTCCAAAAAACATTAATGGAATCACAGAATGGTTTGGGTTGGGAGGGACCTTAAAGATCATCCAGTTCCACCTCCTGCCATGGGCAGGGACACTTTCCACTATCCCCAGTTGCTCCAAGCCCCATCTAACCTGACTTTGAACTTCCAGGGATGGAGCACCCCCACCTTCTCTGGGCTGCCTGTGCTGGGGCCTCACCATCCTCATGGTAGAGAATTTCTTCCTAAATATAATCCAAATCTTTCTGCTTTCAGCTTAAAGCCATTTTCCCTTGTCCTGTCACTCCATGCTCTTGTCCAAAGTTCCTCTCCACCTCTCTTGGAGCTCCTCTAGGACTGAAAGGGTGCTCTGAGCTCTGCCTGGAACCTTCTCCAGACTGAACAGCACCAACTCTCTCATCCTGTCTTCATAGTGGAGATGCTCCAGAGGATTTAATTAATTATTCTGTTTCTTTTAATTTTTTTTTTAATGGCAGTCTGCAATAACAGAAATGCTTTATTTAGGTATTTTAATAGGAAAAAAAAGATAAATACCTAGAATTAGGGATGATTGATTTTTCTGTGAAAGATGACAAATTATATAGAAATATCTATTTCCTGCCAATTTCACTTTTCTTCTCCTTTGAAAGAGCAGTCGTGAGGGAAGTGTTTCTAGGTACCTCCAGATACTTTCTCAGCTTCTAAATTCTGAATCTTGAGCAGTGGAAATAAAAACCTTGAGCTTCCAGAAGCCTCACACTGAGAGCTTTCTCTTTCTGTCTCTCCTCTCTCTTTTCTGTCCTCATGTTGGGAGTTTCAGATAACACAGAGAATCACAAAATCATGGAATGGTTTGGGTGGACAGGGACCTTAAAGATCATCTTATTCCAATCTTACTGCCATGGGCAGGGACACCTTCCACTACCCCAGGTTGCTCCAAGCCCTGTCCATCCTGGCCCTGAACACTTTAAGGAATGGGGAGTCCTCAGCCTCTCAGTGCAGCCTGTGCCAGGGCCTCACCACACTTACAGTAAAGAATTTCTTCTCAATATCTGATCCAAACCCGCCCTCCTTCATTTACTTCCTGCTTTATTTACATCTGTAAACAGAGCAAAGTGCCCTGCTCAAGCAACTTTCTTTGAGTTTCGGTTTTCACCAGTTTTAAAGATGAGGTTTTAAAAAAATTAATTCTTAATTTGTATTTTCTTGCTAACAAATACTGGATTATTTGATTTATTTTTAGCAATTTTTCCCCCATGCAGAGCTGTAGCAGGGCTTGATGCCTTTTGGAAAAAGGCTCTTCCTCCTTGCACTGTCCTGTGCTGATCTGAAAACCATCCAGCGATGAAAACAGGCTTTTGTCCAGCCTGTCTGTTGAGCTGGTGTCTCTTTATTTCCCCTGACAACTGGAATGCAGTTGATCCTGTAAAATGTCTGGGCTTTCTGTCCTGCCTAATTGTGTTAAGCTGCATTTGCATCCTAAAGAGAGTGGCTGGGAGAGGATGTTGAAGCCTTATATACATTTTTAAGCTCATAAATGCCATCAGTGAAGTCTGAAACATCAGATAACTGACTCTGAAGGCCTTGCTGAAATGCACTGATGCCTTTATGAGTTGTCTTCCCCTGCACAGAGTCTCCAGATCCTACACGTGTTGCTGCCAGCTGTATTAGGGATAAGGAGGAACCATAACTGTGAAAACAGCCCTGGGGGCTGTAAATATCTGCACACCATCAAGGGAATTTTGCAGTTTTGCAGGGGATCATGTTCTTGTTCCTATGGCAAGACTTTTGTTTAATTCTAGAAGCTGTTTCCAGACCTCTCTTCTTGTGTCAGAGGAGCCATCTCTTCTCCTGGT
Organism: Zonotrichia albicollis; assembly: GCF_047830755.1. NCBI lineage: Eukaryota > Metazoa > Chordata > Aves > Passeriformes > Passerellidae > Zonotrichia > Zonotrichia albicollis. The sequence continues at coordinate 152,254,495 of NC_133819.1, read as the reverse complement.
GTTTCTGAGCATGTACCCTGCCAACCCTCACTCCACCTTTTCAGCAATTAAATATTTGGGCACCACCATAAAAATCCAGTAAAAGTGGAGACGATGGAAAATATATTCCAGTCAATCACAACTTTTTCTGGAGGTTTGTTCCAAAAGTTTAAAGCATATGAGGAAGGTAAATCAGCATGGTAGATGAGATTTTGTGGGCATCACTAAGGGTTGTTGCTTTCATTTTGCTCCTGGGCATGGTTTTTATCCCTTGACCACATTGATCATCCTGTCCTGATCCCACACAGCCTCTTCCATGCAGAAAGTTGTAGATTTTTTTTCTCCTGTGACCTCCTCTGCCCATGGGATGAGGACTTTCATGTTTGGCTTGGTGGTTTCTTGGAGGAAACCTCTTTCTGTTCATCACATCCCTGCAATTTCAGCCTCTGACTCTTGGTGCTGGTGCTTCTTCTCTTGCCTGTGTTTTCTTCTGGGCAGGTGACAGAGCTTTGCCAGTCTGATACCATGGCCTGGGACAAAAGTCTGTGTCTCACCCATCTCCTTGTGTGCACGTGAGCATTTCTGTGCTGGGTAGAAGATGATTCTCCCTCTGAGTCATGCAATTGCTGTTCCCTTCTCTAAGAAATCTGGTAAAATCAGTAGAAGTAAGGGGAGGGAAGAAATGGAAAGTGTCTCTGCATCTCAAGAGAAAAAGCAACAGCTCCCCCAAGGTGGTTGTTTTGGCAGCAATCTGCATCTCAATTTCAACCCCAAAACTGCCATAAAGGACAGGCAGCTGTGTTTGCTCTCCCAAAAGGTGTCTGAGAGGGTGTTGGTTTTCTTGCTGTGGTCCTGATGGTGTGATGAGCCACAAAGGAAATGTCAGCCATGTGCATGAGGAAAAGAAAAATCAGTTTGGGAAGACCTTGGGAATGTCTTATCATGTTGGTGCCTTGCTGCTGAACTGGGTTTTCACAGTGATTTCAGGGCTGTGAGTCAGGGTCTGTCCCTCTGATGGAACTGCTCATCTGAGCTGGAATTGCAGTGTAGGACCAGCTGTAGCTCAGATATCAGGGCCTTGCCCTGATCTGGTAGTTCAGTGTTAGGTCTTTGCCCCAGACCTCTCTGCTGATGTTGCATTGAGGGTGGAGATGTTTCCCCAGGTGATTCAGATGGAGGGACACTAATCTGATCATGGGACTGGAGCTATGGAGACAGGCTGAGGGAGTTGGGGTTGTTCAGCCCGAGGACAAGAAGGCTCCAGGGAAAGCTGAGAGCCCCTTCCAGTGCCTAAAGGGATTCCAAGAGAGCTGGAGAGAGAGTTTGGACAAGGGCATGGAGTAGCAAGAGGGAATGGCTTCAGACTGAAAAAAAGGCCATGTTTGTATTAGATATTTAGAAGAAATTTTTCCATGTGAGGGTTGGGAGCACTGGAACGTGTTTCCCAAAAATGCTGTGGATTTCCCATCACTGGAAGTGTTCAAGGCCAGGTTGGACAGGGCTTGAGCAACCTGGTCTGGTGTCCCTGCCCATAGCAGGGGCTTGGACCAAGATGTTCTTTAAGGTCCCTTCCAACCCAAACCATTCTGTGATTCTGTGATTCTCGGAAGCTTTTTCTCCTTAGGGATGCCCAGCCTGCTGAAGTGTCATTGTGTTTGTTGTCCCTGAACTTTGTGTTTTCTCCCACCTGTACCCTGAGGTTTTTGCAGAGATTAAATGAATTCTCTTCTGGTTTCTTTATTTTATTTCTCTCATGTCAATGTGATGGCACAGTCAGAACACTCATGAGCTCTTCAGCAAATTTTTCCTGAGAAAACTTCATGTTTGCCTTTTCCTTCTCCAAAATATCTGGAAACCACCATTCCCCTGCTTCTCTCATAGCCATTTATACTGGAGGATGATTGTCAGCCCTGTGATGGAGGAAGCTGCTCTAAATCATCTTTGCTGTGTCTCAGGCAGGGGTTGGTCTGCTGGAACAGACATGGTGATGGGGCTGGAACCCTGCTCTGAAGCCTGGTAGCAGCTGAAATGCAGTTATCCATTAACTCCTTCAGCTGTTGGAGTCTCTTGATGTGACACAGGGAAGTTTTTGCCTGGTGGATTTCAGAGAGTGAGGCGAGGGCAGGTGTACATTTTAATTTTAGCTCTGCATGATGGAAGATGCTTGCAAGCCCATCATACTAATTTCAAAACTCTTCAGGATTGTGCTTATTTTGCTGTAATATTGGCTGGGGAATAAGCAAGCAAAGCAGGAATTTGGGGAATGTTAAAACCAACCATGCAGACATGAGTTAGTCTGCACAGCCTCTCAGTAACCACCTGCCTGTCTTCCTTGATCCTGTTCCTACCTCTAAGAAAAAGGTTCTGACCCCTGAAGGATCTTTGCATCTTTTGAGTGGGAGTTACTGGATTGGAAGGACTCCAGTTGTGCAGTTCATCCATCTTCCACTGGTCCCATCTGCCCATTCATCCTCCAGGAGAAGCAGGGTGGATGTGCCTTTTTGGGAATTCTCCATGCTCTCCCCTCTAAAGACAGCAGGAACTGTCATTAGAGGGGAGGGCATGGAGAATTCCCAAAAAGGAGCTGGGTAAATGGAAGGTGATGGCTCCAGCTGGTTCAGAGGCATCTCCACAAAAATGCTGCTCTTCCTCCTCTCTAATTTCCTTGCAGCTCAGCTTTGACAGCATTAAAACTTCAGGTGACCTCCATGTGAAAGCCTTTGGTTGCTTAAAAAGTGGGAGCTGGTTGCAATCCAGGGATGCCATTTTGGGCTGGGAGGAGAAATAGTGCAGGACCATGGGTGTGGATGTGAGGTGGCTCAGCAGCAGGGAGTGAGGAAACCTGGATTAATCTCTCCATATCAAAAATATTGGTACAACAGAGGTGTTCAGGGGAGTGTTTTTGTTGATTTGTCTTGGTACTGTCCTGGTTTCCACCCCAGAGGCTCTTTAGATGTTTGGAATATTGGGTACATCACAGTTGTTATGGTTTGGGGATATTCCTGGAGAACCCAGGAGAACCCAGCAGGGAAATTCCTCCACACAGCAGCTGATTGTACATCGTACAAGTGAGATGCAATCTGTGCCTCCACCTCATGAGCTGTGTTGTTGCTATTTTTATTTTTTTTTTAATAAATACTGTGTTTGTGCACTTGGATGACATTTCCCATTCAAAAAATGGAGGGGAGGAAGGAATGTGTCACCCACACCCAAGGTGCCAGGCACATAACTCAGGAGAATTACTCATAAAGCCACAACCTCATTATCCAGCTATGAAGGATTTCTGCCACCAATTTCCTCAGTCTGGCCACAATCCTGAAATTAATCTCACCTAAGCAGTCAGGAGTGTTTCCTCTCTCAGTGCAGGCAGAAATTGTTTTGCCCCATGGTTGAATTCTTCAAACAAATATGAAAACAGGCAAAACTCCCCAAAATGCACAAAGTATAAGAATTAAGCTGGTGCTTAATTATTAAGCTGGGGTGTTAGAAAAGGATGCTCCCATCCCAGTTCCAAGCAGATGATGGAATGCACAGCATGGATGGAGCAGACTCAAAGCACCAGCTGGGAAGTTGAGGTGGTTTTCCCCTTGTAAACATCTCAGGAGGAGGGATAACTTCCTCTTTTGGGGAGCAGATGGGATCTGGAATTTCAGTGTCCTTGTGGGCACTGGTAGGATGAGCTGAGTTTTGAATCCTCTGAAGTACCTGCTGCTGTATTTCTTTCTCCTGCTGGAATCACCTGGGGTTTGGCTACTCTGAGTGATGTCCTGCAGGAAATAAGGACAGTGAGCCTATGATGGTTAAAATCCAGACCTAAATGCACCTCTTATAATATTTTTATTTAATTTTTTTTTCTGGACCAGAAAAGAATGACCTGTCAAGTCACAAATTCCCAGCTCAGCCCCTGGTTTTTGTTTTTAGGTTGGTTTTTTTTGGGGGGGGGGTTTTTGTTTGTTTTTTTTCCTAAAGAAACAGGGTACAGGGTGAAGGAAAGGGTCTCTGGGATGTCCAGGAGAAAAAGCATCCTTATAACCTGAGCAGTGATGGTGTGGCTCAACAAGAAGCTGGAATCAGAATGTCCTGGGCCAAACCAGGGGTCTGCACATCACCATGTCCTGGCCACTCTTCCCAAGCAGCAAGTGACAGGACAAGAGGAAACAGTCTCAGCTTGCACCAAGGGGGTTTAGATTTGATCTAAGGAAAAATTTCCTCACTGAGAGGTTTTTCAAGCATTGGAAGAGGCTACCCAGGGACATGGTTGAGTCACCATTCCTGGAAGTATTTAAAGATGTGTGGATGTGGCGACTGGGGACATAGGTTAGTGTGGCCTTGGCAGTACTTAGTAGTTGAACTAATGGGTCTGAAAGGTCTTTTCTAACCTAAATTATTCTCTAACTCTGGGAAGCTGAGAGCATTTTTTCTGACAGCTGCTGGCTATGACCGGTGACTGTAAAAAGTTTGTGTTTTGCCTTTTATCATGCCAAAGGACATAGAAGTGCTGCTGGGCATGTCCCAAGTGTGGGACACTGAAGGATGAGGTGGATTAGCACTCATCTGAAGGGAAACAAGAAGGGAAGGAGTGGGAGAATTGAGCTGAGTTACCCCGTGGTGATTTCCATAGGTTAAACGGGCAGGTCAGTGGGAATTACATCCTCCAGATGTAACAACTCCATAAGATCAGTGTTTACAAAACCCCTCACACAACTGGAATCAAATGTTGATTAAACCTCGAGGCTTACTGTCCCCAGCCTGCTCAGTAGCACACACTCACTACTTGCACCACTTTTTGATGTTTCTCACTCCGAGCAACAAGAAAATCCTCTATCACAGTGTGTAATTGGCTTGGTGTGTTTGCACAGAGGTCACCAAGGGCTGGGATTGCTGCTCTGCTCCTCTGGGCTGATATAAATCATTGCTGCAATTTTATCTCTGAATTTTTCTCTCTGGGGAAATTGCATATTTTTTTATTTTTTTATTTTTTTAGATTTTTTTTTCTTAACTGAGCTTTCTGTAGACAGCATGCATGTAGGAAGTATAAGCCATTTGTATAGGAAGTATTTATAAATGCAAAAGGATTATTAAAGTGTTCAGCCCACAGTGACCAGAGCTGAGGGCAGTGTGTGAAGGGCTTCCTCAGTGGTGTTAATTGAGCAAAGCAAGCAGGAGTATTAATTAAAATGCCTTTTGTGAGCTCTTGAGAGCTGCCTGGTGCTCATCTAATGCAAGACCTGCCCCTTGGGGTTCTACAAGTGCTTTTTCCTGGCAGCAAAATCGGCTGCTTTTGTAACCAAGGGGTGTTGTTTCTAGAATAAAAGCTAAAATTGGAAATTCTTGGAAGGTAGGAGTGTGTGTACGTGTTTGAAGGCCAGCAGGAGAGAGAAACAAGCAGCTGGTGAGAAATGCCAAGACCTTGATTCAGCAGGGTTCTCCCTCTTCTCTCAGATCTGACACACTGAAGTACTCAACTGGATTGTGGCCAGAGTGCTCCTCCCACAGCAAGACTGGACACCTAAACAAGTGATTCTCCTTTTCCATTGAAGATTTTAATTTGTTATTTATTATTTTTTGTAATATTTTTAGAAGGTTTTAATGTTATTTATTATTTTTGCAGGTGTTCTGCAAACAATCCCAACCCCCTACTTTAGTACTGTTGCTAATCTGGAAATATTGAAACCTTCTAGGAATTTTAAAGATTCATATCAACTTTCTTTTGAAATTAGGTGCTGTTCCTCATGCTCAGCTGTGATGTTTTGAGGAATCAGCAGTTGTTTTTGTACCTGTTCCTGCAGCTCAGTTCAGGATGTGCCTGGATATCAGAGCTTTTGGTGTGCTGATGGTTGCCATGTCCTTAACCATGACAGTGAAATACATTTTTTTCCAAGTACTTATCAGTTGTCTTGTTTTTTCTTCCAGATTAGAAGAAATTCTTGTGTGCCCAGGAGAGCAGGACTTGGGAAGCAACTGGTAAGAGCATCTCTTCAGGAGAGGGTCACCTGAATGTGGAATTATGGGGATCAGGCAGATACAAATAAAATTTTTCCATTGAGAAACTTTTTTTTTTTCCCCATGACTTTCATTTTATAGGAGTTTCACTCCCTTTTGGAATGAGTTGCTTTATCTTCACTCATATGGAAAGCAACCTTATCCAGGAGTTGTCTCAGAGCTTTGGCCATATTTTCATGTTCTCCCTGTGTTCTCATTGTGTTGATCCTTTGCTGGTTCCATGTCTTTGATCTCTAGAGCAAACCATGCACAGGAATAAAATAAATGTGGAAAATGCAGTGCTTTGAAACTAGGGTGCTTAAGGATGCCAGGCAGAATTTGAATCATGGAATAGTCTGGGTTGGGAACAACTTTTGATGGTCATAAAATATAATCCACTTCAATGAGCAGTGAGATGTCCAATGGTGGAACATTTCCAACTTCATCTGCTTGCTCAGAGCCTCATCCCACCTGACCTTGCATCTTTCCAGGGATGGGGCATCACTGTAGGCAACATTTTTGTGTCTTTCCAAAATCTTTTATCTCACCTGAACCCCTACCCTCTTTCAGTTTGAAACCATCACCCTGAAACTACAAGCCCTCCTAAATAATCCATCCTCAAATTCCCTGAAATCACTGAGAACTGCATTGTTCTGTAGGTCTTCAGGTTAAACTTCATGTTCCTCATCTTGGAAACTCCTGCCAAGGTGGTAAAGCCTTGTTGGTCTCCTGGACAGTGTGAAAAGCAAGCAGGGGAGATCTGGTCCATGTCACACTGTTGGGATGTTCATGTGTCCCCTCCCAGGGAAATTGCTTCTTGCTCCAGCAGCAGATCCAGCTGTGGCAGATCCATTTGTGGGCAGCAGAGCCACAGCCAAGTTCCACTGGCTTTTTCTGGTATTATTCTGTCCCTCCCACCTGGTTTACCTCCCCTTGGAGGCATAGGGAGATTTATAGGACTCCTCCTCAGTGACTCTGGAGACAGAAACTGATTCATCCCCCACAAGGCTCATGTTTGGGGAGGGAGCAGTGCTTTGTGTAATTTTCCTGTCCCCAGGTTGTGGATCAGTGTGATGAGTGTCTCCTTTGATACAGGTGATGTTTCCCTAAATCCCAGTGTTCATTCCCCTGGATCTGCTCCCAGCAGGACTGAGCCCAGAGCTTTAGTGGTGTTACTGCTCTCCTGAACAGTCCCCAAGCACCACCTCTGGCTGGAGAGAGAGAACACAAATTGTCCTCCCACATGGGTCTGGACTGAAAACCAGAGGATTTGGCTTTCAGTACCAGCTAGTTGTGCCTTAAAACAAATTTTGCCAAGGGCAGCTTTTCTCAGCTTTATCATTTTCTCTTCCCATCTCTTACTTTCATGTGCAGTTTCTTCTGTGTGGCAGAAAGGAGCAGGTACAGGGGAGTGTGGCCTCTGGGAGCAACCTGGACAATGAAAAAGAAAACCAAAAACAAACTGTAATCAGCCAGGTGGTGGAGCAGATTGTTTCAGCAGTGAGGGGGGAAATAACTGTTGGAGCATTTCTCTGTCTCTGACCAGTCTTGCTCTTGCTGGACCTGGAGTCACCCAGTGCAGGGCATTGGTGGTGGTGGAGTGAATTGTAAAGAACACCAAGTGATGAATGTGAAAGTCCTGTGGTGCTTTGGGAGCTGCACTGATGGTGCCAGCCAGGCTGGGCTCAGGATGTCTCTCCCCAGCTGTCATGGTGGTCCTTGGCTCTATTGACAACATTTTAGTCCCCATAAATTTGTTGACCTGTGCAGTCCTGTCACGGTCCCTATGTTGAATTTGTGCTCTTGCACACTTGTTGATTGCCCTCTCCTCTCCCCATGTGTACCAGGGGTCTGTTGCTCTCCCTGTCTATCTGCTGCATGATGAGAAAAGTGGAAACTCTTTGGGAAGAGTCACACACTCTAAGTTGGGTGTGGAATGCTTCTGAAAACCTCACTGTTAGCCACAGGTGATGCTTTGGGAGCAAAGCTATAGAAGGACATCATTGCAGGGCAGACTCCAAATCTCTCCCTGCTCAGATTTGTTCTTCTTCACCTCCTGATACCCTGCAAGTCCAGGCAGTGGAGTTGTTTTGAGCTTTTTCAGGCTCTGTGCTGGGTGAGCACTGGTGAAGGCACTTGTGCTGGAAGGGCTGCACAGGGCACAAGCACAAGGTGCTCCCTGGCCCCAGCCCTTTATCCACATCACCACGTGTTTGCCAGGGGCTGCTGAGGTCTGGAGAGGCCACTCCTTGCTAAGTAGACCAGTAGGCTCCCCTGGGCACTTCGTTCAACTGGGCTGACCCGTGCTTCAGCCATTCAGGTGATGCAAGTAAGAGAGGTTGACTGGTGCTAAGCTTGTGCCTGGATTTGTGTCCAGCATCAGCTTTACTGCTCAGACGTTTTGTGTTTCACTGAGTGGTTTTCTGGCTGGTCATTGGTGCTTTCAGTTATAGGTCCAGTAACTGGAAAAGCTGTGTTTTTATTAGTCATAAATGTACATCTGTGTGCACACAACTATCTATAAAATAAGCCTTTAAAACAAATGGAGATGTAACATCCATGTGTTGATGTCCTCATTGTGCCCAGGTCCTTGATAGATCTCATTACATTTTATCCTTGTCCCCATCCTTCTGATCTCTTCAGGTGTCAGTTGTGAAGCCCACAAATACTGCTTTTCCTGAACTGTTCCATCACATGCTGATTTTGTCTTCAGGGGTGTGAAGGACCTGGGTGCTTTGTTCAAGGGCACACAGAAGGGCTCAAAGCTGGTGATGGGACAAGAGGAAATGGCCTCAAGTGGTGTCAGGGTATTTTCTGAGTTCCCCAGATAGAGGAGGAATTGAGAATCTGACTCCATGTTCTTAAAGGGTTAATTTATTATTTTTTGATCTATATTATATTAAAGAATGCTATACTAAACTATACTAAAGAACAGAGAAAGGATACAGACAGAAGGCTAAAAGATATTAATAAAAAACTCTTGGCTCTTTTCAGAGCCTTGACACAGCTTGGCCATGATTGGCCATTCAGTTTAAACAATTCACATGAAACCAATAAAACAGTGAGTAGTTGGTAAACAGTGTCCAAACCACATTCCTAAGCAGCAAAACACAGGAGAAGCAGATCAGATAATTATTGTGTTCATTTTCCTCTCAGGCTTCTCAGCTTCCCAGGAGAAGAAATTCTGGCGAAGGGATTGTTCAGAAAATATGACGGTGACACAAGGGGAGGTTTAGATTTGATATTAGGAATAATTTCTTCACCAAAAGAGTTGTCAAGCATTGGAACAGGTTGCCCAAGGAAGTGTTGGAGGGATTTAACAGGTGTGTGGATGTGGCACGTGTGGTGGTGCTCACAGGGGTCCCAGGATGAGGGAAGAGATGAGAATCTTGACTCCATGTTTCAGAAGGCTGGTTTATTATTTTATGATATATATTATATTAAAAGAAAATGATATATTAAAACTATACTAAAAGTATAGAAGAAAGGATTTCATCAGAAGGCTTCAAAGGGAAGGAATGGAATGATCCTAAAATCTTGTGACTGTTCACAGCCTCAACATAGGTGGCTGTCATTGGTCATCAAGTAAAAACAATTCACATAATGGGTAAACATTTCTCCATATCTCATTCCAAAGCAGCAAAACATGGAGAAGCTGAAGCTTCTCAGCTTCTCAGGGGAAAAGATCCCGGTAAAAGGATTTTTCATAAAATATGTCTGCGACAGGCACGTGGGGACATGGCAGAGTGGTGGCCTTTGCAGTCAATGCTTGGTTAATGGTGGAACTTGGTGACGTTAAAGGTCTTTTCCAACCTAAACAATTCCATGGTTCTTTGTGGACTCCTGGTGGACTTGGCTCACAGTGAGCTGCTCTGTGTGCTCACCACACAGGAGATCCCTAGTTGTGACACTGCTCTGTGGGATGCCACTGAGTGTGTGTGGAAAGGAAAAAGAGCCATTATACAACACCCTCGTGTGGCTGTCCCAGCTGCCAGCATGTGATGTGAGCCCTGTGGTGACCCAAAATCCAGCATGTGATGTGAGCCCTGTGGTGACCCAAAATCCCTTCTCCCTGGGTGATGGGTTAATCTGATAACTACCCACGCCTGCCTTCATGGGAATGTCCTGGCATTCAGTGCACCCCCTCCCTCAGAGCAATGGGCAGTGTCATCAGGCTGCTGGCACATTTTGTGTTTTCTCAAACCATTTTCTTGGCCAGCATTCCAGCGCTGGGGTGGTTTCTGGCCAGAATTCCTCCATGTGGTGGTCCATGCTCAGTGAGCGGAGCTGGCTTCGCCTCCACAAAGCCTGCGGCTCCTGTCCTGCTGCTTTCCCCCTGCATCTCAATCCTTGCATTCCTGCAAGGGAACAAGATAATCTTTGTGCTGGTTTTGTAGCAAACTCTCCTCAAAGTGACAGCCGTGGGCAAGGCTGTGTGGCTGTGATGTGCTGGGATTGCTGATTCCCTGGGCCGCTCTCCTAATCTCCTTAGCGCTGAGAGTTGCTGCTCTGAGCTCCCTTGGTTGTCTTCCTTGAGAAGTGCTGCCTCCAAGTAACCAGGGATCTGCACAAATTCCCTGGCCTTCCCTGAACAAGTAGGAAGGTGTTCTCCCACTTGAGCAGGGTGCTTTGTTTTTGGCAGGGCCGAGCATGCAAATAGAAGGAAAGTTTCCATTGTTGGATGCCAGCGCTGCTGTCGGGCTGTGGGAGGTGTCTGCTGTGCACCACATGGGAAGAGGGCTTCATGTGATTTGGGAAAGCTCCTCAGATGGGGAAAACCTGGGTGTTAAGGAAGGATTTCGAATCAGAAGGCTGGAGCACCTCTCCTAGGAAGATGGGATGGAAGCTGTTCTGCCTGGAGAAGGGAAGGCTCCAGTGAGACCTCAGAGCCCCTTCCAGTGCCTGAAGGGGCTCCAGGAGGGCTGGAGAGAGACTTTGGACAAGGGATGGAGGGACAGGACAAGAGGAAATTACTTTAAAGTGACAGAAAGGAGATTTAGATTAGAAATTAGGAAGAAATACTTCCCTGTGAGGGTGGTGAAACTCTGGCACAAGTTGCCCAGAGAAGCTGTGACTGCTCCATCCCTGGAGGTGTCCAAAGTTGGATGGGACTTGGAGCAACCTGGGATAGTGGAAGCTGTCCCTGCCCGTGGCGGGGGATGGAACTGGATGAGCTTTAAGGTCCCTTTCAACCCAAACCCTTCTATGATTTTATGATTTTTTTTTTCTTTGCAATATGGGGCAATACAGGGAAGTGAAATTACAGTTATTGCAGTAGGTAAGGGCAGCTCCTGGATGTTTGTAATATTCAAAAAATGAGATTAATTTCCACTGCATATTAAGGGATTGATGGAAGCTTTCCTGTGCTGTGCAGGTGTTTGGATCAAGCACCAGCACCTGAAAACACATGGATATAGAAATTAATGTTGTTCCCACATCTCACACTATGGCAGCAGCTCAAGTGACCTCTTTTCCAGCCTAAAAATGTTCTCTTTTTCTTCTAAAGCATGGTGGGGGAAAGATGAAACTGTCCTTGCCCTCCCTCTATCAAATGGCTGCCAATTTATGGTTGAGATTCTGTGATAGAGTTGAGGATTTAATTTGATTTATTTATGCATCAAGTTTTTAAAGGACGAGGATTAATTTTCCTCTTTTGACCTGGATTTTACAGAAACTCAGGTCCCAAAATCAAGAGCCGGTGCCTCATTGTCTTAGGGCAGAGACATCTGTGAAACCACCTTCATTTCTGCAGTGAGCTGGCGGTGAATCTGTCCTGTGTCAGGCCAGACCTTTTGGCTGCAGCCTCCATTTTTCAGGGCCCATCAGTATATTTTGAATTATCTGCATCCCTGGGCCTTGCAGCTTTCTGTTTGCTCCTTATTTGCCAGATTTGGATTTTTTTGGTGTGCTTTAAAAACATCTCCCCCTCACAGAGGCAGGTTCCTGTGCTAGTTTGGGATGACAGCCTAGAGCTGTTGTTGTGCAAGGTACCAGCAAAAGAGGTAAATCGACATGTTCCTTTATTTTCCTGAGCAGAGAGGAAGAAGCTGATGTGAGTTACTTCTGCCTTTAGAGATCCAAAAGGCCGAATGCATTTCTATTTCAGCTGAATGAAATGGCAGCCCTCCAGCTTGCTTGCTGCAAAATTGAGGTTATTTTGTGGAGCCATGGTTGGGATATTTCCTCTTTTTCCCTGTCCTCTCACAGTATGTAAAGATGCAGATACCATGTAAGGGGTGGTGTTAGAGCAGCCACTCTGGGAATCACAGAATCCATGAAATGCTTTGGGTTGGAAGGGACATTAAAGATCTTCTTGTTCCAACAACAAAATGCTCTTCCAGACCTACACACAGTTCAACATTGTGATCAGCATCCCTTGGAGATGGATCACAATGTTGAGCTGTGTGTAGGTTTGGAAGAGGATTGTGTTGGCAGCTACAGAGCAGAGGAAGGCAAACAAGCAGTGATTGCACAGGAATGATCTCCAGAGCCCAAAAAAATACTCACCCAGCATCAAGCAGTAAGAGGAGGAAACCCTGTAGCACTATCCAAATCTGTTGTATGAATTCCAAGGGAAAGGACATCACTCTCTTCTGAAATGACAGGTTTTCTATAAAATTTGAAATGTTGATGAAATTTCGAAATTCTTCGTGACTTCCCAACTCAGTTCTGCTTCCCACTCTCATTTTCCAGGATAGCTACAACCCATAGCAGGGCAGTAGAGATCATAAAGTCAAGGAGGGTCAGGATAATGAAGGATAGAGGCCATGGCACAGTGCCTGTCCCATAGGGAAAGCATTTCAGCATTTCAAGATGTTTTGAATCAATGTTTGTGTTTTTAATGTTGCTTCTGCAGGTTGGTTTATGCCATCAATCCCAGTCTCCTCAGCAATTTAATTGCCTGAGATGATCTGCTCTGGCTCAAGCTGGCCAGCCAGGAAGGATCTGGAAGTTTTGATTTAGGACTGTATTTTAAGTTAGAAAAAAATGTTCTCTGTCTGTTTTGAAAGAGCAGCTGGGAAGCAGATAAAGAAATCTATCAATTTTGGTTTTTAAACAGAACATATAAATAAATAAATGCAGAAGTAAATAAAGGAAACCTGCAAGCAGAGAATTGAAAAAGTTCAACTTCAGTGCTGTTCTGTGTGAATATTATTCCAAAGGATCAGAGCACCTTTGCCAAATGAAAAATATTGTCTGTGCCTGCTGGCATTGCTCATTCCCAATAAGGTGTAGTTGTTCAGTAAGTTACAATTTTGGGGGTGAAATATCTAGAAGTGATTAAAAAGCAATTTAAAATATCTGTGCTTTCCCATTAAGCTGTTGCCAGGGGCATTGAACAGTCTGTATCCTCCCCTGCACTTAGAACCAGCCTTTTGTCACACTGGAGGCATTTTTATAATAAAAATACATAAAATTACATCATGTATCGACCAGAGCTCAGTTAACTTAAGCACATGCAGGGCCTCTATTAGGAAACAAAAACCAGTGGCTGGGGACATTGATTTTTGTAGGAATTAGTAAATTTGGCATATCACTGTATTTTTAAATAGCTCCGTACCCTCCCAGTGCCAGTTAAGGAAAGATGGTATTTCCATTTTTCTCTGACCTGTAAATTGGACAAGAAAAACCCTGGGTTTTTTCCCTTTCCTTCTTCCTTTCCCCATCCATTTCCCTGTCCTTTCCCTCTTCCTTTCCCCATCCATTTCCCTGTTCCTTTCCCTTCCTTTTCCTGTTCTTTTCTTTTCCTTCCCTCAGTGTCTACAGATCTGTCTTTTTTCCATTTTCCTTTCTTCTTGCCCTTCCATTTTTCTTTTTTTCCCCTTCCTTCCTTTTCCTTGCCCTACTGTGTCTGCAATGAAAGCAGGCTAAACAAAGAATCTCAGTGCTGGAAATCTTTACAAGACACAAATCATGGAATAGTTCAGACAAGAAGGAGCTGTTAAAGGTCACCAAGTCCAATGATCAGGGACATCCTCAACCAGATCCCATTGCTCAGAGCCCCATCCAACCTGACCTGGAATGTTTCCAGGGATGGGGTATCCACCATATTTTCCAGTATTTACCACCAACATTGTAAATAATTTTCTCCTAATATCTTATCTAAATCAACTTTCTTTTAGCTTAAAGCCATTCCCCCTTGTCCTATTGCAACAAGCCCTGCTGAAATGTTTTCCCCACATTTATTTTCAGGAAAGTGGGGGATTTTTAGAAGAAAAGGGTTCTTAGATTGTTCAAGGCCAGTTTGGGTGGAGCTCTGAGCAGCTTGGCCTGGTGGAAGGTGTTCCTGCCCATAGCAGGGGATGGAACTGGATGGTCTTGAAGGTCCCTTCCAACCCCAACCATTCCATGGTTCTAAATGCTGTTCCTTGGCTGAGGTGAAGTTTTCCCAGACCGGCCCTGCAGAGGCTATTTGCCTTGACTGGACTAAGTGGTTTTTCTCTCACAAATGGCATTTCTGATAAGCAGCTCAAATTGCCTTTTAAGAATTCAAATTCTGTATTTATAATACCTTACATAGTCTGTACTGCTGCTGTAGGGTAGCCGTAATTCAAAGGAAAACTTTGCTGTCTAATTTAGCAGATACTTAAATATGGTGAGAGATGGATATGGGTGGGGGAAGGACATTCTACAGGCTGATGGGATATTTGCAATGTACTCTAAAAATTTCAGTTTATAATTATTTGACAACAAGGGGAGGAAAAAAGTTGGGTGATAGAGAAGTTGACTCATGATATTGAAGCGATAAACAATTTTCTCCTTAAAAAACCCAAAAGGCTATGTTTTTCAGTAGCTTTTGAAAGTTAATATTTACAGGACTGGAAGTTGATAGACTTTCTATTATGTCTTAACTGATTTTGATGGGGAAGAGATTTCTGACTCTGTCACTGCCAGTTAGATCAGCTTTGGCAATGCTCTGACAGGGTTTGCAAGGATCTGATGTTATCCAAGGAGAAGTGCACTGCCACAGACACAAGCTGTGAACCCACCCATAATTTTTTCATGGTTTCTGCAGTAGCATTTCCCTCTAATGAGGGCAAAACAAACAAAATCCCAACTTTTGAAAAGTCCTGACCTGGATAAAACTAACCTTGGCTTTTCTGTCTTGTGTGATTAAATTCTCCTGTGGTCTTTTTTTTGGTCCTGTTTCTGCCTGCAGATTTTCTGAAGAAATCCTGAGCTTTGATATAAAATATAATTCTGTGTTTTAAAAACTCTACCCCTTTTTACTTAAAGTAATTGCACCTTTGTTTTAATACATTAAATACCTATATGTCCTGCAGATCTTCAGATAATATCATAGTTTTACTGGTGGCAATTAATCTCATTTCTGAGCTGAGGTGTAACTACAGGGCTGCTTTGTTTGTACATGAACTTGGTTGTATAAAATTTTTCAATCCCACTGCTCAAATGGAAAATTGGGAGGGTTTATCCTCCACAGAAGGAAAACAAGGAGCATGTGAGTCAGGAAAAGAAATTTGTGATGTTTAGTGAGTACCCACTCTTATTTTTTAGTTGGCAAGAGTTTGGCACTGTTTGGAATTGCTATTAGGGAATTTTTTAAGTTGTTGGCAAAGTCTCAATTTCCCTTGTGTCCTCAGCCAGCACCTTGGATATCCTGTATTGGGGTTATGATGAAGACACAGCTATTTCAGGTTATGCTGTTGGGGCTGCATCTCCAGGTCCAGATCTCCATATCTTTCTTTTTGGTTTAGCCCAGCTCATGGGAAATAATTGGGCTCTTAATCACAGAATGGTTTGGATTGGGAGGGAGATTAGAGATTGATCTCGTTCTGCCTGGTTGTCTCTGGCAAAATGTTATTTTATGAACTCTTTTGCCTTTGGCTCGTGGCATTGAAGTTTGCTTAGCCTCTGCCATGTGGAGGCTCCATGTCAGGAGTTTTTCATCTCCTCCACCTGAGGAAGAATGGGCTGAGTGAAATGGTTGGAGATGCTGAGGGAGATTTTTCAAGCTGGACATGCAGTTGGACACCCAGGAATCTTCTGAGTGCCTGCTGGAGACAGGAAGGACTGCCCAGCCCTAATTCTTTCCTTCAGACACAGGCACAGTGCACAATGGTGTCTTGTTGGCTCAATTTCCTCCTGCACATCACAGTTTGGCCACTTCTGCCTTGCAGCTGGACACAACATAAATTTGTACAGAGGAGGAAAGAACTCAACTCCTGTGGGAGGTCTGAGGCTGTGGATTTTTCTCTTTGTGAACAAATTCCTGGTTTGCAATCCTCTGACCACTGTCCAGTCTTCCCTGTGGGCTCAGCAGAGATGTCTGGACCACAGCCTTGTTTTTCTTGGCTCTTCCCTCAAAGTAATTGAGGAAGTAATATGAGTCTCTGGGGTGTCTGGGAAAGAGAAGATGGAAGTTGCTGCCTTAACTTTCAGTGCTGGTTTTTCAGGACCTGGTATGTGTGTTCAACAGTTCTTCAATGCATCTGTAGGCACACGGTGGATTCTTGGAGGGCAAGGAGATGGATTTTGATGATCCTTGTGGGTCCTTTCCAGCTCAGGATATTTTGTGATTCTGTGGTTCTGCTGCTATGGCTGCTGCTTGTGTGGTCCAGGCTCCTCACCTGGGCATGATGGTGGGGCTGCCCATCCTTAATTTTCATTGTCTCCCACTGGTTTAATGTGGAATTTGCTCTCTCCCTTGATTTGGGATATGGGGGTTTGCTAACCCATCACACGTGGGAGTGTCTGCAGCAGAATTGTTCCAGGATATCAGGTGGTTGTTCACAGTTGGGTGTTTCTCTGGCTATTAATGGGATGAGCTTTGGTGTTTAATCCTGCTTGAGCCCTATTTGAAAAAAGTGCTTTCTGAAGGACTTTGGTCAAGCCAAGGGTCCAGCTTTGCTGCTATAGCTGTGCCACACAGCTCTACTGTCAGTTGTTGATGCAGCACCTTTTGAAATATTCACATTTAATGGCAATACAAGGCATGCCTGAGCTCTGAAATGCCATGGAGAAGCAAAGGAGTGGAAATAGAGTGGCAGCAGAGCTTAACAGTTCTTGGCTTTTGTTTGTGTTGAACTATCTGGGTTTTGTGCATTGACTGATGTGCTTGCTTGGGCTGCTGACATTCATCTCTCTTGACTGTCAAATTCAGTGTAGTGGAAATGTTAATCTGACCACAGCCACAATGCAAAGAAGCATCTTCAGGTGAAAACACACACAGAAGCCTTCTTAGGAATCTGTTTAGGTCTGAAGAACAAATCTGTACATGATGCTGGTCATGTTTGCTCATGTTGTGCAGTGAAGTCCCATTCCAGCAGCCTGTGGGAGCTGCTTGGTGATGTCTCCTCCTGCCCAAGACAAGTTCAGGGATCCTCCTCTTTCTTATTTCATGGAACAGGGCTCCCACTGGGATCAAGGGGGTTTTAATGGTGCATATCCCACCACATCTCCAGTTTGGGCTAACCAACATCCCAATATTTAACCATGCCAAAAGCCATAGACCTCTCTGAGATTCCACTCAAAACTTTGCAACATGGGGATGTCCTTTATTCCCAGGCCATACCTGTGTAGGATCTAAGCCATAATCACAATCCTTTGAAGTTTTAAGCCTCTGTCTCCTTCTATATGCTCTCCTCTCTGTGCTGTCACATTTGCCTGTCAGGCTGTCTCCTGCTGAATTGGGGTTCTACATTGATACAAGATTTTCTGGTCCCCTTTCAAAACACCTCATTTCCTTCTCCCTTTGTCATTTGCATGATATTAAAGCTGTTTCTTTTTTTGGTGGCTTTCCTGGGAGCTTGGACTCTGCTGTTCTCTCAAGTCCAATTCACTCTGGGTAAGGCAGACCTGGAGGCAAAGTTGCTGTTGCTTTCAGAATTTTTTGTCCTTTTTATCCAGGACATGTTTGTAAATGGTGGCATTCTGCTGTCTCCATGCTACGTGGAGAGCACCAGAGCTGTCTTGCCTGTGGGATTATCCTTGAAAATTTAGCTAGATAAATGATGCTGGCATCATTTATCTGTTCAAAGCAGTTTGGGAATCACTGTGTGGTCCATAGGGCAAAGCTTTGCTGGAGGAGGAAAATCTCAATGCAGAAGAGATTCCTGTGCTAGAGGTGAGAGTGTAGTGTCCAGGAAGGACAAAACCCCAACCAGCATATTGCAGGATGGTTTTTCTCTTGGTGTATCTGCTGGGGGAGCAGGGAATGCTTTTGGTTAAGTGAGGGCCCATTCTGTTGAGTTCTGCCATAGGAAGGGGAACAGGGGCTTCATCTGCAATATCATCTAGGCTGGAACTTTATTTTTGTGCCCTTGCATTTTTTTTACTGCTTTTTTTGATGGATGGGCTGGAGGAAAATGAGTCAATGGATATTGTGTGCTTGGAACACTATGCTAAATTTGGATATCTAATTGTGAAATTAAATTCTTGCAGTCCCAGGACCCATCCGTGCTGCTCTAGTTGGGTGATGATCTGGCTCCCAGGTGATGCTCCAGCTCTGGTTCTTCTATCCCAGAGAGGTCACAGCCTATAAAACTGTCTCAGTTGCTCTGGATGGAGCCTGAGCACGTTGGAATAAAGCTTTCCCCCCTAGGGAAAGCATGCCAGGCTCATGGTGGCACATTTGATGTGTGTGTGGGACATTGAGCATCCAACCTCTGCTGCTCTTCTGCAGAAATATTTTGTCAGGATTTCTCCCCCTCCCTTTATTTGTTGAGCAGTGTGTGAAATTCAGCACATTTGATGGAATGATAAGATTTACCTTTGAAATGGAGCTTTTGTGTATGAACAAACCTGTGTGGGGATAGATGGAAGGAAAGCTCATAATACCACCACAGTCTTTAAAAGCTACGAGCCTGAGCCTGCTGTCCTCTCTTCACCTCAATTTCTCAGGTGTGACAAGCTTGAAAGCCAGAAACCTGTCTCTGACTGCACACTAGGCATGACACAGCGAGTATATTTTTGGAAAATGAAGAACAATTGGTGTGTTACTGAAGAAAAAATACAACTGATGCTACTTTACTGAAGGAAATCCCACTGCTGCCTCTTTTTTTCTTTTTCTTTTTTCCCCTGGAAGCTACAGAATTTACTACACTGTTTATGTGCTGAAAGAAAATGGTGATAAATTAGTCCCTGTAGCCAATCCTACTTGTACCACAGAAATAGTTGTATTTATGGAAGTGGTCAAACATGCAGTAGTGTCCAGAGATGTATGGCAATGTTTACCCCAGACCACAGCATTGTGTGATTTATCACAGGGCACAGAGCAGGCCATAATGTGTGTCCTAATTAGTGTAATGTACCTTGTAATAGCTGTGAAATAAATTCTGCACCAAAGCTTTTGGCCCAAAAACACAGAATCTAATGCAGATTCCATGAAGATAAAAGGGAAAAAAATTACCTAATGTTGTAAAGGCTTTTGGGTGAATTCTGAAGTACATCTGTACATAATCATTGCAATCACAGAATGGTTTGGGTTTTGGAAGGGACTTTAAAGATCATCCAGTTCCAACCCCCTGCCTTGGGCAGGATCACCTTCCACTGGACCAAGTTGCTTCAAGCCCCATCCAACCTGGCCTTGAACATTCCCAGGCTGGATGGGGCTTGGAGCAATATGTAGGTGTCAAGTTTGTGGGCAAAATGTGTTAACCTTATTATTAAATGTGTGTTAACATAAAAATGTGTGTTAACCTTGCATTGCTCACCCTTTTCCTTCCATGACACAGAGCTCTCCTGTGTCCCATGGGCTCATTCTTCCTCTGTCAACCCAAGGGAATTGTTTATTGATTAATGCATTAATCAGCCCCACATCTTTGCTTGCACCCTCTTGGTGTGGCTCTTTTTAGCACTTGGTAGTTTTAGAGAGAGGATGACTGATGATCGTGTTCTGAAGCTCTGTGAGTGTCTTCCAGTTCCTTATCTCTCTTGCAGATGGTATTTAAGTGTGCTGCAAAACAAAATTCTCATGTGGGAGTGGATCTCCACATGGACTTGTAGGATTTCTTCTGGTGTATTGCTGAATGATGCAACCAAAATCGGCTTTTTTTCCTTTTTTTTTTTTTTTTTCCTCATGGAGCTTCTGGAGGACTGTCAAGTACTGATGTTACCAATTCACAGAGAAGGAAACTGGCTCCCCAAGGGCTTTTGCTGTGAAGTGCTGTCAAGAGGGACTAAGCTGAGACCTTTGAGCTTTGCTTCCCAGCTGAGATGCCCTCCAAGGGCTTGGGAAAACAGAGTTTCTTAGTTGGTGTAGGATGAAATTTCCTTCATTACTTGCTGTCTCTCTATCTAGTGTAAAGGCTTTTTTCCCTTATTTTTGTTTTTATAAAGAACTTTCATTTTTCAGATATTTATTAGGACAGATTTTTATTTTTGGGGCTGGTGCTGTGGCAGTTGGTTGGGTTTTTTTCTGTTCTCTTTCTGTTCTTCCCTTATCTGTTTTTTCTCTGTAGATCATGAGCATTTGATTGAGGGTGGAAGAGTCAAACCAACACAAATTTATTTGCTCTGTCAAACTTCCTTTTTGTAATATTCTTCTCTGTGTAAAAGATGACACAAAATCAATCTCCGGGTTGGCGTCGTCATTCCTCTTCTGGCAGCTTTTGCTCAGCGATCATTATTTTTTGTTTGGCTGCATTTTATTCCTTAATGTGTTTTCAAATACATCATCAGATAACAATTGTTGAGATCCTCCCTCCCTTTGAAGGTCTGAGTGCAGATGTGAATTTGTGTGGCCTTTTTTTAACCTTCTGTGATCATGTCACGCTGTTCTGTTACAGAAGGGGTACCAGGGGAAGGAATTGAGTGCCAGTCAAGAATGAAGAATGAGGATATTATATTGTGGAGTGGGATGTGGTTTCCATGATCTTTTTCAAACAATGCATTTGTGGAAGTTTCTTCTGAATATTTTTTCTTTTTGTGCTCAGATTCTCTCAACTTTTCTCCCCCATCATGCTGCCCTTCACTTTTTCGGATTCTCCTTCATTTTTGTGGGTGACTGTGAAAGCAGCTGCCTGGTTTTAAGTGAAATGAACCAAAATATGGATTTTTAAAACTACTGTTCCAGTGGTGAAATTATTTTTCTTCCTGAATATTTTAGTTCAGCACAAGTTCTTTCATACTATAATTTTTTTGGTTTAAATAGACTTTTTTTAGAACCTTTATATGTGTAGAATTCTGGATTCAGAGGGGAAAAAAAAAGAAAATAAAACCATATGGACATAGTTGAGCTTCTAATCTGAATCAAATGAACTTTTAATATTTTTTGTAGTCAAAACTTTGCAAAGCTTTCTCTTTCCTCCCTCCCACACAATAAAGGTGATTTATGAGTTCCATGATCTGAGGAACTGGTCTGTAAAGACTGGGGAAAGTTATTTTTGTTCAGAGAGTATTGAGAATGGCAAAGAGTAATGACCAGGAGGACTCAGAGCCAAGGTGAGCCCCAACAGTGAGAGGACAGAGGCTGCTGATTCAACCTCCAGTTCATTTACTGGAAGATCATTCTTTGCCAAAAAATACACACTGGTGAAATTTTAAATTCAAACTTAGTGAAGGATGTAAATATAAATCTGAATGTGATTCTCTTTGACTGTGAGTTTGTCTTGTCTTAGGGGAGAACATCAGGGAGTTCCTTCCTACCCCCTGAAGTGGATCTGCACAGATTTACCCCGAGTTCAGCAGGAAATTGCAGATTTCCAGAACACCTCTGATGGCAACTGTGAAATTACCCTTGCAGTTCTGCCATTAAGCTGCTGAAGAGATTTATTTCTTGAACAGCTGGTCTCAGATGGGAATTTTCATTTCTCTAAGTAGGATTGGAAGCTGGGAAGAAAATTTGGCTGTTAGGTTGATGAGGCAATAGTCAGAAAATTATGAACAAAAATATAGATGTTTTCTTCCAAGAGTTTTGCAGTAAAATTCTATTTAATGCTATCTTCAGCTGTGTCCCATTGATCTTTTTGGTGAAAGCTGTTTGACACATTTGAATTTATGTGTCTAAACAGTTTCTTATGATGGTTTGTTGGGTTTTTGTTTTGTCTTACCCTAACACAAAAGGGTGACAGCAGTTTCTCTAAAAAGACAAACTAAAATCTTGTAAACTACCATTTTTTCCAAGATGTCTCAGCTCCTGAGGAGACAAACTGCTCTCCTAAAGGTGTTACAACTCACTTCTGAAACTTCAAGATTTTCTTAAGATGCCTCCCTTCTCCAGCAGTGATTAATTGCTGCTCCTATAACCCAGTGGATGGAGTGGCCTGGTATAAATCCAGACACATGGAGACCTTTGCTCATCTTTAATCATCTGCTGTCCAGTGCTACAGTGGCATAAATTATTATTGTTGTTATAAAAGCTGCAATTTATCTTTGATCAGGCCTCATGGCTAAATTTTTTAATTTTTATTTTGTTTTCCTTGAGGCTTGGTAGATTTAATTTTTTTTTTAATGTCTACCAATAGAAATTAAATTAAGAGCATTTTAATGTCTATCAATATAAATGAAATTAGGAGTATTTGCAGAGGTACTGTGGCCACACAGTTACTGCTCATCACAATCTGACTGCAGCAATTTCTCTTCAAAGTGACCCAGAATAACTCTGGGTGTGTTTCCCTCTGCTCTTGAATATTTGATTCCCAGGCACACAATCCTCCTTTCCCTTCCTCATGTCACTTCACTTGATGCATTGGCGAGGGCTGGGTAGAACAAACAGGTATTTTGTCCTCATGAGATATTTGGCAGCTCTTTATTGGCTTTCTCAGTGCCGTTCTCCTGATGTGAGCCGAGGATCAGAAGCTGGGTTTATTTTAGGCGACTTATAAGACAAAATATAAGCTGCTTCAGCTCCTTTTCTTCCTCTGTGTAGGCACAGGCTACACTGTGGGAGCCACTGGAATTATATCTCTGAACAATGCAGCCTTTCATCTTTTCACAGACTGCAGTATATATATATAATCCGACTGGTTGGTTTATTACATTTTTATTGCTGTCAAATTTTTCCAAAGATTAGACTTGGAGGAAAAATGCCTTCAGAGTGAGATCTGTGAAGGTGTGAAATGGGCCCTGAGGAGGCCCACTGGGAGCACCACAGCTTGAGTTATTGCAAGGCAGGCAGCCCAGAGGTTGGGAAAATCCCCCCTGGAGGTGATGGTGCCTGGGTGACCTGGCTGGGATGGATTAACCCGTGCTGGGGTCACCTTTCCACAGGGTGGGTGGGTCCTGCTGGGAGCAGAATTGGCTGTTCCCTGTTGTCACAGATGTGTTTTATGAAAAATCCTTTCCTTAGGATTTTTTCTTCTGAGAAGCTGAGAGGCCTCAGGAACAAAATGTAAACAATGGTTATCTGCTGCTGAATCCGCCTGAATGCAACAGGTGGATCTGTGATTGGTCTCATGTGGTTGTTTCTAATTACTGGCCAATCACAGTCCAGCTGTCTGGACTGTTTAGGTCAGTCACAAGCCCTTGTCATCATTCTTTTTCTATTCTTAGCTGGCCTTATGATGAAATCCTTTCTTCTATTATTTTAGTACAGTTTTAATATAATATATATCACAAAATAATAAATCAAGCCTTCTGAAACATGGAGTTAGATCCTCATCTCTTCCCTCATCCTAAGACCCCTGCGAACACCATCACACTCTATGACTCTGTGGGTTTAAAACATCTCTGAGATGCATTTCCAATGAAACAGCCAAAGTTTCTGTGTGTTACTGGACTGTGTTTCTTCATACTGATGGCTTCTGAATGGTTAATTCCAGATATTCTCTCACTTGTTTAAAAGCTTTAATTGCCCTCTCCTTTACTGGGGCCTTGCAGTACCTAAAGGGAACTCATAAAAAGGGGATGTGGGGTGCATAATGATAGGAGAAGGGGTAAAGGATTTAAATTAAAGGAAGGTAGATTTAGGCTAGAGATTAAGAATCTTTAGTTTGTAATTTTTTTATGATGAGGCCATGGCACAGATTGCCCAGCTGTGGCCTCCCTATCCCTGGAAACTCTCAAGGTGAGATTGGACAGGGCTCTGTCCAAACTGGTCTGGTTGAGGAAGTCCCTGCTCAATGCAGAGGATTAAAACTAGGTGACCTTAAAAGGATCTTTCCAGCCCAACCTTTTCTGTGATTCTGTGATTTCATTTTTAGGTCTGAATAGGACTCCTGAAGAAATACAAGGGGTTGAGCAGGTGGTGGTCTTATGGCTGAAATGAAAATGAAAGGACCAAATGCTGATTGGTGCAATAAAGCTCTTGAAATCAAGAGCTGATGGTTATTTTACACATTTTGAAAGCTTTCTTGATGGACCTGCTATCTTTATCTCAAATTTTTTTTCTAAATTTTTTTTATGGTAAGCTGCAGACACACTCCCATTCTGCTTACCAAAGCCCCCATCCTGCAAAGATTGACTTTCTTTTTCCATTTTGGAGGAAAGAATGTCTTTTCATAGGCAGTGGGAATGTAGGGAGGAACTGCTGCAGCAGAAGATTTGAAAACTTGTCTCTATAAATGGTAAGGGCGAATTCAGCATTTTGAAAAGAAATAATATTTTTAATGTACATCTTGGTGGAGGCTTGAGCTTCATTTGCATGGCTGTACGAATGCAAGCAAGAAACCAAGTTATTTCTAAAAATCTCAACAGCCCAAATTTGCTTTTTCCCGTAGAAAAGCTACATGTATTGTGCAGGGTGCAAGACCTCTTCTTCTCTCCACCAGGGAAATTTCTGTTCTTTTACATTCCTCCATTTTACCACAGAGGGCTTCCTTTGAATCACCCAAGACCTGATTAATTCCTTATCCCATATAGATGTGAATCCTGGCTGGATAAGCTCCTTCTTGTATTTCAAGCTAATAATCTGAGCTCCATGGAGGTTATCTCTTGGGGCTCTTCCAGAGAAGAACCTTGCCACGTAAAGAAGTTCCTTTTGCTTTCTGTGATTATTAAAAGATGTGAGGCACCATTTGCAAGAGTATGTCCTGAATACTTTTTAGAAACTTATTTTCAAAAAAAAAAATGTTTTCCAGCTCTCTGTATTATTTGATCCCTTATCTGTTACCTTCACTGTAGAAAGTGCCTTGCTGCATTTCAGTGATAACCTTATTGCTGTGTATCTGAGGCAGTGTTTAGGTTTCTGTAGTGCCTTTCATTGTGGCATCTCCAGCAGCTTTGCAAGTGTGCTGGAAAGTAGGTCAGTGTTATTCTCGTTTATAAAATAGAGGCTGAGTCTTTGGGTTTCTCTGTAACCAATTTTTTTTTTTTTTTTTGTTGCTCGCAAGTGGTTCTGGCTGTGGAGAAGTTGCTGACTTTTCCTCTTCACTTTGCAGTTCTGAGCCTCCCCCTCCTTTCCCTGTACAGCTACAAAACCACTTCTGGGATGATGAGAGAGATTTGCCGGTATTGCTCATCCCAAAATTCCATGTTGAGCTTTCCTTTTGCCCATAGAATGGTTTGAGTTGGAAAATACCTTAAATCCCATCTTATTCCAACTCCCTGCCATGGGCAGTGACACCTCCCACTATCCCAGGTTGCTCCACGCCCCAAACAACCTGGCATTGAACAAATCCAGGCACTGAGCAGCCAAAAATTCTCTGGTCAACCCTTCCAGTGCCTCACCACTCTCATTTTCCTTTCCAAAATCCCTTCATCTGTGTCTCCAGAAAAGCTCAGAACTGCGCACCGTGGGAAGATGAATGTGAAAATTTATCTCCAATGCAGTAATTCAACTTGACCTTTTCTTGTGTTTTAGTTTAGCATTTTGCAATTATTTTTTATTTTACAATACCATTATTATTAGTTTAGCGTTTTAAAATTTTTTTTTTGAGTTCTTAGAGTTTCCCAGGAGAGGCTGATCCAAGAGTGGGAGGCAAAAAACCATCAGTCCCTGTTATGCTCTTAGTAAATTCATTGAATTTATTGAAATTGAATTCATTGCCTTTAACAAAGTGTTCCAAAAATAATTTTGGAGGGTTTACCTAGAAGCTTTCTGCTTCCCTCACATTCACACCTTGAAGTGCTCTTGTCACAGAGTCATGGAATTGTTTGGATTGGAAGAGACCTTCAAGGTCTTGTCATTCCAACCTCCCTGCCATGGTCAGGGACACCTCCCATGAGACCAGGTCGTCCTTTGATTTATCTGAGCTAAAATCAGGTGTTCCCCTGTCTCTATACATGAAATAAACCAGTAATTGCCTTTCCTTGGAGATCACAGTGAAGAATTGGAAAATACCATTCTTGTGGCAGATACCATCCCAGAAAGATCAATATTCTTGAATTTCTCTTGGATCCCTGCAGCTTCTGTGATCCCTGAATGTTTTTTTAATCCCAATGGATGTGTGTAGGGGGGCTTTGGTTTATTGAAAGATGAGATCTGTGGTGCACTCGGCATTGGTCTCTGGGATGAGCAACTGGAAAATAGCATTTTGGTGTATTTGGAATTTGGTTAAGCAAAATACATGGTGTTTTGAGGAGTGGTTTTGAGTGGTCCTTGACTAGGCAGACAGAAAGGCTTCCAAGCAATTTGTAGCACTTTAGGCCGATTTTTGTAGCAGATTTGGGTCACTGTATCCCATTTTAAGCTCCTTTTATGGCATTTTGTAGACATTTGATGGCTTTCTGTAAGAGCCATGCACAATATCATCTACTTCTGTGGCTCTACTCTCATTCTGTCCTTTTTCCACCCACTAAATGCTACAAACCACGCAGTTACCCTGGAAAAGGAATGCCACGAGCGTTTCTAAGGGTCCCATGGTTTTGTGATAACTGAAATTTTGCTAGATTAAGGTGTTCAGGTGAATTTAGAATATGGATTGTGCAATCAGCCCACCCATCTCTCACTGTCTGTGAAGTGTCTCACTCCATATCTGGCAGCCAGAGAGGATTTATACCTTTGGATACCATTGATCTTCTCTGATTTAACTTGGCATGGGATCTGGAGGAGCTGTGTGGAAGTCCCTTGCAGTCCATGATGCCTTTAAAATGTCATGTTTGGCAAAAAAAAAAAAAAATCAGGGTTGTGATGCCCTCAGTAAAAGGCAAAGTCCTCCATAGGGCGCAGGCAGGAAAATGCTGAGCAGAAGGAATTGGAAATGAAGGGGAAAGCATCAAATGCTCTCAATAAATTTTGGTGTAGGCCCCTGGTGCCTGTAAATAACTCTGTGCCACTGCTTGCAGCAAGGTTGGGAAGTTGGGCTCTGAGTGCCTTCCTGAGAAGCAATCTGCTTTATTTTCCAGCCAAAAGACATCAACATCTAATCCATTTCTGGTCCATTTCTGCCGCTCCTAGAAGCAGTGATGATGTGTTGATTCCCACAGCTTGTATTTACTGTGGACTCCAAAGGTGTGACATCTACTGATGCATCAAAATGTCCCTGTTAAGCATTAAAATGTGCTTTGTTTGGATGTGTGCATTAAAGTTGGTCTTCTCCCCTTTTCCCTCAATATCAAAAAGCTTCAGAGAGTTACAGAGTTGTAAACAGCTACAACTCTGTTCATGAATTAAATGGCAAATAATTAAATCTAGAGTAGTTTGCTTTTCTCTGCCACAGAGTT
This sequence comes from Zonotrichia albicollis, assembly GCF_047830755.1. Taxonomy (NCBI): domain Eukaryota; kingdom Metazoa; phylum Chordata; class Aves; order Passeriformes; family Passerellidae; genus Zonotrichia; species Zonotrichia albicollis. Next base: position 152,227,033 of record NC_133819.1, on the reverse strand, counting down.
GTATTTGCTTTTGGACTGGACGCTGCCAGCAGCGTAAATTAAGTTTCCAGTTTTTCCTAACCTGTTTTGAAAATTAATGCATGAAAATAAAAAAAAATAGAAGAATGAGACTCTTTTGGAGTGGGTACTACCCACAGTCCTCTCCTTCCATGGTGTGGAGTTACAGTTTTGGACAGGAAACGTTGTCCAGAGTGGTAGATCTCAGCAACAAGGCTAGAAGGGATGTTTAATGAATGTAACATTAGATGTGTGAAGGTCAGCAGTGCTGCACTGAAAAGAATTCAGATCATGCTGTTTTGAAGGGCTGAAAGAGATGTTGCAAACTACAAGTTAGGATTTATTCCTCTGAAAATAATTATCATCCTTGCAGGCAAGAGAGGGTGCCTGCAGAGAGCTTTGTCCATGGCAAAAGTGCTGTTTAAAAGACTCTGCACTCATCTCAAATAGCATCATTCCAAGCCAAAAAGCTACTGCTCTTAGGTAGTTCAAAAGTTGATTTTATTTTTACCTCTTTTTTTTTAATCAATTAGCAGAATAAAAATGTCACTGCTATATATGGGCTGTGGAAAGTTAATCTTACTTTTTTGACAGGATGCTCTTGTAGGAGAGCACAGCTAAGGAACACAGCTATGGATGCTGAGCTGCCTGTTGGAAATAGCACAAATTCAGCCTTTGATTATTATTTTTCACCATATTACGTCATTTCTCCACAAAATTCAATTTCTCTGTCCTTTATGTGCTGCAGATTGTCACTGGATTTAAATAGCATCCACTTTGTGCTTGGGGAAAGGGGGAGGTTGAGAGAGTCCCTTTGAGTTGTTTCATTTTTAGAGCAGGAATGTCTGTCAGGAGGGAGGTGGGTTTGGTGACTGACTATAATATATTTTAATTATAATATATTTATTTTTAAATTCATAATACAAAAGTTCCCCCAGTTAAGCACGTGGGGTTTTGGCAGTTTTGGTGTAACAGAATGCAAATAAACCTTGAGGGCAGGTAGTGAGGCTTTACTGCAAACAGATGCTGCTCTCAGCTCCCCAGAATATTCTCATCCTACAAAAAATTGTGGAATCACAGAACAATTTGAGTTGGATGGGGTCTTAAACACCATCCAGTTCCACCCCCTGCCCTGGCTGGGACACCTTCCAGTGGACCAGGCTGTTCAAAGCTCCATCCACTTGGAGCTTTGGACACTTGGACACTTCCAGGGATGGGGCTTCTTTGGGAATCCTGTGCCAGGGTCTCACCACCCTCTCATACAGAAATACACAATTTTTTTCTAATATCCTATCTAAATCTCTCCTCTGTCAGGTTGAAGCCATTCCCCCTTGTCCTGTCAATCCATCCTTTGTCCCAAGTCCCTCTCCAGCTCTCTTGGAGTTGCTTTAGGCACTGGAAGAGTCTCCAAGATTTCTCCAGAGCCTTCTCTTCTCCAGGCTGAGCAGCTCCAGCTCTCCCAGCCTGGCTCCGGCCCTTGGAGCATCTCCGTGGCTTCCTGTGGACAAAAATTTCGCTTGTATTCAAAATGTGATCCTGGGTCTGTGGGTGTTCATGTGCTTATGAGGAAGATTTTGTTTCCCACTTGGAAATGAGATGATTTCTGCTGAGGAAATCAAATTGATAATGGATGGGCTTTGGGAGATGCAGCTCTTGAGCCCTTCACCTGCTATTCCACCACCCCTTTGCCTTGTCTCTTTTTTTTTTTTTAATATCTACCTGTAGATAAATATCAAAATGGGAAATAAGTAAAACAGCTTACTTGAACATAGCCAGCTGTTCTCCACAGCAGAAGGGATTAAAGTGCATCTAGCTCTTTGCCCCTCTATGGTCTGGAAAATGATTCCTTTTATTCCAAAGCAGATACTCTAAATAAGGTGCTTGACTCCATCAAAGGTTGCAACCAGTGGAATCAAGCAAGGAAAGCATGATTTAAACTACTGATACTATTCACCTTCTGCTCTTGTAGTTGTAGACTAATGTATTTATAATTTTTTGTGCTGGGTGGTGCACGTGAGGGGTTATTGTGTGAAATAGTTCCTTGATAGAAGGAGAAAAATGTCTACAAAAGGAATGTGCAAATGCTGTTTCCATGTGGGATGTTTTTATGGTCATCCCACCCCCACCAGCACACACACACATGCAGAGCCCCAGTGAACAACCACAACAAATGGTTTTCAGCTTAAAAGTCAATGTGGTATTTATTGACTCTTTAGGGAATAAGGACTCTGATGTTCTGGTTTTGGGTGTTCCTATTGCATCAGTATCCTTGATACTCCAGAGATAACATCCAAGTGGGATTCAGCTTGAGGAAGAAAAATAGAAAACAATCTTTTTCTATTTTCAGTTTGTGTTTTTTAGGTGGTGTAACTGCTGCCTTGGTGGGAAATTATCTCAACTTCAGGGCACCCATTGCAAGTCAAAATATTTCTGATGGAAATAGGATTGAGGCCAAGCGTGTGTCCTCTGATTGCCATGACTTTCCAGCTGGGTGGTGTTTGTGGACATCAGCTTTTCTCTCAGGGAGCTTCCAGCTTGGTTTCTGCTGTCTGTGGGCAGTTCTGTAACCATCAACTGTGATGGTACCACTGCTGTTCTCACCTGGTAGAGCTCTTGAATGGCCCTTGGGGTAAATCATGTCCAGGGAAAAGAGTCTTGAGATGGAATTGTAGAATCATGGAATCTTTAGGGTTGGAAAAGACCTTTAAGATTGTCAAAGTCCAGCCTTTGAACAAACACCACCACACCCCCTAAACCATATGGTAAAGTGGCACATCTGCTCATTTTTTGAACACTTGCAGATATGATGACTCCTCTGCTTCTCTGTTCCAATGCTTTAGCATTCTTCAGTGAGGAAATTTTCCTTTTATCCAGCCTGAACCTCCTCTGGCATGACTTAAGGCAAGTACCCCTTGTCCTGTCACTGGAAGCCTGGAAAAAGAGGCTGAGCCCCACTTCACCACAGCCTCCTTTCAGGTAGTTCTAGAGAGCAGTAAAGTCTCCCCTGAGCCTTCTTTTCAATTTAGACACCAGCAAGATGCTGGTGATTGCTGGAGGACAACATCACGAGCTCTCAGGACTTTATTGTTCAAGTCAAAATAGAGACAAGTATTGTGTATGATTGGCTGGGTGTACTTTATTCATTTATGGTTTGTTTGTTGTTTTCCTGAGTGTGAATTGGCAGGATTTTTCTTTAAGCCTTTTTTGAACTTGGTTATCCTCAATTGCTTCCTCTAAAAATTTCTCTGAGCTCATATCACGATCCATTATTTGTGAGCGCTTCACTGCCGGTAGCAGATATCTGAAAATGGAAACATTTTGCCTGGAAATGAGAGGCATGCTGCACACTTGTGTTGCCTGGCTGGACAGACAGGAATTGCAGTTCTAGGTTGCTCTTGACCTTGTGGTAGGATGTGCTTTGCTGTTTACTGAACCTGGGTGTTGCTATGCATGATCCTGCTACTAAATTAATTTGGGAGTGTGTTGCAGGAGGCAGGAAGGTTTCCAGATCAAGGCAGCAGCCCTTGGGGATATTTGCTCAGAAATTTTGTCCTTGCCTTGGTTTTGTTGTTGATTTGTTTGGTGTGTGTTTTTATTTCACTCGGAGTTCATTGAAGGCTTTGCTGGAAGAGCCCCTTCAGCCATAACCTTTAAAGCTGCCACGTGAAGTATAGTGGTAGTCAGAAAATCCTCTCTCTGAAAGTGACATGGTGGCACACAGTCAAGGATTTCATCCCTCTCCCTTCTTTTTTTGTGCAATGAAAATTCAAATTTGATTTGTAATTTTCCCACTCCTTTCTACAATGATCTCCACATCCACCCTGAGATCTTGGTGGTTCTTCCCATGAACTTCCAGGAAAAACACCTGGAATTTCCCATCTCTTTCATTGCATTCACTTTTTCCTGCCTTTTTTTCAAAGGAAAAGTTAATTTCTCTGACTCAGAGGAGGGGCAAGTGCATTTGGTAAATATGTTTTACACAGCCTTGCTTCTGGTCACATATTTTGAGTGACACCAGCATCCAGCCAGCCCTAAATCCTGCAAAACTCACCTTGATATGAATTTTTATTTATCAGTTTATCAGTTCTTCTCTGATTAAAGCCTGGCTGTGCTTCACCTGCATCCCTCTTAGCCAGGGGGAGCAGGACATCTTTCCATTGCCCAGTCAGATGGATGCTCAGCACAGGCAGCTCCTGATCCTGGTGCTGGAGGTGTTGGAGGCTGGAGCTGGGCTGGTGAAGCCCTCAGGAGCAGCAGGAATTATTCACGACAGGATCTCTCTGTCCTTGTCCCCTGCAGCTCTGTAATAGATTGGTTTAGGTGTTATAATTGCATTACACTTCCCCACCCCTTCCATTTCTCTCTCTGCTCCTTCCACCCTTCCTCGGGGTTTAATTTATGCAAAGGAAACTCAGAATAAAATAAAATAAAAAAAAAATAAGTAGTGATGGAAACAGGAAGGGAATCCCATTGCTCTTTGCATCATCCCCACCCATATTTTGAGAAAGGATGTAAAATCTTGCAGTTAACATTGCTGTTTTTAGCTGCAGAGCAGAGCCCTCTAAACGCAGCCAGTGAATGGGGTAGGAAGAGAGCTGGGATGTTCCCTTGCTCTGTGGGAGCATCCCAGGTGACCAAGGATGAGAGAGAGTGGGGAACAAGGATCTGATCCACCTGGTTCTCAAACAATTAAACCAAATATGTTCAATTGGAAGTTACCAAATTATGTATTTATATTTGCAGACATTTTATGTGTTCTATATAGGGTGTCATAGAGTGGTTTGGGTTGGAAGGGACCTTAAAGACTTGAAGACCATTTAATTGCAACCCCCTTCCATGGGAAGAAGTGCCATGCACTAAATCACGTTGCTCAGAGCCTTATCCAACCTGTTTTTGAACACTTAAAGGGATGAGGCATCCACAACCTCTCTGGGCAGTAACATGGCTTGCATTGTTTCTTCTGTCTCATCAGCAAGTTTTAATTAATATGGAAAAGGTCCTAAATAAGGCTTTTTTTTTCCCCACTCCCCATTTATCAAGCTAAAACTGGTGACAGCTTCAGGCCATGAAAAACACCCAGAAGATTGGGATAGCAGCTGGGCCAGGGATGGGAGTTACCTCTTTAATTACTTCTTTTCCATCTCCAATCTTTTGCATATTGGTCCAGCACCTCTGAGAAAATTCTGCTGCAGTGTATTTATTATTTAGCTCAGAATAACCTTTAATAATCTCTATCATTTTATATTTATGTGCTACATTTTATTTGGCAGCATCCTGCAACTCACGTATCACATACAGAAATGGTGATTTTGTCACGGAAAGAAACAACACACCAAAAATTGGATTTTCTTTTTAATTGAGGTGTCTAACCTTAATTACAGCAGGCTGTTGGTCCAGCAAAGTTTTTGCTTGAGGAAGAAAACCATTGACAGCATTTTCACCTCATTGAAAGACATAAAAATGAAACCCTGGATATTTTGTTCTTGTTTGCTAATGCAGAGAAATAACAACTTGGAGTATGAATAATGTAAAAGGCATGCAGTAGTTTGTGGGAGAAGTGAGTCAGTTCTGCTTGCTGAAGCAGGCTGGAAGTTCACCCAGAATGAAGCACCTCTTGCTATGAATGAATGAAGGAAAAAATGTTTGGAGGTTATTTTTAATAACAGAAGTGACATTTTTGAGCTCCTGGATGGCCATGTGGGAATCCACGGAGTGTACAGACAGTCAGAGACTGTGAAATGGAGCTGTTCAGTAGTAAAATGCAGTAGTAGAGGTGGTCTGAAGTTCTGGAGAGGTTCTTATGGAAGTGAAATAGGGAGATTTTGTTGTTTTTTTTTTTTTTTTTAATTATTTTGCTACTGCATCTTCCCACCAAATACAGTGGGTTGGTTTGATGTTTTTCCTGGGTAACTAAGTATGATACGTAGAAAGGCTGATAGTTTTATAAATCATGAATTTATTGAGTATGACTAAAACTTGTGATTTTTTTCAAGGACAGAGAGGAAAGAGGGATGGTACAGTGACAGCTGGGGGAGACTGGAGGGTTGTTCTTTTTCTTTTTCCTTCCTTTTCCTTTTTCCTTTTTCCTTTTTCCTTTTTCCTTTTCCTTTTCCTTTTCCTTTTCCTTTTCCTTTTCCTTTTCCTTTTCCTTTTCCTTTTCCTTTTCCTTTTCCTTTCCCTTCTCTTCCCCTGTTCTGGAGTGCTTCATCCAAGTGAAAGCCTTTCTACAGATTTAAACCATTCACTTTAGCTGAACATTTAATTTCCACAGTGCTGTCTTGGGGTTTTTTTTAGAGCATTAAAGGGTGGTAAAACTACTAATTTTTATGCATGTGCTTAATTATTTGAACTTCTGCAATTAAATTAATTTTGATTGAAAGGTTGTTGCACACATGGTGTTGTTTGGTGGCATCTTCATGATCAGAGTTATCATTAAATCCCCTTTTCCTTCCTCTGCTCTGTGACCTGGTTGGTGGCTCTGGGGTGGAGAAAATATCTATAGGGCCAAGTGGGAGAGTAGATAAGTATTGCCAGGGGGATTTCATCCTGCTTTTATTCTGTTTCCCTTTCTCTTTCTTTCTTCTTTTCCTGCATGGGAAGCCAGATGTGGATGGAGAAGGCTGTGCACGTAGAGGCTCTTGGTTAAAGTGACATGGGATGGAGCCATGTGTTGCACATCCCTCAAGCAAAAAGGACAAGAGGAAACAGCCTCAAGTTCTGCCAGGAAACATTTCTATCGGATATTAGGAAAAAAGTCTTCATAAAAAGCCTTGGAAGAGGCTCCCTAGGGAAGTGATGGAGCCACAATCCCTGGAGGAATTTTAAAGATGCGTGGATGTGGCACATGGGGATGTGGTTTAGTGGTGGCCCTGGCAGGGCTGGGTTAATGGTTGGTTTGATGATCCTAAAGGATTTTCCAACCTAAATTACTCCATTATGTGTCTGTCAGGCTGTGGTGGTGTATGGAGGCTCAGTGTGGGGAAGAGGAGGAATTGGGGAATCTGTTTTGACAAGGAATTTGGGAGGACTGGTGTTAATGGATGAAACTCTTGATGGGGATGTTAAAACCACTGCACTCATTTACTCAGCACAGGGTGAACTGATAAAAGGCGAGTGGAAGGTACCAGGTGTCAGAGAAGTCAGAATTTTTAGTGGAGTCTGAGCTGAAAATTACAAGGTTTTGTTTGCTATGAGTTGGGTTTTTCAGCCTTCCCTAATGCTCTTTCCCATCTGGAGATTGTTGAGAACAGGGAAATCAAAACAGGTTCTGGAGTCTTTTTTTTTGATGATCTGCAAGAAAAAAACCAAACTAACTAACCAAAAAACCAAAAAAAACTTTCCCTAACCAATCAACAACCCAACCCAAAAAATAATCTTCTTGTAACCAATAATAATTTTCAGTGGTTTCTGCAGACTGTAGGCTACCACATTTAATAGAGAAAATGTGTTACAACCCACACATGTAATCATGTGCTTCCTCATGCTAGAGACACAATCAAAGCATAAAATTACACAGAAATATGGATTCTGAAAAATAAAAAAGGTGATAGTGGTGTCTTGGAACAGGGAGACAATAAATTGCCAGGAGAAAAAATGTAAACAAAAATATGTGTGCACCTCCAGCAAATGGACATGAAAACCGGTAGGAGAAATTGCAAGAGGAATGAATGGATTCAATAATTCCTGGTACTCTTGCATGGACATGGACATTCCTTTGGAAGATATCATGTGGTCACATAAATAAGTTAAAAGACAGTAAATGGGAATTTGACATCTTTTTGATGTTCTAGAAGAGAAGAAACTTAATTCTTTGTTTTAAATGCATGAAATTCTGAAGTTAAAATGCTTGGACTTACTTCTCTGGAGCGAAGGACATTGTCCTGCATGTAGCTAAAATGGCACTTGAATATCTTATTGAATGTCCATGTCTTAAGAATCCAAAGTGGTGATTTTGTGTGCATTTGTATCACGGCCCATATCATCACTTACAGGAAATGTAACAGAGATTAATAATAACATATTCCTTATTAGCTTCCTATTAAGGTGGGTGAATCTGAACTTGAGCAATTTTCAGCACAGCAGATCTGAGCAGTCATCATTTCCACATTAATAGCTGAAATCAAAGCTGGGGTGAATGCAGATTGGTGGAATTAATTTCATTTTTTATCAGATCTGCTGGTTTCTGCTGTTACAGTCTTTCAGTATTTTTTTTTTTTTTGGTGTCCAATTCTTTGTAGCTCCATTTTGCCTTTTTTTTTTTTTTAATAGGCAATTTGGGGATCCCAGGTGCTGCACAAACACAGGAAAAAAATAGAAACAGGTTACATGTGGAATTATTAATTTCAGATTCTGGAGGAGTGTTTTAAAGGGTGCTCATGTGTTAAATATTTTGGTGTAGCAAGAGAGGAAAGGATAGGTTGGAAAATAGCTCTGCAAGAGGGAAATACTGTCCTGTAAGGAAATGCAGAGCAAGTGGAAGAACAGCAGTGCCAAATCTCAGGATAAAGGAAAAATTCCATGAATGTGTGAGGCCAGGACCAGGTCAGGAGAAGAGTTACAGGGACAGGGCCAAGCCTTTGGATGTGGTTGAACCTGAACTTTCTAATTTCACTTTTAGGCTGCTGTGTTTTACACCTGTTGCTGCCTGGGGTGGATCAGCCTCTGCAAACCCACCCAGCTGCTCTTTCCTCCCTTTCCCAGTTGCATGAGAGGGGAAAAAATGGGATAAAGGAGTTGGTGGGTCAAGATACAGACAGGGAGATCACTGACTAATCACCCTCATGGACAAAACAGACTTGACTTGAGGAAAATTAATTTATTGCAAATTAAAATGCATTTGGGTAGGAGATATAAAGATGAAATTAAACCCACACTTTCCCTCCATACCCCAGATTTTTCCCTGTAATGAAGAAACCCAGGAGCTGTTTCAAATCATTACCTAGAATAAAACATGTATCTCCAAATTTTCTTAGTTTCTGTAGATGTAAATCTCCTATTCTAATATTTTGTTTTGGGTACTGTGTGGTTTTTTTTTTTATTTTCTTTTTTTTTCCTCCAAGTGCTCTATTTACTTCACTACATAATGTTAATGGTCTTAGGTATTCTTGCCTTAAATATATTTCTTTGTAGTTCTCTCTTCATGGAAGAAATACCTTCCTAGGTGAGATATCAAGAACATTTTAAACTCCCATTATCAAACAAAATTTTGTGCAAAGACAAGAAATAAATGTTTGTAATACTATCATTTAGGCAGAGCAGTACTCATGCAAAGTTGAACACGGTTGTTTCCTTGCATTCTATTTCTAAATTAAAAAAAAAAAGGATCAAACAGGAAAAAAAAAGGCCATAAACAAACAAAAAAATCCTTTTAATATTTAATGGAGAAGAGTGAGGCTGTGATGTATCTGTATAATTTAAACACTTCTACAGAGAGAGAAACAAAAATGGAATGTAAATAGCTCCTGGGGAAGAGGATGATTCTTTTTTTAAGGACCTCAGACAGCAAAGCTGGGGTGTTGGTGACACTGTTGTGGACTCCAACCACTTGGTCAAGACCTCCAGATGAGAGGTTACTGATCCAGGGAGGATGGCTTGGAAGCCCTGAGAACCTCAGTGCCAAGAGAGAGTTCTTTTCCTGGATTTATGTGACCTAAATTCATCATTTACTGCTGAACATCAGTTTTCCACTCGAATTGTCTTTGCTGCTGCTTTCTTTCAGGAGCTTCAGTTTTTGCATGCCAAGGGAGCAAGTTCTAAGAATCATGGAATGGTTTGGGTTGGAAGGGACCTCAAAGATCATCCAGTTCCAACTCCCTGCCATGGCCAGGGACACCTTCCACTCTCCCAGGTTGCTCCAAGCACCATCCAGCCTGTCCCTGGACACTTCCAGGGATCCAGGGGCAGCCACAGCTTCTCTGGGCAATTTGTGCCAGGGCCTCATCACCCTCACAGGGAAGAGTTTCCCCCTAATATCCAATCTAAACCTTCCCTCCTTCAGTTTGAAACCATTCCCCCTTGTCCTGTGGCACTTGTCCAAAGTCCTCCTCCATTTCTCTTGTAGGCCCTTCTTTTCTCTGGGCTCTCTTTTGATGCTTTGTTGATGGCAGTAGAGTTGGACAGGGAAGACTATTCCAATGCCTAATCTATCCCTGTTGGACAGTTTTGGAAACTCACCCCACCTCTGGATTTGGCTTTCATCAGTTATAGTCTGATACCTTGTGGTGGATGAGTTTGTTAACTCTGGGACACATCCATTTTCTTTGGTCACTCAAAGTGGCGCTCTGTCCCACAGGTTTCATGTCATCAGTGTGATCTTGTGGGTGAAAACATTTCCTAGGGTTCAATAAACCACAGTTTCCATAAACCCATACTGATTTGAATATTTAATAACTCTCTCACAACTGAAGTTTCCAACAGATGAAGGATCAGTGCATTGAGCTGTCCCTTCCTTGCTGGCGAGAAAGGAAGTGTTAAATTGCCTATTGCAGCCCAAAATTAAATAATTCTTCTTTAATAATTGTGTCCAACATCAGCTGTTTCTTCTTCTTTTTCTTCTTTCCTTTCATTTATTTTTTTCCTCTTCTTTTCCTGGATTTGTTGTTGGGCTGGCAGGCCATTAATGAGCCCAGCATTGCCTGCTTTACCCTTTTACTTTGATTCCACGTTAGCTTTTTTTCTGGAATCCCCTTGATTCTCTCCAAATGGTGTCACAAATCAGCACTAATGAGCCAAATCGCTGCTTGCCCTGCTCTTTCACAGTATTTGGTGCTTGTGTTACCCAGGCTTGCTGGATTTAATCACATCTGAGCTGCTATTTTTGGGCTTTCCTGAGCAACCGATGGGGTGGACATTAATTTCCTCTTACTTTTAGTGAAATTTTGTGTTTGGATGTTTTTCAAATATTTTCCAAAGGTGGAAATAATTTACAAACATTCCTGATTTATCTGAATTGTTCCTGAGTTCAGTCTCCTGTCCTGTATGAGCTGCACTGTGAAAATTAATTTTTGCCTCCAACTTTTTTTTCTTAGTTATTTGGGTTTTTATTTTTTGGCTGTAGATTTCTTGTATCATTTTTTTTGTGATGGCGTAGGGAAGATTTTCTGGATTTTTTCTCTAGTTGATTTGTTTTCTTTTTTTTCTCCCAAATACATATGCCAACATAAGGTTTTGTAGTGTTTTATACAGTTCTTTACCCCCTGTAGGAAGGGCTGCCATCTTCCCTAGCTGAGAATTGTGGATTCCTTTGAAATTTCTACATGTTGTTATTTTTATCATCTCTTACACCCTTCTATTTTTATAATTAAATACCTTTTTAAAACAGGCCCTTTAAAACCAGCAAGGTTCTAGACTTAATTTTTCTTAATAGTTTTTGAGGTTTTGTTTTTTTTTTTTTTTTTTTTTTTTAATGAATGAGTCATGGTTACCCAAGCAGCCACTAATTTTCAGTTCTTTGATCAATTCCTCTGTATCAAGATGAAGTCTATCACTAAATTCCCTGGAGTAAAGAACAACCTTTCTGAGGTAGGAGACTTGTCAGCTGTGATGTTTAATAATTCCAGGGGTGTTTCAGCACTGACAGCAGGAGGCTACAAGCAGATGCCACTTAGACTGAAGTCCCTCAAGAAAGAATTTTTCTTAACATTTCATAAATAAGTGCTGGTCTTTGGTGTGTTTGTCAGTGGTGTGGAAGTGCTGTCACGTGTGGGTTTGGATGCTCTTGCTTTGTTGGTCACTCTTGAAGTGACCAACAAACATGGAAAAGTCATGTCCCAAGTATGCCAAGGCCTCTATGGGTTTTCAGGCATACAATTATTGAATGTTTTGGGTTGGAAAGGACCTTAACGATCATCTTATCCAACCCCCACCATGGCAGGAGCACCTTTTTTGGTGATATCCATCCTTATGTGGCTATCAAAGCTCCCCTAATGGATAGACTTTGAATATTTTGACCACCAAATGCTCTTTGAGGAGCTGGTGGTGAAGTAACTCATTTCTGTAGGAAAAGTTGGCAGTGATATACTGAACCAACCCTTTTTATGAAGTTATATCCTTTTCTGGTGGTTGTACTGAGCTGTAATGAAGTTTACATCCCTGTCTTCCTCACTGTCTGAAAAGGTCTGGGTTGATTTGGTCATGAAATGTGTCAAAGAATTATTCAAATGCTATTAAATTTTACTTCATTAAGTAAAAAGTTTGACAGGTTTCTTCAAAGGTTGGTGAATGTGGTTTCTGGGTTCTCCCATGGGTAAAACAGCATGAGAGACTGGGCTGGACTGTGATAGTTGAGAGTTTTGACAGATTTAGGAAAGGAAGAAGCTCTCCTGAGACCACAGCTTGAAATTACTGATCGGTGTTCACCCTCTCCAGAGGATTTTGGGTGAAGGTTGACAGTCCTTATCTTTATTCAGGATTCTCACTCCTCTGTTTGGTTAATTACAAACTTGTTTCAGAGAGGATCAAATAACATGGAATTACATATTGAGACTCACTTGACAAATCAAAGTATTTAAAAGAGATTCTAGTTGTCTAATTTTTGAGTTATTTTAAAAGCTAATCAAAATATAGAATTGAAATTGCTGTAAGGGTGTATGTTGTAATTTTCATGGAATCACAAAATGGTTTGGGTTGGAAGGAATCTAAAAGATCATCTAATCCCAATCCCACCTTTCCATGGACAGGGACAACTTCCACTAGACCAGGTTGCTCCAAGCCCTGTCCAGCCTGGCCTTGGACACTTCCAGGGATGGGACACGAATTTAAAATACAGAGATTGACATATATGCAAAATTGAAATGTTTTTTTGCTGATGGAGAAACTTGTGCAGAACTCCTGGAGAGGAACTAGAGAATGAAATGTCTGAGAACTCATCAGGTCTTCTCCTTGCAGGAAATGCAGCTTTCTCTTTTCTCTCCTTTTCTTCTCCTTGCAGGAAATTCAGCTCCCCCTCTCCGTTCCACTCTTGTGAGACCCCCTTGTGTAATTTATCCAGGTCCAAGATCCCCAACATATGAAAGTCATAGACTTGTTGATGTGAATCCAGAGGTGAACATGGAGATGCTCCAAGGGCTGGAGCCCCTCTGCTCTGGAGCCAGGCTGGGAGAGCTGGGAATGTCCAGCCTGGAGAGGGGAAGGCTCCAGGGAGAGCTCAGAGCCCCCTCCAGTGCCTGAAGGAGTGCAGGAGAGCTGGAGAGGGACTTGGGACAAGGCCTTGGACAAGGGCAAATGACTTCAAATTGAAGATGGGGAGACTTAGATTGGATATTAGAAAAAAATTTTTCCTTGTGAGGGTACTGAGGACCTGGTACAGGTTGCCCATAAGAGTTGGGGTGCCCCATCCCTGGAAGTGTCCAAGGCCAGGTTGGACAGGGCTTGGAGCAACCTGGGATAGTGGAAGCTGTCCCTTCCCATGGCAGAGAGGGCAGGGCTAGATTTCCAACTCAAACTATCCTATGCTTTTGAGGCTTTGTTGTTTGTTTGGGTTTTTTCCTTTGTTTGTTTTTGGGTTTGTGGATTTTGCAGTTTTTAGTACCTTTTGAGCCTTTAACTTGCAGAACCATCAGCTGAGCTTGAAGAGTCTTCCATGTCTCCATCAGGCATTGTTAGCTCTTGGAGCTGTTTTTGGTGATTAAATAAGCACTGAAGGAAGGCTGTGCACACTCTTGCAAACCACTGTCTGTAACACACAAAATATCTTGTTCTTGTATTCTCACTCGGACCAACATGGAAAGAAACACCTTGAGGGTTTATCTGTGTTCTCTTTATTCCTCTATATTTATAAATATATACACGACTGGGAAGACAGGAAGAAAGAGGAGCTTTTTCCAGGGAGTGAACTAAATCACAGAGTAACAATACCAGGGAGGAACACGAGCAGAAGCAGCAAGGGTCAGCCTGCCTTAATGAAATTACACTGTTTGAGGTTGTTATTTTAAGAGCTTTTCCATCTCGCTGTACCTGAGCACCAGTGTCATGCTGTTAAATCTGGGAGGCTGAATTGCTTCAGTGTGCTCTGGGACAATGTCCTGATGCAGGAGGGAGGCTGTAATGGCTCAGGTTAACTCATACCTGCTATGTTTGACAGCTGAAGTGCTGTTCCCTGTGCTCATCCTTCCCTTGCATGGGGGAATTCCAGGAGCAGTGGGTCTGTGGTGGGGATGTGCTGATAATTGCTGTGCTTTAAACAGTGGCTGCTGTGTCTGGGTGTGAACCAGTGTGTGCCCAGGTGGGCACAAAGGCCAAGGGCATCCTGGATTGTATAAAAACAGTGTGGCCAGCAGGCCCAGGGCGGTGACTGTCCATCTGTGCTGGCCACTGGTGAGGCCACACATCGAGTGCTGTGTCCAGTTCTGAGCCCGTCAGTCACTGAGGAGCTGTGTCCAGAGAAGGGAATGGTGCTGGAAAAGGGTCTAAAAATACATCCTATAAGGAACAGCTGAGGGAACTGGGGGGGCTCAGCCTGGAGAAAAGGAGGCTTGGGAGAGACTTTCTTGCTCCTTGACAGGAGAGGCATCCAGGTGGATGTGGGTCTCTCCTCCCAGGGAACAAGGAACAGGATGAGAGGAAATTACCTTAACCTACATCAGAGCAGGTTCAGGTTGGATAACAGGAGGAGTTTCTTCATGGAAAACGTTGTTAACTGTTGGAAGGGACTGCCCAGGAAAGTGATGGAATCCCTATCCAGTTCTGAGCCCCTCATTTCAAGAAAGACACTTGAAATGTGTCTTTCTTGAGGACAGTGAGGAACTGGAGCATGTCCGGAGAAGGGAATGGGGCTGGAAAAGGGTCTAAAGAATACGTCCTGTAAGGAACAGCTGAGGGAACTGGGGAGGGGCACAGCCTGGAGAAAAGGAGGCTCAGGGGGGACCTTCTTGCTCCCTGACAAGAAAGGCATCCATATGGGTGTTGGTCTCTTCTCCCAAGGAACAAGAAACAGGATGAGAGGAAATTACCTTGAGCTGCATCAGAGCAGGTTCAGGTTGGACAGCAGGAGGAATTTCTTCATGGAAAAGGTTGTTAACTGTTGGAAGGGGCTGCCCAGGAAAGTGGTGGAATCCCTATCCCAGGAGGTGTCCAAGAAACAACTGGACATGGCACTCAGTGCTCAGGTCTGGTTGACAAGGTGGAGATCAGTCATGATGATCTCAGAGGTCCTTTCCAACCTAAATGATTCGGTGATTCTGTGAATTATGTTGTTCATAAAATACCTAGTTAAACTTGCTGCTATATTTTTCCTCCCCCATCACTGCTTTATTTTTTTTTTTTTTTAATTTTCTCTCTGTGTAAGTGATGGTTTTGAACAAGTGCACTTGAATTTGGTTGCCATGGCGTGTGCCTGAAGCCTGGTGCAGCTCCTAGAAAGCGCAGGCTTGACTTTGAGCGTGGATGTCACAGCTGAGATCCTGGGTGGCTGATTACACCCTGCATCTGCCTGGAGCATCTCTGGGATGCTCTCCTGAGGACATGGTGCACTCCAGAATGGGATAAAGGATATCTCTGTGCCTTTCTGAGGAAAGCCAGCACAGGGAGACATCTCTATCTCTGTGTAATGCCTTCCTCAAGATAAAGGCCATGGAAAGCCGGCAGTGCTGGATGAATTTGCTCTGCCATATGCTTGTGGAGGAGTGTTTTTCTGAAGCTTTTATGTATGACTGGTAATCATAGATTGGTTTAGAGAGACATTTCTGAAAGTGTGAAGGGAAAGGAAGGGCAGCATGGTAATTTGAATTAATTGTAGTGTTTATCAAGTCAACATCCAGTGGAGACCAAATCATTATGTAGTCTCTTATTCTGCTTGTAAAAAGCATAATAACTGAGTAATGAATCCAAGGTCAGATTGAAAAAAAGGGGTACACCTCCAACATCTAAAACATTTAAAGTTCTTATCTCATAATACGTGAAATGGCTTTGGAAGCAGACCACAGTGGGGTGGGTTTTGCTTGTTTGCTTGTTTTCCCCTTTTAATCTGCAAATAGATATGTGGAGATAGTTCTTTGTGCTGCACTGAGCTGAAAACAGCCAGCAAAGACAGAAATTTTGGGCTAGCACATGCACCAGGAAAAATTTCTCCACTGAAAGAGCTGACAAGCACTGGCACAGGCTGCCCAGGGCAGTGGTGGTGCCACCATCCCTGGGGGGATTTAAAAGATGTGCAGATGTGGCACTTGGGGACAGGGGGTAGTGGTGGCCTTGGCAGTGCTGGGGGAAAGATTGGACTCAATATTCTCAGAGGGCTTTTCTAATCAATGAAAATTCCATGATTCTGTGATTGTTGTGGTAGAAATTCATGTTTTGACACCTTTGGCTCCCTTACTGGTGGTGGGGAGAATAAAGATGCAGAGCCATGAGCAAGAAATCTTAGAGCCATGACCTGGACCTTCATCCCTTGAATTTAGCCCACTGTTATTTTTAACATCAAATCCAGAGCTACCAATCCATGCCTGGATCCACACTCTGAAACAAAAGAGTTGAGTTGCTGATGTTCAGTCAGATCTTTCTCCAAAAGTCCTGCCAGGACTGATGGGATAATTGGCATCAGTTTAAAGGATTGCTCTGTTTCCCTCTGCTCCGTCACCCACGGGACCACAGCAAACAGAAAGTCAATCAGCAAGTCATGTACATATAAACTGCCCCCTCCTCCTTGGGGAGCTGAGCTCTGTCAGCCTGGCTGTTGGAAAATGGAATGTACAGATTTAGGAGCAGAAAATTTGGCTGGCCTGAAATGAAAAAGTGGGTGTTTTACCCTTATGACACATGATGAAGTATCTTTTGGTATCTAGAGACAGCACTGTCAGGGGACTAGGCTGTTAATTTATTATGTGAATGATGGTGGTATCGGGCTGTGCTTATCCAAGCTAAGCCTATTTTAATGATCAAAACCTTGAACCTGGAATTTAAGGAAAAGTTTTTGATTAAATTAAGCAAAGGGACAATCTCTCTTTTGTATAGGATTTGTAGAATCAACATTGATTAATTGGAGTTGCAGTAATTACCCACTGATTAAAGTCAGTTGGGTTTTGGTAGTTTATTTTGTTTGTTTGTCTTGGGGGTTTTTTTGGTATTTAATTTTTTTTCTTTTATTTTTTTTTTCTAAATAACTTGATTATATCTTCCATGAGAGTTTAAAACCAAAAAATAAAAATAAGGTGGAGAGCCTTTGGTTTCCACCTCATCAAAAAGAAACGTAAATTTTGGTGACAGAAGATCTGTAAATATTTTATAGAATTCAGACAGGAATCCATCTGGACCAGATTTCTTTTTTTAGCGTTTCGTTCTCTTATAATTTGTCTTAATTTTATCTGCAGAGAGCAGCTACCTCAACTTTTTGAATTGAGTGTTTGAAGATGGATTTTAAAATGTTTCCCTGTAAAATAATGGCCTGGTAGAGGTAGGTATTTCTTTTGAGCAATTTAAAGTGGGACTACCCCTCCCTGCTGGGGCTGCACACCCTCTGTTTTTGCAGTGAAATGATTTATTCTGAAAGATCTGCAATGTGTACAGTGCCTGGCAAAATTTATTTGATGCAGTTTATGATACCTACTTGAAATAACAGCAATACCTTCTGATTTTTATAGGCATGTGATCATTAGGGGTCAGATTCTCATCTCTTTCATGGAAAACATTTAATCCTTTGAAGCAGCACAAAGAAGGAGGCACTGCTCAATTTGAATTAATATTTCTGGTCTTGTTGTGGAACCCATTAGACAGAATTCCCTGCACCCTCCCAGTGCTCTCATGATCTTAATTGCCTGAATTGTTTGTGATTTTGTTTGACCTTAAATTATTTCCTTTATGCTTCAGTTGCAGTGTTTGTATTTTCCTCCTAATAGTGAAATTAGTAGTTGATTTGAAAGGTACAACAGATAAGCTTTTCTATCCTCTTTAAATTTAAAGACAGTTTGCGTTTTTGCATAGCTGATGTGTCTTTTGAGCATTATTTTTTTTCAAGTTAAATGTCACTTAATCAGGTTATTTACCAAGGGGAATGCAAATTATGAAATGGTTTATTTGGGTTAAAAACTAATCCAGTTCCAGCTCCCTTGCCACAGAAAGGGACATTTTGCACTGGACCAGGTTGCTCAGACCTCCATCCAACCTGGCCTTGGACATTTTCAGGGATGGGGCATCCCCAACTTTTCTGGGCAACCTGTGCCAGGGCCTCACCACCCTCACAGGGAAGAATTTATTCCTAATGTCCAATCTAAACCTGCCTCCTTCAGTTTGGAGCCATTCCCCCTTTGCCTATCGCCTCGTGTCCTTGTAAAAACGTTGCAGAGGAGCTATGAGCTTGTGAGTGGTTTTGGAAATAGAGAGGTGTCCTTGGACTTACCATGATTTTTCTTCTTCAGAGCTTTATGTGCTCAGGAACTCAGCAGCCACCACATCCCCTCTCCTCATCCCTTCTAAACCCTTTAGATCCTCCAGTGACATAGGAGGGGAAGCAAAAACCTCTGGATGGGACAAAAACTCCTCCAGCTTTTGTCCAATTAATTTTTGCACAGGGCGTCTTTCTTCTTCTGAGTGTCTTTGTCACTTTATTTTTTCGTGGTGACAAAGCTCCTCAGTTCACCCTTTATGTTTTAGACATAAAGTTTGGACTCTTTTTTATATTTTTTAAATTATTTTTATTATTTTTATTTATTATTTTATGTTGGAATTATGTTTGGACTCTTCCTACATAAGCTGTTCCATGCTTTTCACCTCATCCTCAATTCTTCAGTTTCATTTTCCCCATCCAAACACTTTTTGCTGCCACTGGCACCTTGCAGCTGTAATTTCCATGCATTATTTTGTGCCTGTGCAGGTTTGGATGGCTTCCCAAAGCTCTGAATGTAGCACAAGTAAATGGTGCAATAGAACATTTGAAATACAAGTTCTTTTGGTCCATGTCCCAATTCCATTACAGAGGTCTCCTTCCTTTTGTGCTTTATTTATTTTCAGAATGGTGCTTTCTTAAGGCTGGAAAATGGCTTTTGAGTCAAAAAAAAAAATCAGTTAAAAACCTGTCTGATGTCTACAAAGGGCAGGAGGAAACAATTCTGAAATGTGGATCCTATTGTTTATGTACAGTCAAGTTGCTAAAAACAACCAAACAAAAAAAAAGTAAGGGACCACTGAGATTTGACAAGTGTGGGTAGAGGATATAAAAAATCAAGTGTGGGTGTCTGCATTTCTACTCAATATTGCATCTCTGTGTAATGATGTTGGGATAGGAATTCCTGGGTGGTGGAAGTTCTGTAGGAATTGCTGTCACCAGCTGAGAGCAGGCACAGCAGAGCAGAGTCTGTCTCTCACCTCACCTCACCTTATTGGGACTTAAATATTTTTATACCTTATAACCACCTTAATTCACATTCATCCCTAACAGGGATGCAATTATATGACATAAGTGCAGTTCTTTTGTGCAGAGCAGCAAAATGAAGCACAGCACAGATGCATCTTGTGCTCTTCATCAGGTGTGAACTTGGCTGCAGTTACTTCCTTGCACCCATTCCTGCCTTTAATCTCCAAAATGTGTTCAAATAAATTCATAAATTCACATATGGATTATGTTTTATCTACCTGGACACAGAAGGATGCCCAGCCATGAGCCCTTGGTATGTGATATGTCTCTGTCAATGCTCTTCCTTTCTCCTTTCTCTTTTCTTTCCTCTCTTGGGTGACGGAGATCTGGTTATCTTCAAACCTGGCTCTTGGGGCTGGGTCTAACCCTGTTTAATAGTCAAAGCTTCTCCCAGTGTTTTCCCATGTTCTTCAGTCAGAGGTGGTGCATTCAATACCACACAATGTGTTTTTGTTCTTCTCTTTTTCCTTCCTTCTTTTCATATTCCTGTTGCATTTTTGAGCCTGTGTAAGGTTTCAGGATGCACAACAGCCTGTGGCATGAAGTTCTTGCTCAATTAGATTTTACATGAGGGTTATCTTCATTCTTACTTTCATTCCTGTCTCCTCCTGGATTTACTTCATTACCCCACAGTTCTTGCACTGGAAAAAAAAGAGGGAGGTTTGCTTTTTCCAGGTGACTCAGGAATTCATGGGGTGTTATTTTATGGGAATTCCCTGCACTCCAACATTCTTTTCCCAGTCTGATGAGACATTACATTTTTAGTTCTTCTACTGCGTTGGGAAGAAAGTGGTATAATTGGATAAAACATTGAAAAGACTGATGAAAATGATACATTTAAAGGTAAATTTTCAGGGATTCTAAAAATCTGTTATATATTTAAGGTTCCCAGGAGCTACAGACTTCTTCCACTTTCTCTCTCTACTGAAAAGTAGGCACCTCCTGTGTATTTTGACTGGATCTCCACTCTTCACTGGCTGTACTGACTGAAGTTTCTCCCAGTAGCTCTGGGTGCACACTGAGAAGTGAGGGTCAGTCACTTTTCCCAGGTAAAAAGTGATAGAAAAGAAGAAATAACCTTAAATTTTGGTATGGAGGTTTGGATTGGATATTAAGGAAAATTTCTTCACCAAAAGGCTTGCCAAGCATTGAAACGGGTTCTCCAGAGTAGTGGTAGATTCATCATTCCTGGGGGAATATAGACATATAAATGTGGCACCTGGGGGTGTGATTTAGTGGTAGCCTTGGCAGTATCTGGTTGGACTCAATGATCTTAAAGGTTCTTTTCCAACCCAAAAAATTCTTTGATTTAGGTGCCTTAATTTGCAGCTGTTTCCTACTCTTCTGCCAGCCCAGGTGTCCTAGCCCCACCCAAACCTCACAGGACATCTGAGATGGATTTTGGCATCCACATTTTGACAAATGCACCCCACACTGTGCGACCTGTCTTCACCAGGATCTTACATACAGTTCACAGAGGAAAAATACACCCTCTTTCTTGGTGGAAAAACCAGCAGTCTGCATTTTTAAGGGCAACTCTTCTCTCCTGTTCAGGGTTTGCCACTCAGCTGTTTTGCCTCGGCTTGCTCGGGGCTTGGCGTTGCTCTCGCATGAGTCACGCGCTGGAGCCGAGCTGCTTCTCCTCCTTGATATTTGCTCTCGGTTCCTTTGGTGCCATCATGTGCTACAAGAGCTCCTCAGCAGGAAGGAGGAGTCCTCCAGTGCCTGGTGAACTGTGAAATTGGCTGAAATGGGGCTTTTTAGGGCGTCTGGTTTGTAACTGATTGGAGGCTGTGTCAGAGCAGACCTGACCGATGCTTTTCTCAACATGAGGGTGAATGTACCCCAAAATATCTGCCTGTCTCAGTTTGAGAAGACAGGTGTCTGCTAAGCAAGGCAGGAGCCTCCCTTGAAATGGAAAATGTAAACCTCCTCCCTCCAAATTATTATAATTTTGAAATTAAAGGGCTCTTAGAAAAAGATATGGGAATAGGAATAACAGTTTTTTACTAGTAAAACTAAAAATACAAATGCAAAGTACAAACAAAACAACACCGACAGAGTCAGAATAGGAGCTGACACTCTGTGGATCAGGATGGTGGCACAGTCCCATTCCATGGTGGCTCAGCCCTCCTGCAGTGCCAGCTGTGGTTCTGTTGGAGCAGGGATCCTAGACAAGGTTGGAGTTTTCCTCTGAAGGTCCAGTGGTGGTGAAGATGGGCCTGGTCTTCCTCTGGGAATCCAGTGGAAAAGAAAGCTGCTCCTCTGGGAATGCAGTGGGAAAAGGCTGTCTCTGTTGTTCCAAACCTCAGATTATACCCAGGTGGGAATGCTTGGCTCCTCCCCCTGGCCAGGGCATCTCCCAATGGGATGATGGAATTTTATCAGCCATGCAGTGACACTCACTGGCCCGTTAACAGAAGATATCTCCCCAGAGGGAGGATTGGTTGGAATAGATGAAGACATAAAGAAACCTGCCCAATTAACAGAAGATAACTTCCCCACATCTAACTGATGACGAACAGAATACACACCCCCAGCTCCATCTTTCAACCTAAGGCACTGTCATTAGGGTGAAAGAATGATGGGAAGGGGATGAATTTACCTCTCCACAGGCTGCCTCAGGCTGGTAGCTGTCTCTGCTGTCTCACAAATGCTTGGTGAGTGCAGCTGGTCTGGAGAACACGAACTCCATTGACAGCACATATTTACACATCCAGATGTTCTGTGTTCACTGTCTTGTTGTCCTGGCCTGTAAAGCCTTCAAACAAGGTGAAATCTCTTTTCTCTTGCTATGCTAATCCTCTGCTCTCCTACCACATTCTACTGAAAGCAGAAGATGTGGCAGGAGGTTCAGCTCCATTGTGGAGCATCCTCACCTAATGAGGGTTGGTTGTTAGTGTTAGTTGTAGATTTCCAAGGATTTGTTGCTGTGTTTTTCTGCTTTGTCCCTCTGGTGAATGTCTGTGGTGAAAAACACCTCTACTTCTCGTTCCTCTTCAGTCCATGTTAATATTCATCCTGTTGCCTTGATGCAAGCAACCCCAGCAATTCTTTGCCTCCCTGTGACTTTGCTTCTGCTGTGGGGCATTCCTTTAGTTTACAAAAAAATTTTTTAAAAGTGTTTTTGAGGAGAGGAAAAGTTGAAATAATCAAGGTGCTCAACTTCCCACACCTGGCTTAGGGAGATTGTGTTGTGGTTTAAAAACACAGGCAGAAAGTCTCTCTGTGAACATCAGATTGGTGGAATATTAAGAAGCACCTGAAATAATTAAGGGAACAACCACGTTCTCTGTTAGTGAGAGGTTGTGGCAAAACTGAATGAGCTGGAAAATTGACCATAGTTGTGTTTCCTCAAATATGTGCAATGGAAGGTTCACTGTCATTTTTTTAGCAAATTCACTTTAGTCTGGTAGGAAAATTGGCTCACAGCCACTACTGACTCTGGGCTATGATTCATGAAAATTTCTTCACCAATAGAGTTGTCAGGCACTGGAACAGGCTGCTCAGGGAGGTGGTGTAATCACCAACCAGGGAATTGTTCAAAAGGCCTGTGGAAGTGGCCCTTGGGGGTTTGGTAGCTGTGAACATGGTGGTGTTGGGTTAATGGTTGGACTCAATGATCTTAGAAGTCTTTTCCATAATTATTCTGTGATCTGTTGATTAGATTTACACTGGACATAACTAACTTGGATCTTCTTCCATGATCTTGGTAGGAAACCTGAAATGAAGATACCAAGTTGTTTTCTGTCTCTTGATGAATCACAGCCAAAGGTAGAAGTAGATTCTTTATTTCCCACTGGGCACTGTATCCTCACCAGACCATGCTGCTTCTCATTTACCCTTCTGCAACGTTTATTTATAATGTGACTGGTAGTGAACACTGGTGGAAGTGAGAGCATATTCTGATTGTGTGTATTGAATAACAATATTTCTTCTTTGGGAAGTGTATACGAGTTATGCTTGTTGATGGGGGAGCAGGATCCTGGGATTTAGGAATCTATTACTTTATTAATTCACCCATTTTGCCCTGCATCTTCCTTCCCTAAGCAATTGCAGCTCTGTCTATCAAGATGTTCCCGAGGACTCGGAATTTGTTGCCATCCTCAGATGCATTTTTCATTATTCTGTTGAAATCCAATATAAATTTATAAATGCCATTTCTAATTTTGTTAAGCTGACCTAGTGTGGTGCAGTTGGTCTCTGTCCATTCGTGCGTGTACATCTTTTATAATTAATAAGTTTACTCTAACGTCAGAGTAGCAAACAAGACACCAGTTCCCTCTTCCCTGTGTTCCTCCTCCCTGTTTTTTATTACAGCAAATAGACATTAATATTCATCTTTTGTAACCAGTGAAAAGGCGGATGAAACCTGGATTTTGAACTGACTGGAAATTTAATTTTGCTGTTCACTGAAATATGTAATACTTCTGTGTTTGTCTAGCATATGGATAGATTGAGACTGTTCTACATGCAAGGTTCACAAAAAATAGACAGCATGGCACAAAAAAGCAAATAGAAGAAGGCAATACAGGTAAAAAATAGAAATAAAAACCCTTGAGGTAGAAGCAACAGAGTTTTGGAGCATTTGTACTCGGGCAGTTCAGAGTTTGAAGTTGTCTAGATCATCTTCTTCAGAAGCCAGAAGAAATGTTTAACTGTTGTAATAATGTCAGTTTAAAAAATAGGAAGGGTGACATCACATCTTGATCAAAATGATCTCAGAGTGCCCTGGCACTAAGTCATGAAAGCACTGCCATGGTAAGGCCTGGAGCAGCAGAAAACATTATACACAGCTCAGTGCCCGAAAGATCTCTGGTCTCCCAAAGACTCAGGGGGCTCCTTTTCTCTTGATCTTGAATTCCTCAGTATCAGGGAAGCCTGATTGCTTCTCCAGCAGTGAAGATATTTGGGTCCTGAGAGCTGGCCTTGCCTGTGCCACCACTCTGTCATTTATCACCCTCAGCTGCTGCTTTGGGGAACCAAACTGTCTCAGGGTGTTCTGCCTTGTGCTCTGAGGGTGGAATGGATCCATCTTTCCATGGCATCTGTGATCCTTTTGGTGGAAGACTTTTTCTAGCAGGTAGTTTTGCTCTCCAGAAGTTTACATACCTTAAAGGGGAGGGAGTGGTAGGGTCTATGAATCTGAATTTCCCAAGGTAAGCAAAACATATCCAGCCCTTCTTCTTGGCATTTGCCTAAGGCCAGCCTGTCTCTGGTGCAAGATTTGAAGCCTGTCTTCTGTTCTCTTGTGAGAAGACGTGAAGACAGGTAGATGTGGAAGGAGAGTCTGTTCATTGAAGTGGCAGCTGGGACTGACATGAAAGGAGGACAGCAAGCCTCCAGATTGCTTTCCTTGCCTCTGTCTTTGTGTCTGATGTGCAGACATTGGTGCAACGTGAAATGTGTGCAGACAACTTGCAGCCACCCCTTCTAAACTCTATTGCTTGTGTTTTCCTTCTGCTTTATGTTTTGGTCAGTCCATCAGCTCTGAAGCCCTCTGACATCAACAGGAGGTCCTGGGTGAAGGCATCCAGAGCTTGGTGGGGTTGGAGATCCTTCTCCAATGGGCAGGAAAGGGTCTGTCCTACCTGATGGGAGCTGCTATAGCTGCAAACCTTGGGGATGACTGGGTGATGAAAGGAGGAGTTAGAGAGGAACTGTTCCTGTTGGCTTTGTGTGGTGTTGCTGAGCTGGGTGAAAAATGAGCTTGAGCAAAGGCTGCAATCAGATGTGCTGAGAGCAGCCAGAGCTCTTGGTGTCATTGCAATTAGAGGCACAGTGAGCCAGCTGTCTCTGCTTGTGGCTCGGTGTATATCTCCATAAAATGTCATGGGTGTCTTATCTCGCAGCCTGTCCTGATCCTATCTGTTCCTGGGACAGAATGCTCTGCTCCTGGAGACATCTACAGTGGCAGCAGGGAGGAGAAATCAAATCCATTGGGAAGCAATCAGGTGCTTTCCTCAAATAAGGGTTTTGATGAGGAAGAACGCAAAAAAGAGAATTTTTGTCATTCTTTCTGAGCAAGAAAAATTTTCGTCTTTCTTTCTGGAGAAGAGCAGGAACAGCTCATTCCTGAGATAATCTCTGCTGGTTTTACTCTGCAGCTACTCCACGGTGCCTCCGTGGGCGTTCGCTTTGCTCTGCCGTGAGCTTCACTGGAGGAGGGGAGGCAAGAGCACAGTTCAAGGGATTGAGTCAGGCTGTTCACAGTCATCGCTGATGTCACGCCAGTCAAGCACCTCAGAAGTGTCTCTAGAAGCTTCTGGAAGCCTTTTTAATTTGTACAAGATTATGGATATGATGCCCTGGGGGTTTTGTTGTTGTTGTTTTTTTGTTGTCGTATTTTGTATCTTGTCAACCTAGGCTAGACAGTGAGGT
Organism: Zonotrichia albicollis; assembly: GCF_047830755.1. Taxonomy (NCBI): domain Eukaryota; kingdom Metazoa; phylum Chordata; class Aves; order Passeriformes; family Passerellidae; genus Zonotrichia; species Zonotrichia albicollis. The sequence continues at coordinate 152,201,316 of NC_133819.1, read as the reverse complement.
CCTCAGGCTGTGGGGACGGAGATGACTTCATCCTCCAAGGACCCTCCATCAGCTTTAGAATTCAGTTGGGAAGCAAAGTGTGAGGGGATATCTGCACTGCTGCTGCACTCCCAGCCCTGCTTCAGGCTGGGCATTGCTCCTGACCACCCTCCTGCCAGGCATTTCTGCAGCTCCTGAGCCCTGCTCTCCTCTCCTTGCCTGCCCAAAGCCACCCAGGGACCTGACACTAATATTACAAACTCCACAGAAGATCCAGAAGGGAATAAATTACCTCAAAGTCATCCCCTCCAGCCACTCTGATTGACTTCTGACAGTTGTGTTATGAGGCACTTGGGGATTTGTGCAATGACACCAATGCAAAGCTAAAAACATTGAGTAAAAACCCAACAAAACAAAACAAGATTATTCCACAGCAGATCTTGTTCATATGTTCAGGCTCTGGGAAAAAGAGGAAAGAGACATTTTTCCAGGTAAATTCCAGGTTTATTGAGTTCTGGTTTTAATAATTGAGAAAAAAGCCCTAAGGAAAGAAGCTGGAAAGCAGAATATCTATGACACAAGTGACAGAGTCAACCCTTAGCAGGAGGCTTTGCAAATATGCCCTCTGATCTCATGATTTCAGAAAACTTCCATATTAATCAAGTTATTCCTGGCTGAAGATGTCCCTGCTCATTGCTGGATGGTTGTTATAGACCTTTAAAAGGTTTTTATTTTATTTTATTTTATTTTATTTTATTTTATTTTATTTTATTTTATTTTATTTTATTTTATTTTAATAATTATTCTTTTTATAATTATTCTCTGAGCCACTAGTACTCTGCCAACAGGAGAGCTCTGTCAGTTTTACAGGCAGGGAAGTGGAGGCAGCTCTATGGAAAAGCAAGGAAATTCTGAGTATTCTTCCTTGTGGCTCCTGTGTAAACAAAACTCCCAGTGAGAAATGAAAGGAGGTCAACCTGTTCAGTTCATTTAAGGGAGGTTAAAAGGCAAAAGAGAGATCAAACGGCAAAGTTCAGGAGTTGGGAAGACACAGCTCTCCTAACAGTGGCTGGGGATGGTCCTTCCTTAACTGGAGCCTCAGAGAGTGACCTGCGCTGGCCAGAGGCTGTAGGGGTTGATGTGTAAAGATGATTTATGTGAAATTATCTGCAAGCTCTTTATGAAGGTCAGGCTGGTCAAAGGATTTTATCTGGTTAAAAAGCCTCAGAAAAAATATGTCTAGGTGGGTCATCCAGAAGTGGAGGTGTCCTCATCATTAATGAGTTCTGAAGCCCCCAGGGAAGGTACTTCTCCATCAGCAAGGTGGTGTTAGAGCTGGGAATGGAGCACCTGGACAGGACAGAGAGAGGGGGCTGTGTGAACCCAGGTGAAGGTCAACAAGTGCAAGTTCCTGCACCTGGGTCAGGACAATCCCAAACACAAGCACAGGCTGAGCAGAGAATGGAGTGAGAGCAGCCCTGAGGACGTGGGAGTATTGGTGGATGAGAAGCTCAGTGTGACCCAGCAATGGTGTCTGGCAGCCCAGAAAGCCAAACCTGTCCTGGGCTGTGTCAAAAGCAGGGTGGGCAGCAGGTGAGGGAGGGGATTCTGGACCTCTGGTCTGCTCTGGTGAGAGACCTGGAGCTCTGGGGTCTTCAACATAAGAAGGATGTGGAGCTGCCTGAGTCCAGAGGAGGCCACAAAGAGGATCAGAGAGCTGGAGCAACTCTGGAGAGAGGCTGAGAGAGCTGGAGCTGTTCAGCCTGGAGAAGAAAAGGCTCCAGGCAGAGCTCAGAGCCCCTTCCAGAGCCAAAAGGGGCTCCAGGAGATCTGGAGAGAGACTTTGGACACGGGCTGAAGGGACAGGACAGCAGTAATGGCTTCAAACTGAAAGAGAGCTGTCTTAGATTTAATATTAGAAGGAAATTCTGTATTCAGAGGGTGGTGAGGCCTTGGCACAGGTTTTTCAGAGAATCTGTGGCTGCCCCATCCCTGGAAGTGCCCACAGTCAGGCTGGATTGGGCTTGGATTGATTCCTCTAAGTGTGATGGGATAGGCAAACTTGCTGAGGATACACTGCCCCATCATTCAGGTCATCAATGGAGATGTTAAACAGGACTGGACCCATTATTGAGTGGTTTTATCACCTCCAGGTGCAAGAAGATCTTTCTCCATGGTGCCTGTTCCCAGAGGTTCTCTATCCTTCCTCATAAGCTCTCCCAATGTCTCTGTTCATCTCTCCAGCTTTGGTTTAGATCTATTCCCTTGTCTTGCCCCAAAAGGAATAGAAATAATGTTTTCCTCCCTGTCTTTTTGCAGCAGCCTTGCAGAATTTAAGGATTGAGTCTTCCCATCAATCTTCACTTCTGTAGGAAAAGCAACCCCATTTACTCAATCTTTCCTATCAGGCTATGTTTTCTTGACCTGTTGTCATTCTCCCAGCTCCCTCCAGACTCTCTTCAGTCTCTGACAATAAAAGTCTTTGCTGCAGAAGTTGTTGCTGACAGCTGAGGATCCGCAGTGTGGGGTCAAGCAGGTTTGCTTCCCTTGTTGAGAAGATTGTAATCCTATTTGCACAGCCCCTGTTACAGGAAATGTCACTGCAGATCCGTGCTCAGCTGGAAGCCTGTGGCATCTGTCCGTCCATCCATCCATCCATCCATCCATCCATCCATCCATCCATCCGTCCGTCCGTCCGTCCATACCTCCATGCAGCACTGGCCAGCAGCTCCCCATCCCCTGTTGGTGCTCTCCTTTGCTCTTCCTAAATTCAAGCCCCTGCAGTTCACCTGGATTATGCAGAGCCTCATTTTCTTTGTTGAACATTCCTTCTGGTTTGTTAAGATTGTTCTGGAGGCTGGAGCTGTCATCTCACTCCCCTGCTGGGTGCTGTGTGTATGTTGGATGAGGATAATTCCTGTTCCATCACCCAGCTCACTGCTCAAAATACACATGGAGAGAGCAGAGCTTGGTGGACACCACCCAGACTGTTCTTTGGGTAGGACAACAGTTCACTGGGAGTGTTTAATGGTGAAAGAAAGTAGGTTTAGATTAGGTATTAGAAATAAATTCTGTACAGTGAAGGATATGAGGCCCTGGCAGAGGTTGCCCAGAGAAGCTGTGGCTGCCCCATGCCTGGAATTCTTCAAGGCCAGGTTGGAGGAGGATTTGAGCAACCTGGTCCAGTGGAAGGTGTCTCTGCCTATGGCAAGGGGTTGGAAGTAGAGGATTTTTAGGGTCCTTCCAACAGTTCTGTGATTCTATGATTTTTCTAATTAAAAAAAAAATGCTGCAGCTTTTATCAATTTCTTTGGCCATAACAAACATGAGACCATAAACAGGCACCTGTGACCATGTTCACAGGGGTCTCAGGTTGAGGGAAGAGACAAGGATCTGACTCCATGTTTCAGAAGTCTAGATTTATTATTTTATTATATATAGTACATTTAAACTATACTAAAAGAATAGAAGAAAAGGTTTCATCAGAATGCTAGCTAAGAATAGAATAGCCAAGAATGATAACAAAGGTTTGTGGCTCGGCTCTCTGTCTGAGCCAGCTGGGCTGTGGTTGGCCATTAATTACAAACATCCAACATGGGCCAATCACAGATCCACCTGTTGCATTCCACAGCAGCAGATAATCCTTGTTTATGTTTTGTTCCTGAGGCCTCTCAGCTTCTCAGGAGGAAAAATCCTAAGGAAAGGATTTTTCATGAAATATGTCTGCAACAGGCACCCACTGCCTGCTAAGTTCTATAAACAGTTGAAGCTTGGTTTGAGTTCTTGCCAGCTGCATAGTGGCTGTCAATTCTGGTTTTCACCATGCTTTCAGTGGCTTTATTCCATTGTCTTTACAGGAAATTAGAAAAAAAACCAAGCTGGTGGATTTGCAATTTTCTTATTCTTTTCTCCACCTGTTTAGTAAATAGGCACAGTAAGGACCCTCCAGTCTGCCAGGAGGGCCATGAATGGCTCTGATGCTCTTTCAGGCATCACAGGAGGAGAATTGCAGAATCCCACAGGTAGGAAAGAACATCTGAAGGTCATCTTGTCCAACACTCTCCTGAGAGCAGGGTCACCTGGAGCAGGTTTCTCTGGCACATGATGAGCCAGGGCTTGAACATCCCCAAGGATGGGGACCCCACAGCCTCTCTGTGCAGCCTTATGATGTTTGATGACTCTTACTATAAAAAAAAAAACAAAACAAAAAACACAAAATAAGCAAAAAAGCCACTCCAACCCCAAAACAAGCAGGTTTTTTTTTTTTTTTCCTTTTTTGAAGTGGAATTTTCTGTATTTCAATCCCTCTTACCTCTTGTCCTGTTAAGACCGCCAAGAGTCTGGCTCCATCATGTTTGCTTATTTCCATCAGATATTGAGACAGTTTAATACCACCACATCCTTCTCTTCTCCAGGGCGAAGAGCCCCAGCTCCCTCAGCCTTTCCTCATCCCATCCTTTCACCATCTTTATGGTCCCTCACTGGATTCTCTCCAATATGTCCATGTCTCTCCTCCTTTCCCACTTTTTTCCAGTATTGTCTGGAAATAAATGTTCCAGCTCATGTCTTTTTCAGCCAATCTCAACTTTAAATATAAATAAATTGTCTAAAGTGCTGTTGTGGTTGAATTCCAACTGGCAAATAAGTTCCACACAGCCACTTCCTCACAGTCCCCAGCATGCTGGTGGAAATGAACTGGATGAGTAAAAGTGAGAAAGCTTGTAGGTTTAAATAAGAATGGTTTCATTATTGAGATGTAATAGTATAATAATAATAATAATAATAATCCTATTTTTCCATGCTGAAATCTCACCTTTCATTCCCACCACTAATGCTGCCCACCCAAGTGTCTCTAAATGGAGACTGATGGATGTAGAGCTCTTAAATTTAATTTTGCCTGCATGGTTTTACTTGCCAATATCTTTCCCAGTCCAAGAGATATGGACAAACTCTTTCCTTGAGATTCTACATCCTGCTATTCTAATCATGGCATGTTTGACCTGTACAGGATATACAAAGCAAGTACTTAATTTTATTAAAATAACAAATTCATGCCCCTTTTTAGTCTGGCTTGGATGTGTTTATTTTTTTATTTGTATTTCAAGTGATGAGGATAAAGCTGTCATAAAATGTTTTTTTTCTTCTTTCTTATTCTTGTTTTTTTTTTTTTTTTTTCTGTGTCTAGTAGGTTAGGAAATGCTTGTTCCAATTTGTACAAACTGCCTTCACAGTAAATTGGACAAGTTTCCCTGAGGAGCAATAGACAAAAGACTTGGGAAGTGCCACGGGGATGGGGAGGGAAATGCTTTTATTGCCAATCAAATTAAAGGCATTTAGATCTGCTCTTAAATTTTCCTGTAAATATATTAGTGTGGGGTAAGAATTTGGCTCCAGAGCTGTATGAATAAGGGATATTTCAATAGCTTGGTAGGATGCGGTGGGAGGTGGCTGCTGCTAAAAAGGTTTGGTTAAGCTACAACAAAATATTTCATTTTCAATTCTTTCTATTTTTCCTCCCTTACAAGGAGAAAAAGCTTTAAAATGGAAACACGTCCTGAAAATGATAAATCAACATTAAACACTTGGAGTGCTCTAAAAGCCCCCCTTCTCTCCCCCTTTCACACCACTCTGTTGGAGAAAAAAATAGACGCATTCAATGTTTGCCAAAATAACACTTGCCCAGTTGTAATCAAGGCATTTTACAACAGGGTGGAGACTTTCACTCTGTGTTTGATGTCTGTGGCCTTGGGGAAGTCATGGCAAGAAATCTTTCCACTTGCTTATCTCTAAAGAGAGAGGGTGGGTCAGGAAAAAATCTCTGTACAGAGGCTGTTTTCAAGCTCTTTGGATGTCCCAAATCCCTGCAGTGATCTTAAACTGTGGGAGATAAAGAAAATATTCCTTATCTCTGCCCAAAAACTTTCTCATAACTGTCTTCCATGTGCCCATATTTTCCCAGGTAAATTTTGGATCTTGGGTTGCATTTTGTGATGAAGGTTGTGCTGGTAGTTCTGAGCTCACCTGAGCTTTGTTCCCAAGTCCATTTCAGACTTCCCAGCTGAATCTTCAGCTGAATCTTGTAGGTTTTAGTGGTTGTGATCAAGAATTTCCACCAAGACACCACAGAATCACAGAATGGTTTGTGTTGGAAGGGACATTAGAGATCCTCTTGTTCCAGCCCCCTGCCATAGGCACGGACACCTTCCACTATCCCAAGGTGCTCCAAGCCCTGACCAACCTGTTATAAATAAGAAGCTTAATTAGGCCAATATTCAAGCAGCAATAAATTTATTCATTAATATGGTAAAATATGAGCAATACAGCCCTGGGTACAGTGGGGGAAGTTTTCCCTCCAACTGCATACCAAGACTTGGGGTTTACAGGTATTTAGGGGTACTCTTCAGCTTTCTCAGCAGTTTCTATTCCCAATTTTTACGTCACAATTCTATACACTATTGTGATTATTTTTTCTCAGGATGTATCCCAGAAAGGAGAATCCCCACATGGTGATGGTCCGGTTTCCGAAAGAAGAAAGACGAATCCCATCTGGCGGAGTCCAGCTCCCCAGATGTGGGTCCACCTTTTAATTGCAAGGACTATAAATTTCGTAACAGCGATGTCCAACTTCCCTTGGTCAAAACCATAAATCCTTGAGTTGATGTCCATCTTCCTTTCTCAAGCTGCTTTTCTCTGTTTTGTTAAGGCATGAGATAAGCATGTTTCCTTTTATATATTCCAAAGCTATAGTTTCAAGGATACAAGCAATATTCTAAAATTATACTTCAGAAGGTTATTATTGCAGAACTCTTTAAGGCTTAACTATGAGCAAAGAGCAACATCCTTAACACTTTAATTCAAATGCTCCTAAATCAACTAAGGTTAATTGTGAACAAAAGGTAGGTTCAAAGGCCTTCTTCCATGCTTTACTTTCCTGAGTTATTATTAGAATTTGTCTTTATAACTATGCCATGGTCGGTCTCCACACATATCACAATCACAAATACACACGTTGCCTGTATGTACCTGACATGAAACACAGCTTTTTATTTCACAAACCTTGCCTTGGACACTTCCAGGGATGAGACAGCCACAACTTCTCTGGAAAATCTATTCCACCACCCTCTGAATATAGAATTTCTTCCAAATATCCTACTCTCAGTTCAAAGCTATTACTCTTTGTCCTATCGCTCCATGCTTTACTAAAAAGCCCCCTCCACCTCTCTTGCAGACCCTGCTGAGTTACTGGAAGTTGCTCTGGGATTTCCTGGGAGAAAGTACAATTGTAGGGTGTATTTCCATGGAACTCATGGTTTAAGTACAATTGTAGGGTGTATTTCCATGGAACTCGTGGTTTAAGTACAGTTGTAGGGTATGTTTCCATGGAACTCATGGTTTAATTGCAATTATAGGGTGTATTTCCATGGAGCTCGTGGTTTAAGTACAATTGTAGGGTGTATTTCCATGAAGCTCATGGTTTAAGTACAATTGTAGGGTGTATATCCATGGAGCTCATGGTTTTGCAGTTTTGATGGATTGTTTTGCTGTTGAGTGTCTTGGTTTACAAGTTTGCCCCTTGCTTCCTCCTGTTTGCTCCGTTTCCTTTCTCCTTCAAGCACACTCCAACACACACCCTCGCCTTTTGTCTGGCTGCTCAGGCTCTCACAGCTCAAATTCCACAAGTTTGGGCTGAAGGCTGTTTCCCTAAAATGAAGGATTTCTGCTCTGGGGGCACCTGCAGCCTGGGATGCCAATTACGCGTGTCCGTGGCACACTGAGGCTGGCAGGGGAAGCTGCACTCTGGATTTTCTCCACTTTTAATGGATTTAGCTCCCAACCATTGCTCTGTCAAGGCAATTGCACTTTCATCCTCTTTCATGTGTCTGGCCCAATTAAGGGAGGATGGTGAGTGATTTCTTTTGGTCCTGGAGTTCCGCTGTCTGGTGAATCTCAGCACTGATTTTTTTTTTTTTTTTTGCTTGGTTTTGAAAGTCTGAAAGAAAAAAAAAAAAAAAAAGAGAATGAAGTACAACAGGTGCCTGAGGCCATCAGGCTGTTCCCAGTACAGTGCAAAACTAGGATTTCCTGGTGCTTAGCTTTGCATGGAGGACAAACCAAAGGAATAGCAAGTGTCAGTATCACCCCAAAAGAGACTTTTCCTCAGATATCTCTCAATTAGGACATCAAGTGACACTTGGTCATGTACCAGAGAAAGTGGAGACCATTGCCAGCTCTCTGTCAGAGGGAAAATGTCCGGTCCAGAACATGAGAAATGTGAATATCCAAGCCCAGAATGAAGCATCACAGCTCTTGTCATCCAGTCTAACACCCCAACATCTTTCTCAGTGCAAGAAAGACATGGAACAGTTGGAGCAGGACCAGAGGAGCCACAAAATGATCAGAGAGATGAAGCAGCTCTGCTGTGAGGAAAGGCTGCACAGCTGGGGTTGTTCAGCCTGGAGAGGAGAAGGCTCTGGGGATTCCTTGATGAGGCCTTTCAAAACTTAGAGTAAGAAAGATAAGGACAGACTTTTTAGCAGCACCTGTAGTGATAGGACAATGGTTTTAAACTAAGAAAAATGGTAGATACAGAGTAGTTATAATGAAGAATTTTAGTTTATGGTGAGGTGAGTAAAACACTGGAGCATCACTAGAAATATTTCAGACCAAAGAGGTTGGACTGGATGATCTTTAAGGGTCCCTGCCAAGCCAAACCATTCTGATTTTGCCATCACACCAAAAGTGTTGCTAATTCTTGCAGGATTGTAACTTTTTTTTTTTGCGGTAGAAGCACCAGTCTGGGGTGTTTTTTTCATACTCTAGGTGTAAGAAAGCAGCAGTTGGTTTGGTCCTGTATCATTTCCCAGCTCATGCAGCACCTTTATTTCCTCTCTTCCTTTGCTGCCATCATCCCCATGCCTTTGAGCTGAACTATTTTGATACCAAAGCCCTGGACACTGTTGAAATGCTGGAGGATGTCTGGTGAGGCATTTCTGTGGATAAGGAGGAAGAAGTTCTCTTCCTCTGACTGCAGCATTTATTTCATTCTGCTGCTGCTACCTCAGGCCTTGCAGATTTTTAATTTTTTTATTTATATTTTTTTTAACCAGCAAGACAAAATAAATCTGGCTCCAATATTTCTGCTGGAGGCCCAGGAGCTTATAACAGCAAACTGTCTCTTTTGAGAGCTCATCAGGGCTGCAGTGTGATGGATAAACTCCAGCCAGCTGTGTACTGGTAATGTTCCAGGAGACAGCATCACCTTTTTTTTGATCGAGTGCTTAAGTCTTTACCTTCCAGCTCAGGATCTCAAAGCACTTTGTGAACAGCAAGGAATTAAAAGTTGCCCTTTATCAGTGGAGAAGATGAGACGCAGGGAGGTCAAATGACTTGCTTGCCCTCAAAACCATTTGTAGTGCAGAACACCTGGATTTTAGTGCTTTTAATTTTTTTGCAGGTGGGCATGCTGAAGTTTGGAGATTGCTCTGTGTCTTTTATTTTCCTTCTCAGTCCTCTTTTTTTTCTTAGGCTACTGGGGTTTAATTGACTTTTAACAGGGCTGTGCCTGTCGTTTTTTTTTCTGTTTTTTAGGTTGAAGTGTAATCCAGCATCCATCACTCTCCAGAAAATGTCTTATGGATCCATTGATGGGAGTGGATTTGGGAGCAGGAACCCATTTGGAGGCCCTTCCAGACAAGGCTATCAACCTCTAGGTGAAGTATTGATCCCTTGCTGTAATTTATTCCACCTGAGGGCTGGAGTTTGACTTGCTCAGGTTCACAGTGGCTGCTGTGTAAATGTCACACCCTCACCAGGGGTCATTCCTGACACCGATTTTCAAAGGTGAAACCCAAACTTTTGCATTTTGATCTGTGTGATTGAGGCCTGACCACGCTCAGAATCTGAGGCTGTGGCATGGGAGAGCAGCACTAATGAGGGTTTTGGGGGGAATTCTGGGGAACCAGAAGGAGAAATGCAGAATATTCCCTAAAGTGGCTTTTGTCTTTTGTCATCTCCCCATCACCTTTACAAGAAGCTTGTCTCAATGGTTGTTCTCAGGCTGGCAGATGGAGGGAGTAGATGAGAGGATGTACAAAATGCAGTGGGCTGTGCTTTCCCAGAGGATAACTTTGATGTGGAAGCTGCTTGAATTTGGAAAACATGCTTGGATGTGGCAAACAGGATCAAAAACTCACTCAGGAAATGCTGAAACCTTAAACAGTGGCTTGAAAATGGCCCTGGATTCTCTCTTTGTGTTGTTTTTTTAAGCAGAGGCCAGACCAGCTCTAGGGTTGATCTGGGCTTCTCTAGTCTGGCTTTGAGCAAGTATTTTTATCTGGAACTTACCCTTCATTTTGTTCCTGGATCTGGCTTGCTGTGGTAACAAGGGAAAAGGGTATCTTTTCCTTTTTTCACTAGGGAAGGACATCACCACGCTCTCCACTAGCGTTTGAGTTCAGTACTCACTAACACAGCCTGATTTGGTGTTCATGTTTTGAGGGTTGCAAATGTTCTTTGGGAACATTTTTTTTTTTGTTTCATAAATAGTGGTTCTCCCTAGATGGAAATATATATATATATATATACATATATATATATATATATATATATATATATATATATATTTAAAAAACAGAGGTTTCTCTTGGGTTTCTCTCTTCTTAGAAATTTGGGGTTAATTTTGAATTTTTTTTTCCTTTGAATAGGAAGAGGGTATTGAAGTAAGTACAAGTTGTGTGTTCAGTTGTAAAGAGTGATTTTTTAGGCTATTCTGCAAGGCAAGATTAAAGGCATAAAAGCAAGGAAGAATGGGATACTTGGGCGCAATCAAAGAACTGTAAGAAAACAATTGAAATGTGGATTAGACAAACAACGAATCTCAATGCATTGTACCTGTCCTGGTTTAGGACAAATTAGGGGAAATCCCCAAGAGGGAGCCCCCCAGAACAAAACAAACCTCCAACCACCCCTCCCCCAACACCGGGTTCGGGAAGGAATTTCTCGGAGGAGCAAAGTGGAAAACAAAACCTATTTATTTACAAGTAACAAAAGAACACTCCCCAACACAAGAAAAGAAAAGGGACCAGACTGTGTTGTGGAGGGCGCCGAATCTTCTCTAGCAGGCTTCGGGTGTCCTGGAGCTCGCAGGTCCGATCCGGAGCCGGTTCAGTATCTTCAGGGGAGGGTGAGAAAGAGAGAGAGAGAACAAAAGAAAAAGGAAAAAAAAAAAAAAAAAAAACAGCGCAAAAGCAAAAAGCAAGCAAGCAAGCAAGCAAGCAGCTAGCAAAGCCAAGCAGCAAAAGCCGAAAGCCAAAAGTGCCTGGTCACACCCCCCCCCCCCCTCCTCCTCTCTTCCCCATCCCGCCACAGCCAGACTGCCGGGGGGGGGGGGGTGGGGGAAAAGGCACAGCTGCCAGACATAACACACGATATTGGGATAAAGGCTGTCACCCCACGACAGTACCTTAGATTAAAAAAAATAAATAAAAAAAGAATGTTTATTGTGCTGCATTAAAGAGCCTCTGTTTTTAGTGCGTATTCACAGAATAACTCAAGACACTTGAAATCTCTAAATATTTGAAGACATCCCTTATTGTTGCCATCTTGTCCTCAGCTTGGCAGTTGGAGCTGTGATGCTGAAACCACCCTTACTGGATGGCAAAGAGGGGCTGGTGTGGAAAATTCAGTTATTTTGAAACTGCCATGGTATGTTGGCTGCCCAGCAGAGCCTGTTGGTGCTCTGGGTTATGGCTTAGACTTGAGAGCTGGTTTCCCCTCCAGGCTTGCACACATCCTGTCTGGTGGCATTGCCATGGGTGCATCTCCAGGGTTGTCCAGCATGGATTTTCCAGCCAGCCAAAATTGGTTGGTCCCTTAGCTAAGCATCCCTGTGGAAAAGACTGCAAGGGGAGGGGCCTGTTTGCACTGGCCAAGGCTCCTTGGAGAAGTTTCCTTTCTCTGTGTCTCAGTCAGAAGTTTGTTCAACCTTGAGAAAAGAAGGTTTACGGGAGACCTTTTCATTGTGTTCCAGCATTTACAGGTGGCCACAAATGAGATGCAGACTCTCTTTTCACATGGCAAAGATGTGGAGTATTGTGTGCATGTTACTCCTGGGGAGATTATCAGAGACTCAGACAAGAGGAAAATGTTTTGCCATGAGAGCAATCAGCCTTTGGAATAAGCTCCCCAGATAAGTGGTGGATTCCACATGACCGTGTTCATGGGGTCTTAGGATGAGGGAAGAGACGAGGATCTGACTCCATGTTTCAGAAGTCTAGATTTATTATTTTATTATATATATTACATTTAAACTATACTAAAAGGGTAGAGGAAAGGATTTCATCAGAAGCCTGGCTAAGAATAGAATAGGAAGGAATGATAACAAAGGTTTGTGGCTCGGCTCTCTGTCCGAGCCAGCTGACTGTGATTGGCCATTAATTAGAAATATCCAGCATGTGCCAATCACAGATCCACCTGTTGCATTCCACAGCAGCAGATAATCTATGTTTACATTTTGTTCCTGAGGCCTCTCAGCTTCTCAGGAGGAAAAATCCTAAGGAAAGGATTTTCCATAAGAGATGTCTGTGACAATTTCAGAATACTGGAACAATTTTAAAGTTCATCTGCATGGAGTGCTGGGCCATCTTGTCCAGGCTGTGCTTTTGCCAGGAGAGGTTGGATCAGATGGTCCTTGAGGTTCCTTTCCAACTTGGCATCTTGTGATTCTGTTCCATACTCATTTGAACCTGTGTCCCTTTGCCACAGAAGATGGACGCTTTGGATGCCTTTTGTCACAGTATCCCCAAATATTCCATTAATTAAGTGCCAGGAGAGAGTAATGCAGCACTAATTATCTGCCTCCTGCTCCTGGACAATGCCTGACTGGCTTGCTAAGAAAAATTGCCTTTTGTATTAGATCATGGTGTGGCTGGAACAAAGGAGCATGGCCTTCCCACCAGCATTTGTGTCTCTGCTCTCAGCAGGGACAGACCTTAATGGGAATGTTCTGTGTGTGCTTTAAACTTCTCCCTCTCTTTGTAGATAATAAATAAATCAAACCAGGTGTCCCTGCAGGTAAATGTCCGACAGTGGTCCAGTGATAATATTCAATATCCAACAGAAAACCCTGAGATCCAGCAGCAATAAAGGTGTTGGGGGTGGAATTGCTTCATCTGTAATACAGACAGCAAAAAAAAGAGGGCTCGGGTTTAGTTTGGTTTTGTTTAATGAGGGGTGATACTGCCATGGGGGTTTCCTCTGTGCTTATGCATCTGTTTGCCTTGGCTCTGTTTCTTCCATGCTCAATCCAAATGTGCAGCCAGGATGGGAAAGTTTAATTATTTGAAGGTGATCCCCTTGGCTCTGGGCTGGTGTGATGATGGATGGACTCAGAGCCCGTCCTCAGGCCATGTGGAGGTTAATGCTGCTGACCAGCCTAATTAGGGAGATCCACAGACTCCATCTGCAGAGTTCGGGGAGGATCCTGAGGCAGTGATTTCAGAAATTTGGTTTGTCCTGGACACCTTGGTGTCAGAAAACTCTAGTTCAGACTCTGGTTTTGATGGTGGATATTCAGGATTTCTTGGGCAAAACAAAACCAAGTTTTTTTTCAATATTATTATTTTAATATTGGCAGGTTTTAGAAGGAGGGAGAAAGAAGCTCAGCAGAGCTCAGATGTTCTGTGGCCTTACCCAAAGAGCACCCTGAGGTGTGTCACAAGCAGGATCACCAGCATTACCTGGAGTAGAGCACTTGGGGACTTTGGTTGTCCCACAGCCACTGAGGGATGTGGCAGGAGGAGGCATAAGCCATGTCCCTGCTTTGCAGCTGGGAGTTACAACCTCCTCCAGCAACATCTGCTTCTCATATCCTCATTCTGATGCCCAAAATCATTGTAAATCCATGTGTTCCCCTGTTTCTTTGTAGGAACTTCTCTGGTCTTCATCTGGGCATTGGTGTTGCATGCAAAAATTAGAAAGCAGGTAGTAGAAAGTTATTGTTTCCGTTTTTTGTTTTTTTTTTTTTTTTTTTTAATTTTTATTTTAAGTTTAAACCTGACAAATGAAAAAGATTGACTTCAAAAATACTGCTTTTTAAGTAATGTTAGATTTCTAAGATAAACAGAGAGCAAACACTGCACAGCAGTAGAGAACTCTGGATCCTCCTATGTGCAACCTGCACTCTCTACCATCCTCAACTTACCTTCCCAAAACCATCTTTTTGTGAGGAAAATGAACAAAACCTGCCTTACACGAGGAGGCATATAGGTCAGGGAATTTAAATAGCTTGGATTAAAATGCCACAAGACAGGAAATTTTTAACACTGCTTTTATTAACCTTACTGTAACCTGGACATTAAATGCCAGCTCTGAAAAGGTAAGGTTAATTTCATATTCCAGCAGTGCATTGCTTCCAGGTGAGCTCAAGGGACTGCTGGGTCAGTGCCTAATTTGGCTGTGACTTCATTTACACCATTTCCCCCTCAGTTTCTCCTGAAGATTTTGTGTGGGACTCTGGCCAGGGTTGTACTCAAGATATATCACATGTGAGTCTTTCTCCTGGTTGGATAAGGTTGGTTATCTTGTCACTGAATAGAATGAGATTGGTCCCTGCAAGCTGTCCTTGGCAATGTTCTCTGGGTATAAATCACCTAATTATCATTTTAATACTTAGCAATTGTTAAATGATTTTTTTCTACCATTTTTTTTCTGGAATCAGGTCTATAATTTTATTTTCCCTCCCATTTCTACCACTCACCTGCCTCTGTGCTGCACCAACCAGCCCTTGGGTGGAAAGTCATGTGCCAGTGATGCCACTGACTTGTCATGGAATTGTTTAGGTGGGAAAAGCCCTCTGAGATCCTTGAGTCCAGCCATTAACCCAGCACTGCCAGGTCTACTACTAAGCCAATTCCCCAAAATCTACACATCTTGTAAATCCCTCCAGGGATGGGGACACAGCCACTTCCCTGCTCCAGGGCTTGACAGCACTTTCAGTAAAGAGTTTTTCCCAAATATCCAATACTCCTTACAGATGAACCATCCTTCTGTCCATTCCCCATCCTATTTCCCTCTTTTTCTAGCAGTTCAGAAAAATGATTTGTCTTTAAAAAACACACCATGGAGTTCATGGTTGCCTCCAAGTTTGGCAGAGTCACAGAGCTCCTGTGCTCCATGGGAGGGGATGTTCAGATGATGGTGTGCCCTTTGGTGGGGTGGGGCTGGCAGAAGCTCTGTTTTTGGGGCAAAACTCACTCAAAAGCTCAGGTGAAAACCAGCACCATGGCCTGACTGTGGGAAATAGCAAAGGTAAGGAGATTTCTAGAAAGGTAGTCAATAAGCAGCAAAGTTAAGAGAGTTTCTTTGTGGTTGTGCCCAGAGGGGGAAATGTGGGAAATAGTAAAGATGAGAAGATTTCCAGAAAGATGCAAAAGCAGGACTTAGAAACAGAAAGAACAGAAAACTTAGAGCTAGCTGCAGCTGCAATGTCTGAAAGTAGAAATAGTTACAATTGTACAGCAAGCAAGGACATGAAACAATAGCTTGAGTTTTAGGCTTGGCTAAGATAGACCTTAATTCTGCAGAAAAATAAATTTAGCAAGATAGTAGAAGGTTTTAAGCTTAATAATGAAGTATTGTGAATTCTTAATAGAAAGAATACAAGCAAGCATTGTGTGACTCAGGTGCATGTGTACTTTTAGTGGTTGGCTAGAACAATTGTCTGTAAGCTTTAGCTATTGGCTGGAAAGTTTTTAAAATGCTCTGTAACAAAGAAATCTTTGGCTGCTGCTGGCTGTACATGAGTTTCTGCCATCTTTCTCTTGTCTCAAACGTGTTATGAGGCTCATGCTGCCATAAAGCTCAAGGAAGGTGTCCCAGCAGTCCCATCTCTTTGTGAAAAACCCCAACACACCTGAGCACCATGTGGGCTCACTGCAGCCCCAGGTCTGGTGCCAAACTGTGGGAAGGAATCCACTGCCAGCCCCACATCTCGAGGCTGCAAAGGGCTGAAGCACAGAACAAACTCCTGGGTACACAAGGAGTGCCCCTGGGGTTAATTTACACTGAGCAGGTGGTTAATCCTGCTCTCTTGGGGTCTGAGCACTGCTTTGGTTTTGCTTTGGCTTCCTAAATTAATTCCAGTACTTGGAATGCTTTGCTGAAGGGAATTGAAACCTGTGGTCATTGCAGTGAAAGGCGTTGTCAAGTGGGGCTGGTAGGAGGTCCAGGTCTGGTTGTGGCAACACCATCCAAAATCATGCATTTAAATGTCCTCAGGAAAGAGTGCTAGAAAGAGTTAAAAACAGTGAAAGAAAGCAAGAAAAAAATTGTTGATTTTTTGGGGGCCGTTCAAAGTTACTATGCAATATTAAGAGTGGTTTTTCCAAAGGCTGAAGTCTCAAACTGAAGGGCTGGGCCAGATCACATTCAGTAATTCAAACAAACTGTCAAAGTGTGGGATTACAGAGTCATTAAAGTTCAAAAAGACCTCCAAGATCATCAAGTCCAAGCTTCAAAGAAGGAACGACTGAAGATGTGACCTCCTGTAGCAGTTTTTCTCTGTCATTCTTAGATGGGTTCACAAATATTGGTCCAAGGTTTCCTCCTGGACTTGTCTCTAATTTAGAAAGCTCTAAACAATAATGTGGCTTGTCAAATGCTGTGTAAAACATTTCTGAGGGTATTAATGATTGACTTTGACTTCTAAGTCTTAGGTGTCATGGTATTTCTTGACTTTACGGTCCCACAGAAGTTGAGGAGATGGGTGTCATATTTAATAAGTCATTAATAAGTGCAAGTTAAAGTCTAAGTGCAAACAATACAAAAAATCATAAGATGATCTCTCTCACTAGACCACCCCAAAAACATTTTTGTGGCATCTACAAAATTATTTCATATTGTTTATCTGCTATTGTGCAAAACTTCCAAAAGTTATATATTTATGTTCTTAGTCCATTTTCACTAGATTCAGAAGATCTTCTCTACCTTACATCCAGTTCTTGGAGATCTTAGCAATGATTTAATGAATTAATAAGACTTAAATTAAGAAAACATATTAAAGAATAATGAACAGCATATTTTATAGCAAAAGAAATTGCCAGGGGAATTAACTTTCAAACACTAATTGACTTTGAAACTGTTTGTTTTGAAAACCTTTGCCCTATCCCTTTTGGCACTTTTAACGTTATAATAAATGTTTTGCTATAATTTCAGTATTTCAGGAATTGGAAATGGTTATGCATTTATTTATATAACTAGCAAAACCAGAAGACACCATTGGAATAAATAAGTATTTTAATGAAATATGTGAGGGTGAGGTGACAACTTCTTAGCAGGAAAAAAACCCAAAAATACAACAAAACCAACAAACCAATACAAAAACCTCTTGGGGAAAATAAACTTTTTTTTTTTCTTTACTAATTTTATTTGCTAGTCTTGGTTATCCAGAGCAATTTTAATGCAAACATATAAACCTCATGCTGGCT
The DNA here is from genome assembly GCF_047830755.1 of Zonotrichia albicollis. Lineage (NCBI taxonomy): Eukaryota > Metazoa > Chordata > Aves > Passeriformes > Passerellidae > Zonotrichia > Zonotrichia albicollis. The sequence goes on along the minus strand of NC_133819.1, from coordinate 152,183,854 downwards.
GTCCCAGTCTTTGACAGAAAATCAAAAATGTAAGAGACTCACCTTTCCTTAGGCATTTCAGCTGGAAATGCATTTAAATATCAGAACAGCTCAGAACAGCTTGCTTCATTTTCCACTCAATTACAGTGGAATTAGAAGTAGTTTAAGAAGATCCTCTGCCCAGAGCTGGCTTGTTGTGTGCTAGAGGTGCCTTGGTAGGGAAAGCAAAACAGAATTTATGTTGCTGGTGGAAACTGTCCAGTGCAAAGTGTCCCTGCCCATTGCAGATGTTTGGAACCAGATGTTCTGTAAGGTCCTTTCCAGCCCAGGCCTGGATTCTGTGATTCTGTGATTCCATGAATGTGTTTGTGGTCCCTTTACTTTCCCAATGTGTGCCCACACCTGGGGCTGCCCTTCTGGGATGTGTTTTTTCACATGGGTGTATTTTCCTAAAGGAGAAGAGACTGCCCTATGCTTTAGTTTCAGCTCCTGAAATGAATTTAGCCAAATGTCTTTTCCCTTCTGGCTGCTCTTTCAAAAGCTTTTCTTGGTTTTGGAGGCAGAGGAAAAAACATTTTATTAACAAAAGAAAACTCAGCTACTGCCTCATTTGAACTTTGTACCAGCTCTTGTTTGAGCTGTTCCGATCTGGACAAGACATCAGTGATTTTGAACTGAAAGAGGGAAGATTTAGATGGGATTTGGGAAGAATTCTTCCCTGTGGTGGTGGTGAGGTTCTGGCACAAATTGCCCAGAGAAGTTGTGGAGTCCCCATCCCTGGAAGTGTCCAAGGCCAGGTTGGATGGGGCTTGGAGCACCCTGGGATGGTGGAAGGTGTCCCTGCCTGTGGCAGGGGGATGGAACTGGATGATTTTTCAGGTCTCTTCCTACCCAAACCATTCTATATTTCTGTGATTCTCTGATCAATGCTTCCAAGATTCTTTAATTCTGTAGATTGAATCCAATTATGTGGCTTTGTAACTTCCTCAGTTTCTCAAGAGCACTTCTCTGGTCAGGAGAGAAGAGTGCTTCTCCAACAAGCCATAAGGGAGTGCTTGGCTCTATTATGAAATTCCTGCAAGTGCTGCAAGTCTTCCTCAACATTTTCTACACCACTGGGCTTCCACCCTGTGCTTTGTATCCTGTTCTTTCCATCCTGGCACTTCCCAATGCTTGGATAGGATCTGCAGCCTGTTTTTCTTGATCTGTGCCTGCAAAAAAGTCCACCTGAAACAAGATACAGCTGAAAATGAGCAGTGGGATTGCTGCCTGACCTTGCATGAACATCTGTCCATATTTGCTGAGTGGGGATCCATGGGAAATGGGATGAGGCTGGAGCAGCCCTTCTGCAGCTGTTTGATTTTCCATCAGAGCTGTCTCTACCTGCACATCCCAGTGCTCCCCAGGGTCCTGCTGTGCCAGGCAGATGTGCTGCCAGGATGGTTTCATTCTGAAATCAGGGGTAGAGCAGATCAGAGCTTATTCCAGGTTTGCTGGAATATTTCCAGTGTCTGGTTTGGTGACTGCATCCCAGTTTGGTTCATCGAGCTGTCTCCCCAGGGAGGAAGCAGAATCAGCATCCACACAGGCTAAATACTCAAATACTCCAGCCAGCATTTTTTCCTGAGCTTCTGCAACTACTTTCCTGCAATATTAATAGAAGAAACCCCAAACTTCACTGGAAAAGGTGGTGTCCAGAAACAGACTGCCATTTCTAACACAGCTTTATCCACTCCATGTTGTATTTCTTTCTTGGGAAGGTGATGACACTTTTTATTGCCCTTATGGCTGCTAAAAGGCCTTTTTTTTTCCTATTGCTTTTTTGGCTTTTTTATTAATGTGCTCATCAGGAAACCAAATGAAGTTGAAATTGAATTCAGCCTAGTCTGGCCTAGTTTGGATATCCATGTACAGTGATGCTCTGTCTCCTCCACTATTGCTATAATAACCCCAGTAAATTTGGGAGTGGACATTCCTGGGCATTAGAAGAAGAGCTGCAATAGTTTTTGGCAGGAATTTGCTTTGTCTCAAAAATTTCCCAGGTGTGAATGAGACATTGGCACAGCTCAGATTCTTAGTCCAGGTGAGGCTGTGCTACCTCACCCTGATCTTTGGCTGCAAAGCAAAGTTGATATTAACTGAATTGCTCCAGAATAATTTTTTCAGGTCGGTCTTTTTTTTTTTTTTTTTTTTTTTTTGTTGCTGAAGAATTTCCACTCAGGGTTTTGGCTGTGAAAGGGATCTAATCCAAAAAGTCTAAAACCTGGGATAAAGTTTAGGAAGGAAAAACATCTCTGTTGTCTGTGCTGCTGTTGTGATATGGACAATGGGTGCTGGAGGACATGCTGGGTGAAACTGAGCTCTGCATGTTCAAGATGTTAATATACTATTTGTATTAACAATATAATTATTTAAAGTAATAATAGATAAACCAACAAAATATCTGTGCATGAATGCAGCTTGTAGCTTACCAAGTGTCTGATTTTTGGAGAGCACATCCATGTCTTGGTCCCTCTGTCACCACTCCGTGGTGTGGCCAGGTGCAAATCTCTCAAATTCCCTCTTTTTTTGTTTCCTTCCCCTCCTATACTTAGTATTATCCAATTAATTGAATGTTTGAGGACATAGAATTTCTCAACTGAAATAATTTTCTAATTAGAAATAAAAGAATTTAGCATTCTCTTTGTGTGAGTGAATTTTCCTTTTTCTCTTTGAAAATGCAAGTGGAGTTTTTATGACATTACCTTCTGCCAAGAAAATGGGGATGGAGATTTATAGAGATACTGAAAAAAACCACAAATTTTAGTTTGGGACAAATTTGGAAGGGAACTTTTAAAGGGATGAATTTTTTAAAGAGCAAAATTTAGTAGCCTTTCCTTTCACTTGTTCGAGAGAAAAAGATTTATTTTGAGAGAAGTGTGAAAAACCTGTTTGTTTAATAAGCATTCATAAGCATTAAAAATGAATAATATTAAACAACAAAACCTTTTGCTGTTTTGAAGAGGTGGTAAATTCAGAAAGTCTTTTTGTGGATCAAAGAGAGATTATTTTGTGTGTGTAAAGCAAAGGAGAGCTCTTTTTCCTTCCCCCTTGCTTTTGGAACCAGTCTTAAAGGTGCAGGACTTAATATCCAGCATAAACAGAACAGATGAGTGTGGATACAAGCATCATAAAGTCACCCTGGGACAACACAGTTGTGGATTTCTATTCTGCAGCCCCACTCTAAGGATGTATTTATTTGCAGAACGCACACAAATCTCACTTCTGTACATAACGGAGGGGTAGACACAGCTGACCCAAATACGTATCACACAAACAGAATTTGAGTGGAGAGAAAAAAAAAAAAAGAAAAAAAAAAGGAATAAAGGTTTTATCCATGCTGTCAGTTCAGAAATATTATTTGTGAATATCTCTTCTTCCAGGTGACGTTGGCTTGGGGACTGACACTGGCAGCTAGAAGTGGGCAGGGATTAAAGATCAGCAGGGGAAGGACTCGACAGATGTAGGCAGGTGGATTGGGGATTAGGGTGAATTAGTGTGGATGGAAAGCATTTAGGAGCAAGGAGGGGTTTTAAATTGGATGTTAGCATGTATGCATTGCAGATTTTCCCTGAATTTCTCTGTTAGACTTGGATATTAATGGTTGGGATTTATGAGTGCATTCAGTGGCTGTTGGTGTGGAGAAGCAGCTTCAAGAGGTTCTGAGATGTACAAGTCATTGTTTAGGCGTTTGTAAAACAAATTTCCAATTATTTCTTAATCTCAAGCTGGAAAAAATTTTTGGGGATGTCTGTGTGTTTCTCACCTTTTTTTCTGGCTGCTGAGGGCTGCAATGGGAGGATGACACTATTATTTTTTCTGTATGAACACATGCTAAGTACATTACAAATTCTATAATTCCTTCTAAAGCCAATATTTTTAGTGGAAATCAAGTTGAAATCAAATCAATCAAGTGGAACTCAAATCTACTTGAATTGGTAGGCAGGTGATTCTTGGGAGATACAGTACTGGGATTAAAATATTCCCAATGGGCTTTTTTACAGTTTATGTCCTATTTTCAGAATCTCTTTAAGGTCAGACCTCAGTGATCTCCAGGTACCTGATGATGCAGCTGTGGGTGTGGGAATGGATAATCCAAGGTTCCCCTTTCTGCTCTGGAAGGCTTTTAAGGATCTCTTGAAATTTTAACCAGTGTAGGTTTGGTGTTTTTGTTCGTTTTGTTGGGTTTTTTTGTGGGGTTTTGGGGCGGGTTTTTTGTGGTTTTTTTTGTGGGTTTTTTTTTTTTTTTTTTTTTTTTTTTTTTTTTTTTTACAGCCAGCCAAACCTGATTGCTCTTAAATCCCTTGGTGCCCAGCAATCTGCTAAAGTGGAATATTTCCCATGGATACTTCTGAGTGTTTGGCCATTCCTTGCTTTGAAATCTTCACCCAAGAGATTTGGGAGTGGATTTTCAGAAAGACAAAGAATATTCCATACATGTGAATGCACAGGGCATTATTTGGTTAGCTGGGGCATTTTATTTTTTTTTTTTTTTCTCTAAGTGCTCTTCTCAGGTCCTTAGTGGGGAGCAGAAGAATGAAGAGCTGATCACAACCATGCTGCATAAAATACAATGTTCTCTATTCCTTCTCATTCCAACAGAGATACAGAAATGGAAACAGGGATACAGCTGGCAAAGCAGAGGGACAAAGTTATGTAAAGAAGGTTTTTTGAAGTCACAAATCCCTCTGAAGATTTTTAAAATCATAAATCCATCTTTTGGGGCTGGGAATAGCGCTGGACTTGAACTTGGCATGTAAAACAGGTCTGTTGCATATGAAGCTGTGTGGAAGCAAGACCACTGGGAACCATCCCATTCTCCCCTAAAAAAGAGGTTTTGAAGGGAAAAAACAGTCCTGGGAGTCTGGAAATTTCAGACCTCCTATACTTTTCCACCTGTGTGGAGGCAACCAAAGTGATGGGCTGAGCAAAGTAAGATTTCTGTATCACTTTCTCCCACTCCTTCCTCTGAGTTCTTTTTTATTATTATTTTCACTTCTGCAAGAGGGTGTAAAGCAGAGATTTAGAAAGAGAGTTTGCTGTAAAATACAGTTTGCTGAGAACTTGGGTTTATGACAAAATGCAGCAAAAACCCCCTTTTATTGCACACCTGTAGTAGTCTTTTTTTTTTAGATTTATTTCAGGTACTGCAGGAGTTAACCAGGTGGGGAAGGAGGAGATGTCAGCTGATTTTCCTGAAGTGCTTTCCCAGCCAGACTGCAGCCAGATGGTTGGGACTTTGAACAACACACAGATAATTCCAAGCCAGGATCTAACAACAATAAAATCACTAAAAAAAATATACAAGATGTGCATACCTGGGGGGAATGGATGTGCAGTGTGTGTGTGGGTTTTGTTTGAAATGTAATTTGGACATTTCAGTCATATTTGGAGGTTTCTGTCATTTCTCTCCTTTCCATTCTCTCCTTTTATAGTCTTACTGCTCAACCAAAGTGCTGTTGATTCATACTTTTAAATTTTGGATCTGTTAACACAATTTCAGTATTTTCAGTTATTTTTCAAAATTTCTTTCAACTCCATGGGGTTTTCGCATTTATTGCTCATTAATGAAGAAGAAACCAGGCCATATTTACATCCTGACAGGGAGAAAAAGTTCATGTTTATGTACAATAAGAAAATAGCCACTGTGACTAACAAGAGCTTCCTTTTGGGAGATTGAAATTCCTGGAGATCAGAGAGGTTGGGCTACTTTATATTTGGGGGATACCTGGCACCCTGTGGTCCCACTATATGAGGGATTTTAATTGACTTGTTGTGTGTCTTAATGCTTCTTTTGCCCTCCATATGCTCAGATTTGACTTGGTAAAAATCCATTTTATTTTATTTTATTTTATTTTATTTTATATAATTTTATTTTATATAATTTTATTTTATTGTTTTATTTTTAATTTTTATTATATAATTTAGTTTTTATTTTATTTTTATTTTATTTTTATTTATTTTAATTTTTATTTATTTTATTTTATTTTATTTTATTTTATTTTATTTTATTTTATTTTATTTTATTTTATTTTATTTTGATGATGTCTAGTTGGTGGGCAGAGGGCTTCTTGTCTTGCTGCTGCTCTCCAGTTCTTTTGTTTCTGGTAGAACATCCTGTCCTTTTTGGTCTGAATGGACCATTCCCTCTGCCTTTTTCTTTTTTTTATTGCTGTGTTTTACTTCTTCCAGGCATGTTTGAGATGTCCTCAGAACTAAAGAAGAGGGGTTGAGGACAAGGCCAGCATTTCAGCATCACCCTAGACAGTGGCAGTGCCTGCCTGCAGTAGAAAGCCTTAGGAAAACTCCTGGTAGCATCTCTTCTCTTTGGCATTTGCATCAGGGGGCTGTGAGTCAGGCAGGAGGGTTTTACTGCAGGAACCCCCTGTGAATTCCCCTTTTGGCTGAAAACAAAACCCAGCCTTGATTTTGGGGAGAAATGCTTGGTATTCCTCTTGATTTGCTGTCCCTCTATTTCCTATTTCTAAAAATCCCACCCCCTCCATATCTGATGGTTTAGACACAACAGGAATTCAGCTTTATTCTCCCTGCCATCTTTTTCTTTCTATTTTTCCCCAGTTGTTTTCATCCTCCATCTCTCAGTCCCTCTCTTGCTCCTGCTGCTTTCCTTGACCATGTTTCCCAAAGCAAAGGCAATGCCATTGTTTATTACATTGGTTTTTGTGCTGTATAAATACTTTCCCTAGTTTGGCACGAGCATATTTAAATCCACATCCTGCTCAGTGCAGACTGAGGAATGGCTTTGTGCTCAAACCCAGCCCTTACCCTGAATCTCCTGGAGCTCCAGCTCTGATCTGCATCTACATGGGCACAGCTCTCAACAACTTTCTGGGCATTCTGTTTCAATGCTTCATTTTGGTGAAGAAATTTTTGCTAAAATCACATCTAACCTTCCCCTGGGGTACCATGAGGCTGTTTTCTCTTGGCTTGTTCCTTGTTCCCTGAGAGCAGAGCCCAGACCCTGCCTGGTTCCACCCTCCTGCCAGGGAGCTGTAGAGAGTGAGAAGGTTCCCCCTGAGCCTCCTTTTCTCCAGGCTGAAGTTCCCCCTCTCATCCAGATCATCAATAAAGATATTAAATAGGGCTGTTCCCAATACTGACCCACTTGTGACCAGCCACCACCTGGATTTAACTCCATGCACCACCAGCCAGTTGTTTTACACAGAAAACCTGTCTAATCCATGAACATCCAGTTCCTCCAGGAGAATATTGTGGGAGACAATGCCAAAGGCTTTGCTAAAGGATCCTCATGTGTGTCTTGCTTCCTTGACATGGAAGAGAGAAGGGAGGAGAGTGTTATCACCACTTCCTTGGAAGATTTCCTTTCCTGCCCAGCCTGCAGACAGGACAGCACTCAGGAGACCAACTCAAGAGTCAGGAGAATTTGTCTTCTGTTAAATTTCTTCTCCTGTTGCTTTCTAAGTCATATTTATTCACCCAGGATGAGTTTTGGGAGCTGATTTGCCTTTCAACAATGACTGTGTCAGATCTAAGTGAGGCAGGAAAGGAGGGGAAGCCTCTACAGCGTGTCAGAAAATGAAGATGATTTAGTGGCTGCCAGTCCTAAAGGATTTTAATGCTGAGGTCCTGAGAAATCCTTAAAGGAGTGAAGGTGTCAGATTCCAGCATGAGAAGTAGCTCAGTTCCTGGGAGGAGGCTCTAACAGGCCTTTTAATGACCCCCAGTGGCCGAGATCAGTTTTATCTGCAGCTTGGCAGAAGCACAAGCCCACGGAGGAAAGGCTCTGCAGCAAAAATTGTGCACAGAGCTTGGCCAAGCGCCGGGAAATGAAATCGTGATTAACCCAAGGCTGGGACCCAACTGGAGTTTCCTTGTGGCAGGGCTGGTTCCTGGGCTGCAGCACAGAAATGCTTCCCCCTGGGCTCCAGCTTGGCTTCCTCTGGCTGTGCCTGCATTTAGAAGATCAAAAAAATACATCAGAATATTGGCTTTGACTTCTGGGAGGAGCGTCGCCAGGTTTGAAGATGAATCATTTAAAAATAAACAAGTTTGTGTTGGTGTACTCTAATGCAGGAGCTGTTCTGCACCTTTTTTTTTCCTTTCCTTTTCATTTTCCTTTTTTAAATATACTTGATAACTAGACTTCAAACTTCAGTGATTCAGAGGAAGTCCAAAGCTAATTTTCCATTTGGATGTTCTGGTAGGCTAAATGCTTTGCTTTTTTTAGAGAGGATGTTTCTATTTCCAGGTTTAAAGTTAGAAAAGGTAAAATGCTTATTGATACCTGCAAGTGTATCAAACTTGTGACTGCTCTGCTCACAGATAACTTGTAAAACTTGCTGCTTCAGGATTGAAAACTACATTTGAGCTGGAGCATTGAGGCTTGAGAAACAGATCAAGTGCTTGAATGCGTTTGTTTTGAAAATCAAAACCTTGATTTTCCTTCATGGTTTGCACTCAGGAGGGTGCTTAATTAAAAAATCAAACTTAATTTTTATGCTTTGACATAAACAGGCGTTTTTTTTGGTTGGTCCAAAGTTGCTACCCATCAGCGGGTGAAAGTTGCTGTGGGAAGGCATCACCATGGCCAAAAATTCATCTGAGCACAAAGAGGGACCAACTATTTCTGTCACCCCAAAGCATATACGCAGCTCTAGTGATTGTGGTAAAGGGTAAGGAGATTAAACCCTTCTTCTTTTAATTATAAAAACCTCCTAAAAATGAAGGCTTTGACAGACCATTTCCCTTGTGGGTTATCTTTCCATTTTGTGACTTCTCCATAGGTCCTGGAGGCCATGGATTTCTGTCCTGATCCATTGGTTCAGATCTTGTCTAATACCTGTACTTGCCTCGGGAAAAAAAATTATTTGGAGAAAAGTCTTCTAAATTTTCTGCTGGAAGAAGTTTTGGAAGGGAGGTTATATAAAGAGGGTAAAGAATCAGTGCATGTCTGTAGAACTGCACTGTATAAATTTAGGGAGATGAGGGACAAGGCAAAAAAAAAAAATTAATCATCTCTTACAGACGAGGTTACAGTATCTGGTAGAGACTTTATGAATGAATGAACAGATTTATAGAATCTATAGAATGGTTTGGGCTGAAAGGGACCTTAAAGATCATCCAATTCCACCCCCCTGCTATGGGCAGGGACACCTTCCACTGTCCCAGATTACTCCAAGCCCTGTCCAACCTGGCCCTGAACACATCCAAGGATGGAGCAGCCACAGCTTCTCAGGCAACCTGGCCAAGATGAGACTCATTGCTGTCCTCAAAAAGTTTTGGAAGGATTTCACATCACTGCCATGTGTGGGAGAGGAAACAAGTGGGGAAGGAGGAGAGAGATGGAGAGAAGGGGTGTGGCAATCCCACATGGCAGTGCAGTCCTAAATTATTTACTCAGAGGTTGGTGAGGCCCTGGCAAAGGTTACCCAGATATACTGTGGAATTCCCATCCCTGGAAGTGTCCAAGGCCAGGTTGGACAGGGCTTGTGGAAGTGGAAGGTGTCCCTGGGATAGTAGAAGGTGTCCCTGCCCATGGCAGGGGCATGGAAGGAGATGATCTTGAAGGTTCCTTCTAGTCCAAACCATTCTGTGATTCCATGATAAGACTCAGGAAATGGGACTACCATCCTCAGGGCAGAAGAAATGGAGAACAGAAAGTTTCCCAATCTGCGTATTTCAACTTCTTCACAGTAATTAGGGACAGGCCAAGGTAAAGTTGCAACCCCAACTTGGGTGAAAGTAACTTTCCTGGTCAAACTTTACAAACATTGCCCAGTTTTAGTGTGAGATCGGAGGAGAAATATTTTGTGCATGATGAGTTTCCCACTCTTGAGACTGGAGCAAGAATGTATCAGTGACTTTGTTAATAGGAAAACAAGACCGTGGTGAAACAGAGCAGAGTGCTCATTTGGACATGATCTCCTGACGTTCCTGGTGATTGCATTTTGTGCAGGATCAAATACTGACTGTCTTTTGAAGCTTTCATGGTAATTCTTCAAGGTCAACTTCTTGTGTTCCAGAAAGGACCCAGCTGAATGGTAAATTCTGCCTGATTGAAATCTGCAAGGCAGAACCTGTGTCCTTGCCTCTGCAGTGACATAATTTTGCTCTGGGATTTTGGAGCAGGCACACACAAATGGATTGTAATACAGCAGGCATGTTTGATGTCCTGTCTTAAATCCCAAACTATTAACTTAATTAATGTTGTAGGCTCTTAACACCTTTCCCCACTTGCGAGCTACCTTGCGTGAGACTGGAAAATGATGCTGCTTCACCTTTCCTGGCCTTGTTGAAGCATAAATTTGTGCTTTTTGGTCTGTATCAATTATTTCCCTCTCAAGGTCCTGATCAGTCTTTGATGGAGAGCTCCATGTGGGCTTTTAGCTCTGGGGTTAAGCAGCTCTCTCACCTCATGCCAGGGGCAGCTGCACTTAGCCAGGGTGTGTAGAGGTACATTTGTAGGTACACAAACCAATTCCACTTTCTCAGTGATTCAAGGGTATTTTAAGGGACAAATGAGGGGTTTTTTCCCTCCACTGTAAAAGTGGGCAATATAAATATGCACTCTTTTTATCTCCAGTAATACTGTCCACTGACACAACCAGCCTAGTAATCTGCAAGTGTTTATTCTTTTAGGGGTATACTGGTGCAGAAAAAGGTGCAAAATTGTTGTATTTGATTTGCTGTTTGTGTGGACAAAGGGGAGGATGAGATGGTTTAGCTGCCATCCAACATGGACAGTAAATTCTGTTTGAGCAGTGATGTGTCACTGCAAATAAACTATTTGGAATGGGTGATTCCTTAATCAGATGCTTTTAGGTATTTCCAAAGTGTTCAGATTAGATCTGAAGCTTTTCTGAAAATATATGGGGCCCAGAAGTTCCCCCATTTTTCAATAAGGTCTCCACCTTTTCTCCGTAGGAAGAAGGGATGTGGAAATTGTGGAAACTTGTTTTTCCTAGTGTTCAGGACAAGACTGAAGAGTTGGATACCCCAAGGTCTTACCTCAGACCTGACATTGAATCCATCAGCATTTCAGGGCAAAATCTGACACACCACTTCTTCCTGTAATGACGTTGGCAATTTGTGTTACAAGTTGCTCTTTCCTTTCTAATTTTGAAGTATTTTGAGGATCTTGCTGTGATTACTGAAATTGAAAAGGAATAATTTTTTGTTTCCAAGCTGTCAGACTGGGCAACAAGGAAGGAGGAAAAATCTTACCATCTTCCTCTTAGGGATCAAAATGCTGATAAAGTATGGGGGAAGAGCTTGGGTGTCCAGTGTCCTTCCAGACATTTTGCCTCTTGCTAATTCTCTCACTCCCGAGTGCATTTCATCATCGTAAAAGTCTCATTGCAGATTTTGCTTTGAGTGCTAAAAGCTTTGCTCCCCTCTGCCTTCCTCTGTGATTTAAAAGCCCCAGATGCTGATACATCTCCGAGACAGAATCTATTACACTTCTGCCAAGCCGAGCTCTGGCACTTGCTTTATTTCCCTCCTCCTAACACTCAATTTGCTCTTTGTCGGTGCTCAGCTGGCCCCATTGCTGAGCTCCAGCAGGGCTCCCCTCCATGCACTGCTTCCCATTGGCTGTCTCCTTCTTAATTTAATTATCCATTTCTAATGGATGTTTAATGTCTGAGCTGAATTTACAGCACCAAGGCCTTCCTGCACCTTCTGTTTCTCCAGAAGTGCTTTGGAGAGGACAGGACTGACCATCCACCACCTGTGCCACAGAGAAGAGCTGTTCTCCAGAGTGGGAAATGCCTTTATCAGGGTTTTGTTTTATTTTTTTTTCTGGAATGTGGATGCTGGTGAATTCACTTGTGTTTACTGAGCTTCCTGCCATTTTGTAGTAATTTCCAATTTTCCTTCTTTTTTCACAAATTATGAGATGTGTTGAGAATATCTTCGTCCACTTGGATCTGTTCAGGTGTAAGAAGGTTGCCCAGAGAGGATTTCCAGGTTGCGCAGAAAATTTGTGGACTCCCCATCCCTGAAGGTGTTCAAGACCAGGCTGGATGGGGCTTGGAGCAACCTGGTCTAGTGAATGACATCCCTGTTTGTAGCAGGGGTTGGAATGAGATGATCTTTAAGGTTCCTTCTAATCCAAACCATTCTGTGATTCAATTGTTGTTGTATGGCACAGTGCAGGGATAACTTGGTCTGGGATTCCTAATGGAAGACAGGGAAACCTTCAGATTTCTGAAAAAGAGATAAAGACATCAAGACCTCTTGCTGCTGGCCTTCCAACAGGTACCAATTGCAGAAAAAGGTGCAGAAAAAGGTGCAAAATTGTATTTGATTTGCTGTTTGTGTGGACAAAGGGGAGGATGAGATGGTTTAGCTGCCATCCAACATGGACAGTAAATTTCTTCCCTCTCTCGTCTTTTGTCCCACATGAAGTGAAATGAATGGCAAAGATGTAATTTCTCAGACATGAAACCTCGTGTGGCTATGTTCTATAGGGTTAAAACAAACAAAAACACAAATGAAAACCGTGAGCTATTTGCTTTCTGGGAAATTTCTTGCTTTTGCATCAAAGCTTCAGCTGGGAAATTCAGGTGTAGTTCAAAAGTGGAAAAATAATTTCCTCAGAGGGGTATCTGCCAGAAGGTGGGAAAAAAGTAAATGAAAACTGTTAATATTTATGTGAATATTGGTTCCAAAAGCTACTGGAGGGGGATCAGTATTCTTTCCCTGGAAAAATAAGGATTAAATCTGTCTCTGTCATCCAGTTTCAGCTGTGGTTCTGGTGCATTAATACATTGCTTTATATTCTCAGAAAAACTTACATTTCCAAGTTGTGTTTGCCCACCACAGAGGGACAGGCAGTGGAAACAGAGTAGGACAGGTGATGCTGTCTTTTGGGAAGGCAAGGACAGAAAAGATCTTGCTGATGCTCAAGGTGTGCAGTTGTGACACTGGGGGTTGGTAAAGCAAAGCCTGGGAATGCAATATGTGTGATCTGTTCCACCAGGTATTTCTTGGACCATAGAGTGGATTTAGCTGAATTCCTCTGGAGGGAATTACAGTTTCTCTCTCCCAGTATAACTGATACTCGTGTACTGAAAATAAGTTTTTCTCCTTTTCAAGGACAGCTGCAGTAAAGAGAGCTTAGGGATGAATTTACTCTTCTAGCTCCTCCAGTGCTGCTCCACAGCTCCACAGCAAGAGAGGGTGAAAGGGTTTTTTTGTTTTTTTTTTTTACTTTTCAAACACTATTTATGTCGGCTGTAAATATGCTCAGCAGCATTTTTTAACTCTTAAGAAAACCAGAGGTTTTAAGCACGCAACCAAAGCAAGGAACTGTGTTACAAATTCATCTCTCCCTCTGGAGAGAAGGGAACAGGGGAGAAAGTGCCTTTATGAGAAGCAATCTGAAGTCACTTTGTGCACTTTGCTGGAGGGATGCTGTAAGAAATGGCAGAACCTACAGCCCTCGCTCTTTTTTCATGTCTTTAGCCACTGGAGAGGATAATTCAATACATTCTCCTGAAGGGGCACGAGGCTCTGTGAGCCGCCAGCTCAGCTGCCAGTTTAGGATGGCTGGATTTAGTTTGGTGCTGCTCCTAAGCTGATACTGGCAGGGCTGTTTAGCTCAGACACCCTGTCCTGGTGTGGCTTCAGCCTGTGCCTGCCAGGCTTTGGTCTCTTGGGCTCTCTGGTCTAGTGGAAGGTGTCCCTGCCCATGCCAGGGAGAGTGGGAATGAGATGATCTTGAAAATCCTTTCCTACTCAAACCATTCTGTGACTCTGTAATTTTTTTGTGTATTGTAAAAAAAGAAGGGAGGGGGTAAGAAAAGTGACCAGACAGCTTCTTCACAGTCTGTACCAGTGCTGATAATTCAATTATTGCCTGTGAAGCCTCCAGAGGATTCTGTAGAGCTGGGCAGGGTGCTTCCCAATGCTTTAGCAATGCAAAAAGAATGGTTAGACACTAATCACAGAAATCTGAAAAAAAACCCAACAAACAAACAAACAAAAGAAACAAGAGGCCAAAAGAACAGCTATTTATTTATTTATATATTTATTGGTTTATTTTCAGCACTGGGGGAGGAAAATTTGCTGCTACTTGCAATTTTCCCACAGCTGACAAATGCAAATAAATATATGTAGTTGTAGAATGATAGAGTGGTTTGGGTTGGAAGGGACCTTAAAAAATCATCCAGTTCCAACCCCCTGCCATAGGCAGGGACACCTTCCATTAGACCAGGTTTCTTAGAGCCCCATCCAACCTGGCCTTGGACATTTCCAGGGATGGAGCAACCACAGCTTCCCTGGGCAACCTGTGCCTGGGCCTCACCACCCTCACAGGGAAAAATTCCTTCCTAATATCTAACCTGAATTTCTCCTCTTTTAGTTTAAAACATTAATTTCTTGCCCTATCACTGTCTTCACATGTAAAAAGTTCCTCTCCCTTTTTTCTGTAAGCCTCCTTTAATGCTGAATGCACATATTTGGGTCTATCAGATGTAGATATTATGATTACCAAGCTTTGTTCTTTGCTCAGAAGGACTGAATAGAGAAGGTCTCCAAACTTCTTCCAAGCTGTGTTTTCCAGGGGAGGGTTGTATATCTCCTGCCAAGGACACCAGTGTGGTGTGAGCATAATTTCCATTTTGAGAGAACAGGATTCATGGGCTGGATGGAAAAGACAGGCCTGGCTGCCTGAAAGGAATGGGCACCACAGTGCTGAGCACCTGCCTTTCATCCCAGCCACTGTTTTGGGGCTCCAGCCCTGCTGCACACCCCAGCAAGCTGGTTGTTCTTGGAGGGGCTGCTAATAGACACATGTCTGTGGGATCAGGCCCACCCCTAATAAGCAGATTTAATTAATTAACGTGCCTGGCAAGTTCATGTCCTGGGCTTGAACAAAGAAACATCCACAGTGGGCTCTTGTGGGGAGGAAGGGTTTAATTGTGTGTGCTGTGCTCGTGATGGAATGTCAGGGAGCAGTTCACCCCCAGCAGAAGTGCAGAAATGGTGGTTAATGAAATTATAACCATTTATCCTTCTAATTCTAGGGTTTAACTAGTCTGGTGGTGCCTCTTCCTGATTCTGGAGATGGTGCAATTATTTTCATATATGCAAAACTTGGATAATGTGATAGCTCAAGTGCTTACTCCAATATAATTATATGAAATGTCAAGTTAGTTTAAGAAATACTTGGGGAAACCCCTACCTCTGTCAAGCAGGAATATGCCAAGTGTTTCAGAAGACAACTTGTTCTTTGCTATTAAAAAAAAATCCAAGCCAGAAAGCAACAGTGTGTGCTGTGTAATGTATCTTAAATATTATAGTAAATCTTGAGTATTATAGTAAAGTTGAAACAGTAGATGTGACTTTCCTTTAAAATTTGGAAAGGTGAATAAAACAGCTTTGTGTTACTCCTGGTGTGACTCACAGATGCTGTCCTGGGTTGACTATATGATGCTTTTATCCCCAATCGTCTCATTCTGTTTATGTTGAATAATAATAAGTTTTGTACCTTTAAGAGTGTTACAGAGAGTGAAGAGGGAGAGAGAAGAAGCGCGCAGTTTTGTTTTTCAGACACTGCACTCCTCCACATTCCTGCTCCTGACTGTGTTGTCTGCGGACAGACAGCGGGACAGAGAGCTCTTCTTTTGCTTTTTAGTTAGTGTTAGCTAGCTGAGGCAAAGAAGTTCCCTGGACTGTTTTTTCCCTTTTCTTTGGACCTCTTGGAACTGCTCTGGACTGAACACCCAGGAGAGCACCGGCAGCTGCAGCTGTGGCCCACCCGGCCGGCCCTGGCCTGCGACAATTCCAGCACTGAGAGACTGATCAGAGACTGAGTGAGCTGCTGCTTGAACCCGGGGTTTTTCTCAGTTTGTCATCTCTTTTAGAGTGGCAAGGGGTCTCATTGTTTTGATACTGTTTTGGTCTTATTGTTTAATAAACAGGGGGTTTTTTTCCACCTTTCTCCAAGGAGGTATTTTTCTTTCCTCCCGGACCAGTTGGGGGGAGGGGCCGATTGGATCTGCTTTTCCCACCGGAGCTCCTTTGGGGGGATTCTTCCCCAAATTTGCTCTAAACTTGGACAGATGCCTTTTTATTCTGCTGTCTCAAATATGTTAAATAAAGGTAGAATAAAGGTTGGGGGGAAAGGTGTAGTTAGCTCTCACAATGTGGATCCTCTGCCTCAAGGGAATGGACTTCTGATTTAGAAGAAAGGTCTGAGTGAATATAAGGAATGGGTGTGCTCTTTGCTGAGATCAAAGAGTGTGGGATTTTTTCCCCTGAAGGCCTTGAGGCGCAGAGAAGCCACATCAGGGTAACAAGTTGCTGTGGTTTGTCCAGTGAACCTGATGCAAATGTGAGATAAATCCCACACACTTAAATCTTTCACATGGGTGTAAGCAGGACAGATTTATGTTGGTGTGTTGTTGACTGAGAGCACATTGGTTTCATGGGCTCAGTGCTGAGATTTGATGGTGCATCACAGTCATCGAAACAGTGACACCAATCATTCTCACTTCTCACCAAGAATTCAGTCTAAAAGTGCAAAATGCAAACATCCCCTCTGAATCTGATTGTCCAGGAGTGATTATTAAATTTCAGATGTGTGTTTATGGTGGGATTATTAAATTTCAGATGTGTTTTATGCTTGGATATAGCTTTGTCCAAGATGTGGATGGCGCATCCTTCTGCAAGAGCCAGGAGATTCCAGCAGCCTTCAGAAGTTCACTTTTGATGCAAACTACTTTTGAGATGCAAAATATTTGGAAATCTCTTTTGAACATAAGGCTGGATTTAGCAACATCCTTGTGGCATTATTGGATCAACAAGCACTTTGCTCGCCAGTGTCATAAGAGTGTTTGAAGAAATAATTGGCTGCTATTTTGGGATACAGCTTAAGTAGAAAAATATGAATACAAAGCAAGGAACTTTGTCAGTATTTAAGAAATACTCTGCTAGACTTGGGAAGATAAGTGTCGTGTTAAGAAGAACAGACAATAGCTTCTTTTACTAATTATGGACAAAGACTGCCTGAATTTTAAGGAAGCTATCTAGAAAAAGGAAAAAAAAAAAAACTTTTACATAGGCATTGAGAGTATTTTTGATAGTCTTTGAATAACAGTTTTGCCTTCTTGGTAGTTTTCTGCAAGATCAGTAATGTCGGTATGGAGACTAAATATAAGGAATAGCTGAAATTTGATTAATGGTGGAATTCTGCATATGTCTTACCAAGGTTAGATGGCGCCCTGAGCAGCCTGATCCAGTCAATGACATTCCTGCCCTGATGGTCTCTAAGATCCTTTCCAACCCAAACCATTCCATGGTTTAGCTCCTCTCTCAGACAAAGATGGTTGCAAGGCTTGTCAGTGTGCAGGGATGTTCTCTGCATGGTATTTTAGACACTAAGACCAGTTCTGGGTGGATCTTGGAGGTCTTTTCCAACCTTAATGATTCTCTGATATTTCAGTCCAGTCAAACCTTGGGAAAAGATGTCACAAATTCTACTGGTAAGGGAAGAGATGTGTTTTTGATAATAAAGCCACTGGCATCATTGCTGCTCCTCTGAAGCCTCAGATTTATTCTGGGGAGCTGAGAAGACCAAGTTTCTTTTTCTCAGACCTTTGGTAGACATCCAAATTCAAGCTTCCAAGTCCTAAAGGGGGTCTACGAGAAAGCTGAAGGGGAGCCTTTTTCAACTACATGTGGTGATAGGACAAGAGACGTGTCTTGAAACTGAGAGAAGCCAGGTTTAGATTGGTTATTAGGAAGAAATTCTTTGCTATGAGGATGCTGAGGCCCTGGCACAGTTTATCCAGAGAAGCAGTGGCTGCCCCATCCGTGGAAGTGTCCAAGGCCAGGTTGGATGGGGCTTGGAGCAACCTGGGATAGTGGAAAGTGTCCCTGCCCATGGCAGGGGGTTGGAATTAGGTGATCTTTAAAGTCCCTTCCAACCCAAACCAGCCAGTGATTTATCCTATTTAACAAATTCTGAAAAATGTTGCAATAGAAAGGATCAAGAGTCTCTTCTGGTTTAAAATATCAGGTTCTTCATCATAACAGAGAAATTTAAGGTGAGTTGTTTAAGACTCTCTAATAAGAATGAATTTGTCTTCCTGGACTTGTGCAAGAGTTTGAGTGGGAACTTCAGTTCTATAAATCAGGGTTAATTTGACCCATTTATGAGAAAGTAAGTTATTTGTAGGAGCACAATACACATCAGTCTTGTTTCTGCCAGCAAAAGATGTTCCCAGCAGAGAAGGTGCCTTTTGCAGGTCTGGTCTCAAGTGGAGCAGGAGTCGATGTGCTCGTTGTTGAGAAATGCTGGAGACATTTCTGCTGCTGAGTATGTCTGTCTGTCTGTGTGGGATGCTGCTGTTCTCCCTCTCCTTGCAGTTCTCAAATTATTAACAAACAGCTCTTTTTTGTCATTATCTCCTTTAATATGTGTGAGGTTGTCTTGGTTTGGAGACAGGAGTCTGCTAAGGAAGGCAGGAGCCTCCCCTGAAATGGAGAATGTGAACCCTCCCCACCTCTCCAAATTGCTATAAATTTTAAATTAACGGGCTCTCAGGCAAAAATATGGGAGCAGAAAATAACAGTTCTTTAATAGGGAAAAGAAAAAAAAAAAGGATTAAATAAACAATGCAGTACACTAGAACAACACTGACAGAGTCAGAACCCAAACTGACACCCTGTGGGTCAGGGTGTTGGTACCAGTCTAATTGGAAATGTGGCTGCAGTCCTCCTGAAGTGTCAGGGGTGGTTCTGTTGGAGCAGGGAGTCCTGTAAAAAAAGGATGGATTCTTCCTCCAAAGATCCAGTGGAAGAAGAGGCAGCTGCTGTTCCTCTGGGGAATTCAGTGGAGAAAACCGTGCTGGTGTCTCAAAACCTCTGGATTATATCTGGGTAGCAATGCTTGGCTCCTCCCTCTGGGCGGAGCATCTCACAATGGGATGTTCTAGTTCTTATCAGTGATGCAGTGACATTCAATAGTCTGTTATCAGCAGATGTCCCCTCCCTAGGGAGGAGTGATTGTGGTCACACAAAGAGAGAGATAAGGCAAACTGCCCACTTGACAAAGATAATCTGCCATACAGATGATAATTGAAAACATCTTGCATTGCAATCTTCAACAAAGGTGTTCCCAGTGAATCTGTTCCCAAAACTGACATTGCAGAGCATTTCTGTGGGTATATTAGGGGCATGGATATATGATTATTTTCCCCCTTGTCATACATTTTTTGGTTTTGTGAATTTGTTTAGGTCCAATTCCTTGGAACACTGTATGAGGGCTCCTCTTTTTAGTCCTGCAGACCCTGGCAGGACTTTTGATTGGGCTGAGTCATCCTCCTAACCTGTGCCTATGACCAGCACCATGGAATTCAGCCTATTTTTACAGGCAGCTTCAGGGACGTAAAAGCCTGCTCTACAGAAGAAAATAAAAAAAAAAGGAATTTTTAAAGTCTGAAGTGATAGGCAAACCTATCAAAAATGTGCTTTTCAGCTCTGAAGTAATGTGAAATCCTTTGAAAAAAATCAAAGTGTGTTTTTATGCTTAGGTTATACCTACATAATTATTTCATAGGTAATCACCTGAGTTCAATCAATGAAGCACAAAAGAAACTCTACAACTTGTATTATCTACTTTCCCTCAGAGCTCTTTCTCTCCTTTTCCCATTAGGTCAGTTTTCATGGTGGCTGAGCACCTGGTTAATACATTTAGATATTTCAAGCCACATTTGGGGATCTGTGTGCATCAAACACCTCTGCTGCCACACCTGTGGACATTCCCAACTTTGTTTTTTTCTGCCACTTGGAGAGTTCATGGTGAGCACCTCCATAGGCTTGAAGTGCATTTTGGACAGGCCTGCAAACCCTTGGAGGAGCCTGGAAATTTGGGGTGCTCATCACTGCCATGCTCCATAATTAATTAAATTACTCCCAAATGATGTAATTTTGGGCTCAGGCTGACCTCAGAGAAATTCTGCCCTTTTTTCATACCTGGAGTCCAGCTCAGATCTGGAGGTTGCTCTCTCCCAAGTGAGCACTGTAACCTGTGTTATCCTAAAGGACCAATAAAAAAGAGTTTGTGTTAATATTTTTGGCAGTGACTGGCATCACCCATCAGCCCAGAGGGAAAACCAGTGTGTGCTCCTGCCACTGTTTGATTTAGTCCGGGTGAGTCAGAGCCTTTAATTCTCTCTGCTATGGCTCCCTCTGCAAATTAGGGATAATTATTGCCTTCCTCACAATTCTGAGGTATATTGGAAAGTGAGGTTTGGAAATATATTTTGTTTTTCAGACACGGCTGTGTTAAGATTAGAACTTCCACCTACTTTTTTTCTCATCATTCCTGCAGATATAAGTGTTGCACTTTCTGAAAAGCTATCCTGGCAGTCTCTGTGGGTTTTGTTGTTTGGGAAAGGGTATCTTTGTTAAATGGAGGAATTTCTGGGAAGGTTTTGGTCAGAATCTGATGTGGAAAAGCTGCTGTCATGTTCCTGGGATGGTGGTAGCATCACAGAATGATTTGGGTTGGAAGGGACATTAAAGATCATCTCATTCCAGCCCCTTGCCATGGGCTGGGACACCTTCTACTATCCCAGGTTGCTCCAAGCCCCATCCAGCCTTGCTTTGAACACTTCCAGGGACGGAGCAGCCACAGCTCCTCTGGGCAACCTGTGCCAGGGCCTCACCACCCTGACAGGAAATTCAATTTATTCTAAAATCTAATCTAAGCCTCTGCTTGCTTTTTTTTTTTTTTTTTTTTTTTTTTAAGTTTCTGGCTTTTAATTTATGGCTAAAAACATAGGCACACTGATGAAGACGAGGTGGTGATTTTCTCTGCCTTGGTGATTTCAAGCATTTAATTAATCAATTTAATCGCTTTTAAATTCTTCAATATTGATAGAGAAAAATAAGCCTTTCCTTGTTGTTACTGTGTTTATTCTCTTGTGGCAGCACAAACTTCACTTTGTCTAGTTTTTATAATTTTTTTTATATTAATATTTGTTCTTTGGATCCAGCCTTACAGCAGCCAGCATCTTCAGTCCTGCAGAGCTTTCTGTCCTCAAGGTGGAAATTCAATGTTCCACAGCACTTTCCATTGCATTAAGCACAGCCCATAAAGGTACTGGAGTGGTCCTGGCTGGGATAGGTGACACTGGCTGGATGCCAGGCTCTCACCAAACTTCCTTCTCACTCCCCTCTTCAGCTGGGAAGGGGAGAAAAAAAATTAATAAATGCTTTTGGTTTGACATAAGGGCAAGGAGAGAATTTCTGACATAGGCAGAACAGTCTCAACTTAGGAAAAATGAATTTAACATTGCTGTTCAAAAGTCAGGTTAGGGTCATGAGAAATAAAAACAAATCTTAAAACACCTTCCCACCACCCCTGCCTTCCTCCCAGGCTCAAATTCTATCAGTGTTTTTATCACCTACTCCCCTCCAGTGGTGTGGGAGCACAGGGAATGGGGCTTATGGGCAGTTCATCACAGGTTGTGTCTGCTGCTCCCTCCTCAAGGCCTGGGCTTTTTTACGCTGTGGTATTTTCTGTGGCAGGAAGGAAATGATGATCCTGACTCCATGTTCTTAAAAGCTATTATATTATATTATATTATATTATATTATATTATATTATATTATATTATATTATATTATATTATATTATATTATATTATATATGCTATGTTATGTTATGCTATACTAAAGAGAAGAGAAAGGATGCAGACAGAAGGCTAAAAGATAATAACAAAAAATTAGTGACTTTCCAGTGTTACCTTGGTTTTTTTAAGATTTTCTAAGCCTCTGATGTTGACATTCTTGTAGTGAACTTTCTCACACACTTTCTGTAAATAACTCATTGTTTTGCATTCCTTTATGGAGGAAGAGAAAGTTGATGGACTGTTGGTTTGACCAGTGTCATTGGAGAGGTGTCACTGTCACCCTCCAATCCACTACCACTTTTAGAAAACTATAAATGTTAGAGTCCCTTTTTTCTTCACCTTAAGAACAACAGTGTGTGCTTGTGTTCTTTCGTGTCCTATAGTGACTCTCCAGAGAGTCGACACAGCTGGACCATGATTGGTCATTTAGTTAAAACAATTCACATGAAACCAATCAAACAATGACCAGTTGGTAAACAATGTCCAAACCACATTCCAAAGCAGCAAAACACAGGAGAAGCAGATCAGATAATTGTTGTTTTCATTTTTCTCTGAGGCTTCTCAGCTTCCCAGGAGAAGAAATCCTGGTGAAGGGATTTTTTCAGAAAATATAATGGTGACATTGCACTTTTCCCCTGCTCCTCCCATGCAAGACAGTGCGCCATAAACACTTCCAACACCATGGGCTGCAGATTTCATGAATTCTCCAAGGTGGGTCCCTCCCATTGGATGTAATCCTTCAGCAAGGATCTCTCATGGGATCACAATTCCTGCCAGCAAACCTGCTCCAGCCTGGGCTTCTCATTCAGTCCAGCCCCCTTCAGGCCTGTCACTGTTCCAGTGTGGGATTCTCCATGGGCTGCAGGTGGATCTCTGCTCCCCCATGGATTTGCTGGAGGACAGCTGCCTCACCAGGGTGAGAGCAACATCTGAGAGATGCTCAGCTGAGAGGAGCAAAGCTGAGCCCTGCTGATCTGCATTTGGTGACCCCCGAGGGTGGCATTGTGGTGTCATAATATGATTTATCAGGAAGAGGCCACTAGCCAAAGCCTGAACAGAAGACCAGCTCTAAATAATGCCATGGAGCAGAGTTTGATTTTTCCCTTTGCTTTCAGCTTTTCTCTGCCACCCACTCAATGTCCTTCAAGCTCTGAGTGCCGGGAGCTGAGTAATGCTCTGGTGTTTATCCTTCATTATGTCATAACGAAAAGTGGCTTTGGTTCCATGAATGTGTAATTTAAGTTCTCATCAGAGACCTGAGTGGTCTCAGCCTCCCCCAGAGTCTTTCTCATTTGCACCATCTCATGCTCAGGTGTTGGTTTTAATAAATAGACAATATTTCACGACACAGGGAGGGTGTAAAGCTATTGACAGGAATCTAAATAAGAGCTGCAAAGATGGGGAAGGGTCTGGAGGTGAAGCCATATGAAGCATGGCTGAGGTTACTTGGTGTGTTCAGCCTGAAGAGGAGACTGAGGGGAGACCTCAATGTGGTCTTCAGCATCCTCATGAGAGGAAGAGGAGGGGCAGACACTGATCCCTGCTCTGTGTGACAGTGACAGGACCTGAGGCAATGGCCTGGAGTTGTGTTGGTGAGGTTTAGGCTGGATTTCAGGGAAAGGTTCTTCCCCCAGAGGATGGTTGGGCACTGGAACAGCTCCCCAGGGCAGTGCTCACAGCTCCAAGCCTGACAGAGCTCAGGCACAGGGTGGGATTGCTGCAGGGCCAGGAGTTGGACTTGCTCATCCTGCAGGTTCCTTTCAACTCAGGATATTCTGTGATTCCATGATTCTCGTCTGGGCTCCAACACGGTTATTTGTTGCCATTTTTACACAGGCACTGCTGTTTTTGCCATACAATGACAGGAGTGGGATGGGATAAAACGGCTCAGACAGCTCAGAAAAGGAAGATTAGCTTTGCAGAATGTTTATTATTTGATTATTTAGCCAGGCAAGAGTTGTCATTTGGAGAGAGAGAGAGATGTTATCAACAAAACTGACTGGATTTTTACTTTTATCCTCTCCAATGTCAGAATAAAATGAATGTCTTTCCTTAAAGAAATATGTATTTTTCTTGATTTCTAGAGGACAAACTTTAATTATATTCAGTGATGCAGTATTACTTCTCATCTTCTGATCACTTTAATTAAATTATTGCAAAGATTGCAAAGTATTAATCTGGTGGTTGGAAAAGTGAGCAAGCACTTGGGAAGTTTTGTGCAGTGATTCTTACCTTGAAGCAAATTCTCTATAACCAGATATGGCTCCCTAATTCTGTTTTTCTTCCTAATAATCTGCTAATAATCTATTTCCCTGGGTTATTCGGAAGATGGTGTAATACCTAGAAGTTCATGAAACATGTAAGACATTATAGAAATTATGTTCTACATTCATCAGAATGACACATACATTAAAAACTCAACAATTTCATTAACAGCACATTTCAAATTTTCATGAGAAATTTCAAGGTTTTAGCAAAGATTTAATAGCAGGTGCTTTTAATGTTCTTGCCTTGTAGGACATCTCAGGAAAATATTTACATTGGAACAGAAATATGCTGTAAAATGTGCTTTATGTATATCTATAGCCACATCACATCTATCTAAATACTGTAAGGTGAAGAATTATCACTAATATTCTAATGGTACCAAATGTACAGAGGAATTTAGATTTTTTTTTAATTTACCTGCTTTGATGTTCATAAAATAAGGTGTTAGGTTGGTTTTAGGAGGGTCTTTGCTGTTTTTTAATTTATTTATTTTAGTTGTGAGCTGGGGTTTTTTTTGTTGCTTTTTTTCCTTTTAAGCAGCAAGGGATGCACAAGTCCCTACTTTAAACTGGTGAAGTTTCAGTCTATATGGCTGAATACTCTTATAATGCATCCTGCTGTTGGATGTGCCCTGTATGTGGTAAATCCACTGAAACTAATGGCAATATCTCCAGGGATTTCCAGGTTTATCACAATATAGAGCCTGGGAGCCTGTGCAGTGCCTGCCTGTGTGCTCACCCAAACCAATTTGCCACAGTTTTCTTTTCAGCCTTTCACAGATTCTTGTGTATATTGGGTAGGGCACACCACTAGAGTAGTGGTGTAATGCAGAATTCTGTTTTATAGGTGCCATGTAATGCAAAATGATGCATCTTGGCTGCAATAATAAGAATTATAAAAATATTAAAAAATGGATTTTTTGTTGAATTTCTGTCTTTATATATTTTCTGCTGAACTTAAATTTCCATAGTTTCACTTGCTTTCCCTCATCTCTTAGGAGCAACTCTGTGTTGTGCTAGAGGCAGATTTTATCCCTCCCAAAGGAAACCGTAGCTCACCAAAAAAAAAAAAAAAAAAAAAAATCTTCACTTGTCTCAGTGAAAGGGAGCTGCACCTGTAAATGAATTATTTTATATCTATTGATGTCAGATGCCAGGAAACATTTATTAGTATTGATTTGGACTAAACACATCTACAAGGGTTGCTCCCTTTGCTGTTTCCACTGGCAGGTTCTGTGGACACCCTCCCCTCACTGATGTGCAGCCAGGTGGGAATGACAAAGCTGAGAGGCAGCACTGGGAAGTTTTCCTCTCTCTGCTGCAGCTGTAATTAGCTCATTCCCTTGAGTACCAGTGAATTTCCTGCATGGGCTTCCCTCCTGAGCTGTGTTCAGGTGGACAGGATGGACAGAGTGGCTTGGTGTTGTCATTATATTACAAAGGTTCTATTATCATTACATTGCAGGGGTTCCATACTGCCAGAGTTTCATACCTGCTTGATGTTTCTTGTAGGCAGCTCCTCTATGCACTGACTCTTCCTTGTCCTTGCAGCAACCAACTGACTCCAGTTCCTCCTCAATCAACCAATCTGCTCTTTTAAAACACTCTTCCTTTTGGCTACAGGTGTGGCCTGTAAAGTCAGGCCTGCTCCTAATCCTTAATAATTAACCCAGCTGCAACTCTTAAGGGGATAAGATTACTTTCTATACTACCTTTATTTACTTATGCTCTATCCCCCTACAATTACCCCTTTTTCTTTTAATTACAGAGTTGCAGCATTCTAGAAGGACATGTTCAAATAAATTGACATTATGACACATTCATATATTTCATTCAGAACCAATAGTTATCTAGATGTTCAGACAACATATTACAGTACGAATATATATATATTTCTGAGTGTTGGTTCAATTTTGCAGCTTTTCTCAGTTTACAAAGTACTTATCTTCAAAATCTTTTATACTCATATTTAACAAACACTAATAGCTGCAATTGATATATTTTACCAATAGTTTAGTATTCAAGTCCTTTTCCCCAAATCCACAGGGTTATATAGTCAAGTGCTGTTTCCCCAAATCCACAGGGTCACATAGCTTAGTATTTAAATACTTTTTCTCCTGAATCACGTCGGGGTCAGCATTTGTTATCATTATATTACAAAGGTTCCATACTGCTGGAGTTTCATACCTCCTTGACGTTTCTCATAGGCATCTCCTCTATGCACTGACTCATCCTTGCAGTAGCCAACTGACTCCAGTTCTTCCTCAACTAACCAATCCGCTCTTGTATAATATTCTTCTTATTGGCTACAGCTGCAGCCTGTTAACAAAAGGCCTGCTCCTAATCCTTAATAGTTGGCTCAGCTGCAACTCTTTAGGGGGTAAGATTACTTTCTATACTACTTTTATTTACTTATGGTCTATCCACCCACAGGTTGGCACAGCAGCACCTTCCCAGCAAGGTCCTGGGTTGTGCTGTGCAGCCTCATTGAGGTGTAGCAAGAGTGGGATGCATTGTCCATGAGGGAAACTGCCTAATATAGGGAGAGCATGGATGGGAACATTGCTTAACACTCATGTTGGCACACAAGGGACCATTTCCCTGCCCACATGGCAGTGGGGCAGTGGTCTTTCCTCTGTCCCCATCCCGAGGGCTCCTGGGAGGGCTGGCATCTCCTCTCAGACAGATTGATTGCTCTGTCCCATCCTCAAATCAGGCTTAAGTCAAAGTTGCTTTATTGACTTAACCATAATGTGAGTGTTGCCAAATCTAATACGTGGGAATTAAATGGCAATT
The DNA here is from genome assembly GCF_047830755.1 of Zonotrichia albicollis. NCBI lineage: Eukaryota > Metazoa > Chordata > Aves > Passeriformes > Passerellidae > Zonotrichia > Zonotrichia albicollis. The sequence continues at coordinate 152,157,144 of NC_133819.1, read as the reverse complement.
ATCCATTTATTTGAGCTGGCTTCTTCCTCCCTCTGTGCTTCAGCTCTCTCTCAGCTTGCAGAGAGCTCTCCTAATTGAATGCTGCTCAGTGCAGCGCTGGCAGCTCTGGCTGGGTGGAGGGATGGGGGCAGCTCTTGACCCCCTGGGAGAAGGGAAAGGCTTTCCAGACCAACCTGGTGTACTTCCAGACCCACATTTGGTGTGAACATCCTGACTCAGGAAGATTTCCCTTGTGCTGCTCTCCACAGCTAAGGTGTGTCCTCCATCCCCTGGTGGGGATCCCCTCCATCCCCATTCTCCATCCCCGGTCTGAGGGGAGCTGTGTCTGCAAGAAAATTGCCCTCCATGAGATGGGTCAAGAGGTGGAGCAGTCAGATGAGAGTTTAGCAAGGAACAGGAAATATTTGCAGGCTTTTTAGGGCATCACTATAGGTTTTCTCTCAGAAAACCAGTACTTGATGCTCATATTTTTGTGGGCTGTACCAGGTCTCTGTATTTAGGCTGTCCAACACTGGCACAGCTAAGATCTGACCTGGGTTCAGATCCCAGCAGGGGTTACAGAGATTTTTTGTGTCACTGGCTATCTCAGAGCTCATCAGCTGCCAGAAGTTGTTTTCTAGCACTACCAAAATGCACCCAGGGCATGTGGGACTGTGTCTCCTTCATACATGGAGCATTTGTTTTTTTTTTTTTAATTAGAAAATCCTAGAATGACCTGGGATTTTAAATATCATCCAGTTCCAACCCCCTGCCATGGGCAGGGACATCTTCCACTATCCCAGGTTGCTCCAAGCCCCATCCAACCTGGCCTTGGACAATTCCAGGATGGGGTAGACATGACTTTTCTGGGCAACTTATTTGTACCCAATGACCAATATCATAGAATTATAGATCTTTCAAGATTGGAAAAGACCTTCAAGTCCAATTATAAACCCAACCCTGCCAAATCCACCACAAATGCCCCAAAATACCATCTTAGTGTACTTTCAATAGGGAAACAGGGTAAGAAAAAATAATCTTCAAAAACTCTGTATATTGCAACCTTCTGAGTAAAAACCTACATTTTGATGAAAGAGGAAAAGAATGATAATGAATTATTAACAAGATGAATCTTTCTAATGTCCTTTGAGCTCTGTTCTTTAAACAAGCCGACTATTGTTTAAGAGATAGAAGCCTCCAACTTTTTAATGGCAGCACAAAAATTTTAACTTTCCATGTTTGTGAAGCTTGTTTTTTTAATTTTTTTATTTTTACAATATTTCAAGACAATGGCATGGAAGTCCCCAGACGTAGTTCCAGCCCATTTAGACAGAGAGTGCTTTTAGTGATGCAAAGATGCTCCTTTTAAAAGAGTTGTTTTCCACCTACTCAGTCTATAGGTGCAAAACTTCACTGAAAGTTTTGAAATTCTGTTATTTAGCCATCTTGGGTGAAAATGCATCCAACCTTGGCATTAACAGTTAAGTAGCATTAGATATATATTTTTCTGGCATGCCTTCAGCTCTCACAATCATGGATTTTAAAGCTGGAAGGGATCATGAGATTATTTTGTCAGTCTTTTTGAATTACCTGCATGCGAAGAACTTCCAAATAATACTTCCTGCAGTATTATTTGATGTATAATCAACTCCTTGCATCATCCTTGCAACTGAGACCCAAAGTTGCCATTTCCCTTCAGTCTTGCAGGCAGGATCACAGAGATTTTCCATAGAAATAGGGGATAGAATTCTAGTGGAGAAGGGAGAAAGCTTCAGATGTTGCAGGGTCAGGACCAGGACTCGGGACCATTCCCCTGCTCTTGCTCCCCAGCCTGCACAGACCATGGCCCACGGTCTGGTAAGGTTTTGTTTTCCTCCTGTTTGCCAAAATAACCCAAAATCTCTTGTGTGGTGGCCCAGAGACAGGGGTGGTTCTGCTTCATGGTGCTGTGGGTGCCTGTTGTGGGTCTGTGGGGAGGGAAGGGGACACAAATGGAGCCAAAATGACTCAGGTGAGAGCCCAGTCAGGGCTGTACAGGTGATTTTGGCTGCACCAAACCAGCAAACAGCCTTGGGTTGGCTGTGGGTGGGAACATTTTCATGCAATTATAGAACCAAAGAATCCATAAAGTTGGAAAAGACCTCAAAGATTATCAAGGCCAGCCTTTGACCAAATACCACCATGGCCACGTTGACTCATTTTTTAAACTCTTTTGGTGATGGTGGACTCCACCACTGCCCTGGGCAGCCTGTTCCAATGCTGAACCACTCTTTCAGTAAATAAATGTTTTTTAATATCTGATCTGAACCTCCTTGAGGCCGTTTCACATTGTTCTATCATGAGTTTCCTGGGAGACCAACCCCACCTGAGCACCACACCTGCCTCCAGACAGTTGCAGAGAGCAGTGGGGTCTCCCCTGAGCCCACTTTTCTCCAGACTGAACATCCCCAGGACCCAGCAGCAGTTGGTAGATACAACTGCCCAGCAAGCTCAACTTGACACATTTAAATATTTGGGAACAGAAATGCTGTGGGATTTGGTAGATCAAAATTCTGTTTCTCTGGAGCAACACCAATACCAGCGTGGTGAAAAGCACCACGTACTCTGCTGTTGTAAATCTCAACCTGTATAAATTTACCCCAGGTTTGTTCCTGTAGGTCTTGTGCCATTGCACTGCAAACAGATCCGCAGTCACAGTGCTCAGCTTGTTGGCTGATATTTTGGTTATTTTGTGTGTATCTTGTCTTTGACTAAGCACAGATGACTGAGAGGTGTGTGCAAGTTTGCACCTGTGTGTACCTATGTGGGGTTTTGTTGCTTTTTTTATTACTTGGGACTGTTACACAGTGAGAAAAAACCCAAAACAATTAGCTTTTTAGTTAATGTCTAGTGGCACCAGTACAGAGAATTTCCTACTGAATATTCAAGCTTTTCCCCCCAGACATGCAGGCAGCACCTTTCTGAGAAAGACACATTTTAGAGATGTAATTCTCCTTACAATTTGCTTTTCCCTCTCCGTGTGCTCTAATTATAGAAGCCTTGACTGCGTTTGTGCACGCATGGAGGCTGCAGCAGGAATTTCTGATAAAATCAACTCACTCAAAGGAGCTGCTGCTAACTGCTCAGGCTGCTGGGTACAATGAACTGGAGCAGAAGTGCTGATTGACCTCCTCACATCTCTGGGGGAGGTTAAACCATCTCAAGTGTGGAATTAGCACAGCACAGGGAGTGGGATAGGAGAATGAGTGAGGCTGCCAAACTCCTGTTTCCACCTGTTTTGGGGGAAATCACCTCATGCTGGACTTTTCAAGCAGGCTGTGAAGTTGGAACTGGATGGGTGTTAGGGGGTGATCTCCCCCTTCTTGACAAGCCTTCAAGAGCTTCAAGATTTCTTTTCTTTGTGTCCAGTGGGAGATATTTTCTGTTTTCAGGAGGAATTTGCTACTGTGACTTTTACACACCCAGTGTGGTTTTCTCAGTGTTCTCCTTTAGTTCATTCACCCAGTGCAGGCCAGCAGTGGAGAATTTGACCTGCAAAGCATCTCCTTCCCCAGCAGATCCATGTGTCCCACCTGGTGTACATGATCTTTCTTGTGGTTGCCCGGTGGGGATAACACCTGGGAGCTGCATCATGATGGAAAACCTGTGAGAGGCAATTTCTGACCACTTAAGGATTCAATAATTGCCTCTAAAAAGCACAATTTTACCCATTTCAGCAGCAGTGCAGATTTCCTGCAGATTGTTTTGCTGCCCAGTGCCAGTTCCCTCTGAACAGGGATTTGGAAAGAAGAAAGGAAGGATATGACCACAAATGAATCACAGAATCATCAAGGCTGGGAAAAGCCTTTGAGATCATCAAATCCAACCTTTGACAAGAAAATCACTGCACTCCTGCTCCTTGGATCTTCATCACTGTTTATTATAAGGAAGAAGAGGAATGATTTGTTGAGGAGCTGTAGAATGAGGGAAGGTTGGAAAGAACCTCTGGAGTTTATAAATTCCAAGATCTCTGCTCAAGCCTGACCAGAATGGATGTGTGGGAATCTACAAAATCAGAGGGTTTTGGGAAAGCTGCAACAGGCAGGCCTCAGAGGCAGCAGAACTGTGATTAGAGCTAAGCAGCAGCCATGAGATAGGTCAGCAGAAAAATTATTAAAACTGTAGAAAAGCAAGGACAAATAGAACAATGGTCTGTGTATTGATGCTTGTCTAGAATAACTCCCTAAGCTACAGAAAAGTTTATCTAGCAAGATATTAGGAAGGTTAAAGCTTAATAATGGGGCTCTGTGCATGGTGTTTTAAGGCTTACAAGCAGGTATTGTATTTTAAATAAGCAAGCATTGTTTTAACCAAAGATACGCGTGCTTATAGTGGTTGGATAGAACTACTGTCAATGTGCTTTTGCTTTGTGTGATTGGTCAAAAAACTTATAAAGTAAGTTGTAACATTAAGTTCTTTGTCTGCTGCCTGGGATGTGAGCTGATGGCATATTCCCATTGTCATAACCACGTAATGAGACTGATGCTGAAAAATAAAACGGCTCAAGGCACGTTCCACAGCAGCCCCACCCCGCTTGTGATCTGTAAATAGCCCCCAGCCGGCGATATGGATGGGCTGAAATTTGCTGTAGATGAACACAGGCCCTGGGGATGCCCCATCCTGGCAACAGAGATGGAGGCAGTTTTGGACATCCCTTTGTTTCAACCTTCTCTTCCTAAGAAGCATCAAGGAAGGGGTTTTTCCCAGGGAGGAATGTGACACCTCTCAGTCTCCCTGAGCTGCTTTGTGAGCTCTGCATGGCAGCAGCTGCTGCTGACTTCAGAAGTGGTGGGTGGGAAAAGCAACTGAGAGGCTGAGGGAATGAAGAAAATGAAAAGGAGGCAAAAAGAGGTAAAAGGACAAATGAAATAGGTTGGATTGGAAGAAACTTTAAAGATCATCTGATTTCAGTCCCCTGCCTTTGACAGGGACTCCTTCCACTAGACCAGGTTGCTCAGAGCTCCATCCAGCTGTCTGTGAACACTTCCAGGGATGGGACACCCACAACTTCCAGGGATGGGATATCCCCAGACTCACATCCAAGGTCCCCATTAGGTGGCCTCTATTGGCTCATGGGTAAATGAGTCCCCTGTCCCAACCAGAGGCTGTCCCCACTTTTTGTCCCCACCATTTAATGCTGCTGGATGCAAAACCAGCACAAGGGAAGGTGGTGGAGCAGGGATTTGGCAGCAGCCCTGTTCCCTCTGCTGGAACATTGAATTTTCGTATTGCAATCCCAACGTCGACAAAACTCCAGAGAGTCATTGCTGGCCACACCCTGCTCACACGTTCACATTTACTATTTATAGAGGTGTGCACAGAAGGGAATGGTTGTAGGTGTGCTGGAAATCAGGTGTTAAACCCTTTTATGGGCATTTGATAGGAATAGGTGTGGGGAAGGGTTTTCTTTGACCTCAGCTGCAGCAACATGCTCAGAGAAGCTGTGGCTTCCATCCCTGGAAGTGTCCAAGGCCAGGCTGGATGAGACTTGGAGCAACCTGGTCTGGTGGAAGATGCCCGAGTCCATGGCAGAGGGTTGGAACTGGATGAGCTTTAAGGTCCCTTCCAGCCCAAACCATTCTGTGGTTCTGTGGTTCTATCACGTCATGGAAAAAGTGTCAGAAAATTCCTGTAGCGCTTGGCAAGAATGTTTGAAGAGAGGCTACAGGAGGAAAACAGAGGTGAAATAGTTCAAAATGGCATTTCTTGGATTCTTTGACAGAATTACTTCCCTGACCCTTAAATGATTATTTGCCTGGGTGTTCCTTGGCATCTTCCAAAGGGACTAAAGGATTCCCTCCTGTGGAGGTTGCACATCTGCCCGAGATTTGCTCTTGGAACCAAAACCTTTCAGATATATTTTGGTTTCACCTGTTTAATATGTCTTGTACACGCATTTATGCATTTTTCCCTGCATGAGAAGTGGTGCTGGTACTCAGGGGGGTGATGTAAATGATTTTTATTTACTTGTTAAGCTTTTCCTCCCAATGGCTGCCAATTATGTTTAGAACTTATCTGCAAATGAAAAAAAAAAAAAAAGAAAGAAGAGTTGCACTAACTGAAGTATTTGGGGGAAAGACTCTTTTTTTCTAATTTTCTGCTATTTCATTTTTTTAAATATGGGCAAATTTTGAGAACACCGTATTTCAGTTTAAAATGTCAAAACATTTCACTTTGAAAGCTTTCAAGGGGCTGCTTCAGTGATGGTAAAGGGAGGAAGGAAAAAGTCTTTCAGCTGAAACCAGCTTACTGAGTTTGGCATTTGTATCTGTTGATCTAAACCAGAATGCTTCAGCTAATAAACCAGTTGTCTAAAAAATTTAACTCAGCCTTTTCTTCATCAGTTTCCTGTCACTTCCACTTTCTCATACTCATCAGTATCACTGTGCCGTGGAATTTTTTATTTATTTTTTTTTTAGGCAAATACTTCAAGCCACGTCTCAGTTTTATTTTGAAAGAAAGGGAGAAAGTCTGTGTTCAAGTACATAATAGAGTCTTTTCAATTAAGATGGAGAGCAAAAATCTGGTCTGCAGATATTTAATGACTCCTGCTGAGAATGAGGAACAGAGCAAAGTTTTGCTGAATTGAACAGCAAAAAAGCCACTTTTTGTCCTGCAGCTGAAGGCAGAGTTGACCCTGAGGGTGGATCAGTCCTCCTGAACATGGGGCTGAGCCCCAGTGCAGTGTAAATGCTGTGGGTTTGTCCATGAGGAAGGGATAGTTTTGCTTTACAAAGGTGCAGAGGACACTTTAATAATGTCAAATTAATGCTAACGCCCATTGAGTCCTTTTCTTTTGTGTACAAGTGTAGGCATAAAGCTCATTGTCCAAATCACATCACACATGCAGAAACTCCATTTCTTCTGTAGCTTTGCACAAACTTCTAATGAACTTCTATTTTACTTGAATTTTACTTTTTAGCTCTGTCCTTTTTGGGCTGTGTTGCTGTGCTGGATTAGAGGTTTCCTTGTACAGCAACAGGTCTGTGAGATTACTTCTTATAAGGGTGTGTAGAGGACAAGGGAGAATGGATTTAAGTTAGACATGAGTAAGAAACTCTTTACTGTGAGGATGATGAGGCCCTGGCACAGGTTGCCCAGAGAAGCTGTGGCTGCCCCAACCCTGGAAATGTCCAGGACCAGGCTGGACAGGACTTGGAGCAACCTGGGATAGTGAAAGGTGTCCCTGCCTATAGCAAGGTGTTGGAAAAAGATGATTTCTACCATCCTTTCCAACCCAAATCATTCTGCAACTCAATGTTTATAGCTGAATCATCTGTAGAACAGCAAAGTAATGTTTTTTTCTGTGTAATACATGGCAGTAAGATGATGTTCTCCTCTACTCCTCCCTTGGTAGATGGGGACTCTCTGTTCCTGAGTGAATGTGTACAAAAAATAAATGACTAATCCTGTAATGTTTCCCCACATTGACCATTTCACTGTGAGGAACAATAAAAGGGCTCACCAGCAGCTTGCTCAGGGTCTGAGAAATCAAAATTTGATCCATGTGAATCCCAGGGAGAGGCAGATGAGCTGGTGCCTCCTGTGCCAGTCCTTCCTTTCCAGGGAATAACTACAGCAATAATTGTGTAACAAGAAACCTCTTATGGCCACTGCTACAACCTCTGCTGACCAGCTGCAGATTCCATGAGCTGTGGGTGACCAGATCCACATAAAATGTCCCACAGAAACAAGCCCAGGAGACTTCCAGAAGCTCTAGCAGATGGCACTTCATCTTCCTGAACGATGTATGGGGTCTGGTACATATGGATTATAAAACCCTGTATAGGTTTTATGATTTCTTCCAAAAGAGCTGATTCTTGGAGCCAGATGGTTTCTATTATGGTTAATCTTAAGCAAACAAGAGTAATTTTCCTTCCTTTATTCAGTAATGCTGAGAAGGTATATAAAGTATGATGCATAAATTAGCAATATGGTTTTCTTATTTAAACTTGATAAAGATTCCCAATAAATGGCAAGGGGTGTATTAACATTTTTCATTTCTTTTTAAAATGTCTAATAAATTACCTTGCTCCTTTTTTTTTTTCTCTTATGGAGAGTTGAAGCTCTCCAAAAGAGGAGGGTGTATCAGTTGGAACTTTGAGTTGGGATATCTTCTCCAGCATTTAAAACATTACCCATGCAGAACCTCTTTTTCCCATAGCTGGGTGCCAGCTGTTGCATTGCTCCATTGCTATTTTCCATTGCATCCACTTTGTCTCTGTTTCAGCAATTTCTGCTGTCCTGTCATCCCCGATCTCGCTCCATGTCTCCAGGGCTTTTAGTTTGTGAAAACTCTTCATGCAGGTCTCAATTACTCTGCAAGGTCTCTCTGAGATTTTTGGTTTTACTTACTGTGGGAGCAATTTTTCTTCTGTGTCCTTGAAATGGCCTGAATTTTGAGTTATGAAGAAAGTTATGAAGAAGAAGAAAATGGGAAGAAAAGGCATTTTCTGCACTTGAAATTCTACAGCTTTGTGCTGCAACAAGTGTTGACTCTGGAACAAACTTGAGGGTCCAGCATCAGATTTACAGGGAGTGTAGAAATATCAATTTAGCTGGAACATGGAGTGGTTTGGGTTGGAAAGGAACTTAAATCATCCAATTCCAAACCCTGCCATGGACAGGGACACCTTCCACTGTGTAGAAATATCCATTTACCTGTATCATGGAATGGTTTGGGCAGGAAAGGAATTTAAATCATCCAGTTCCAAACCCTGCTATGGACAGGGACACCTTCCACTGTGTAGAAATATCCATTTAACTGGATCATGGAGTGGTTTGGGTTGGAAAGGAACTTAAATCATCCAATTCCAAACCCTGCCATGGACAGGGACACCTTCCACTGTCCCAGGCTGCTCCAAGCCCCATCCAGCCTGGCCTTGGACACTTCCAGGGATGGAGCATTCACAGTGTCCATCCCAATGGGATGTGTTTGTTCATCTGGAAGGTCATGGCAAGGTAATATTTTATTGGCTTTCTCCCTTTTGTTCATAGGGATGGCTTTTTCTGCTACCACTCACTTGCATCACATGGACTTAATCAGGGAAAAAAAAAATCATCTCCATCTTGTCATTAATAGCCTGAATCTTTAAAAAGATATTTTCTAAGGCAATTAGTGCTGAGTTCATTAATAAGACCAGAAGAGAGGCTGATTAAGTGCCAGTTTAAAAATAAAAAGAGTATTTTGTGATTTATATCACCAATAAATTTTTAAATAACGACATTTCAAAAATATTTGGATTCTTCATCTTTTTTGCTGGCTGTTTTCACGTTACACTCCCAACAGCTCGGGCAGCAAGTGTAAGATTAATCATTTCCACTTTGCTTTTCCAGTCAATTCCTTTACATTTTCTCATCCTGTTGGTGCTGTTGTTTGTGTTTGCATTAACACAGGACTGCAGACTATCCCAGGAATATGGCAGTACAAATAAAACTTGCTTTCACTCAGGTTTGATTTATATCCTCATACAGCATCAATATTAAAAAATGAAACAAACTGTCAAATACCTTAAATTGCATTTTTTTGTTTTTTAATGACTTAGGTATTCTTTTCAAAAATACAGGCAGACACTGCCTTAATGCTTGCTTTTGCCACTGCTTTGGAGCATGAAGGAGGGAACATGATTAGACTTTCCATCTTGAAAAGCAAGAAGCAATAGGATTTGATAGGGATATTTCAAAAATTAATTGCTATTTTCCAGTACATTGATTTATTTCAATCAAAAATGAATTGTCCTTTTAACTATATCCTAATCCACTACCAGCAAAAATAATTAAAAAAACCAAAAACAAAGTGTTTTTTTTTTTCCTTTAGAAGGGACTTAACTGCATCTTGGTGGCACATCACAATTATGCAAAATCTTTTAAAGTTTGTCTCTCTGCTGCTTTAAAATGGAGAAAAACTCTTAATTGTAAAACTGTCCAACCAAAACCAAAATTTCCACACTACCAAAATTAGCAGCTTCTAAATTCACTACCCAGCTCTGCTCTGCATTTATTCTCCATAAAATTTTGCTTAAAATCCGAAGTCTATTTTGCATTTAACCATCACAGAAAATCAACTTTTCCTCTAATTCTCCCATCTGGAGAGGAGCACTGCAGCCTGTATGGATTCCCGTGGTGAAAGTGTGAGTTCTCTGAATTATTTTGTTCATTTTACAGAGGTTTTGAGCAGGTGGAACAGTGCTGAGGATCCCACCAGCTCCGTCCCCATGGGCTGCCAACCTCGCCTGACCTTCACATCACTTTTAGCCATTGTGCTGCCCCCACGAAGTGATGGGCTCTTTATTTTAGTAACAGCCTCGTGAGTCTTTGACATTTCCTTCCACTAAATCAACAGGAGCTGCTGTTTTTCTTAGAAATTAGAAGGCAGTGTGTTTGTTTTTTTTTTTTTTCCATGCTGGTTTAGGTTTTTTTTTTTTGCTTTTAGTTTTTGTTCCCTGCTGCCTAAGCAGGAGCATAGGATGAGAACAGATTTCTCTGGCAGCATTAATGCAGATGTAGGGAATGTCAGGTTTTGTACTGAAGGCTGATGTTGCTGTCTGGCATCTTTAACAAGCTTGGGAAGAAAAGAGTGAGGAGCACAAACTGTCACTTTCTGCTGGGAAAAATATCTGATATATTTCTAGTGTTTTTTCAAAAGCAGGGAACTTGTTAATAATAAATTGAAATAAACAGTTAGCTTAGTAATGTAGCAAAGTTTGTTGTTTGGTTGGAAGTTTTGTTTGAGTTTTGTTGAGTGTTTTCCTCCCCATCATGAGTTGGAAGCAGCATGTCGGCTTTATCCAGCAGTTTGCTTTTACAACGGAGTGTAGCTCATCTTCTGAGTGACACCTTGTGCCAACAGCTTTTTCTTGTGCTCTTTCTGATCCTCTCTGGGAGTTCTCTGCACCTTGTCAAGACTGTGCTTGCTGATTTTCCAGGATTTTGGTCATGGATTTGCCGTTCACTTGCAAAATCCACCCCCAGAACTGGAGGGATGCTGATTGCTCACTCTGGGCTCATGGAATGTGTGATGTCCCCAAGGAGGAGCCTCTCCACATAACCAAGAGTCAGGGCATGGTCTGGCAGAGTGTTTGTCTCAGGGCTGGCTCTAGGAACAGTTTGGATATTTCTCTTTATTCCCTCAGTAGCACATGGGTGGGTCTGGGAGGCCGTTTGTGACTGCTGTGAGAAAGTTGGAGATGCACCCTCAGGGACATGGATCCAAAGGTTTGGCAAAGCTGAACAGTGAGTTGCTGACACATTTCTTCAGCCTTGGCAGGGGGTTGGAACTGGATGATCTTTAAGGTCCCTTCCAACCTAAACCCTTCTATAGTTTCTGTGATTTTAACACAATTGCAGATTTCCATGGCCACACTCATACCTGAGCTGGGACTCTGGCACTGTCTGTGCTGTCCTGGACACACGAGGTGAGGTGCAATTCACTGGAGAGTCTTTTCCTTTCTTCTTCAGCAGTTTGTTATTAGCACATTTGCTAAAGAAGAAAACCAAAGTGAACAAAAACATCTTCCCCAGAAAAAATGCAAAGTAAATCTGACTGAATCTTGATTGCACTGTGAAAAGATAATTAATCATAGAACCATAGAATCATTTGGGTTGGATGGGACCTTCAAAATCATCTTGTTCCAACTCACCTTCCACTACAACAGGTTGCTCAGGGTCCCATCCAACTTTCCTTAATAGTTCCGTGGCTGACACATCCACAACTTCTCCTGGCAATTTATGCCAGTGCCTCATGGATCTCTGATGTTTCCTAATGTTTCCTTTTCTCTTTGAACCAGCTCTTGGGTACACAGAGGTTTGTATTTTTGTGGCAGAGGACTTGGTGCTGTGTTTGGAATAGCATGGGGCTGTTTCCCTCATGGGAGATGGGAATTAGGCAAAGCACTTCTGGGTTTAATGCTTCTTCTTAGTGGTTTAGGACAAAAATCATCTCTTTGCTGATTTAAATGGAAGTGCAGGAATTGTGTGCAGCCTTTTTCCTCAGCTAGGTTGTGGAGGACAGACTTTCTAAATCCTGTATTTTCTTTAATTTCTGAAGTTGACTTTTAGTGCTAATTAATGCTCACCATTTACCTTCTGGAATTCCATAAGGGATAATTCTCCATGGCTGGAGTGTCCCTTGCAGTGCCTGCTCTGCCACCAAGGGCACATACACTTGCCAAGCTGCCAAGTTTTGGTCCCACTTCCCTAGCCTTAATTACATGGGAAACTTTTGCCTGAATAGCCCTTTTCCTTGGCTTCCTAGACTTCCCTTGGGATAGGCAATGTATTTTTTATTTCTCTCAGAAATGTGTATTATGTCTGTATTCAGGGCTCCTTTTATATTTTATTTTCTAGGCTTTTCCTAGAAAGACCCATGTTGAGCTCCAGTTAAAACTTACAAGTTCTACCAGGAGCATTTGTTCTGAGGACAGTGCATCAACTTCTCTGGGAATGTGTTAATTAAGTGTAAATTTAGAGGTTTGGAAAAGGTTTAGGTATTGAAACTGTTTCAGAGAGCCCAAGACAAAAATGGGACCCTAGGCAGGATCCTTACCAACATGAAATGATTCTCCCTGCCTGCTTTGCCTCCTTGGCCTTATCCCCTCATTGAATTTAGGGCCTGAACTTAATTTGGCCTAGAGATTATGAAACCTCTGTCTCCTCTGGCCAACTTGCTGTAGCTGTGGCAGGACTTTCAAGGGAAAAAAAAAATCTATTCAGTGAAAGCAGATGTGTTGGTTTTACTTTCATTTTCTCTGTATTTTTTCTACGAGTGTTATGTGGTGGGGAAGTGAGGTGGGAGCAATGTCCTTGAAATGGAAGGGCAGGCACTGATTTCTCCTCTCTGGTGACCAGTGACAGGACCTGGGGGAATGGTCTGAAATCATGTCAGGGGAGGTTTATTGGATATTAGGAAAAGTTTCTTCACCAGAGGGTGGTTGGGCACCGGAACATCTCCCCAGGGCAGTGGTCACAGCTCCAAGCCTGAGGCAAGGAAGCTTTTGGACAATGCTCTCAGACATTTGATGTAATTCTTGGGATTGTCCTGTTCAGGGCCAGGAGTTGGCCTTCAGTGATTCTTGTAGGTCTCTTCCAACTCAATCAATTCTATGAGTCTTGGTTTTCCCATAGGGAGAGGAGGAGAAAGCAGGTACTTCACTACCTAACACCTCTCCCTTTTAGATGGGTGGGATGAAACATATTCTTCCAGCTGAGAGGAATTTTGCCTTCAGATAAAACTTCATTTCTAAAACCAGGAAAAATGTATTTTGTACGTTTGAGGGAACTTGGACAAATCAGAAAGATGATTAAAAAAATTAAAAAAAAAGAAAAGAGAACAAGAGTTTATAAGTGTTAATGCAAACAGAGACCTTGAGTTAACCCGTGGGGAATTGAGTTCTTGACCACACTGACCCTGCTGTGTGAGGAGGGCTTTGAGGGAGGATTGGTGCAAACACCAGCTTCATCCCAATTTTCACACCTGTAATTCCAAACGTGCCCCCTCTTTGTGCTGTGGCCATGCTGAGGAGACCCAGGCCCTTTTGGACAAAGCTGTAGCAAAGAGCCTCAGAGATTTTCCATGTGAAACAGCCTCATATTTTACAGCACTGATGAAAACCACATTGCCTGATGAGTGTGATTTTTGCTTACATTTCCCTTTATCACTTATTTCACTCAAATTTCATCAGCAGGAAATAAAAACCTCCCAAGCTTGCACGCCAGGAGCAACTTCACAGTACACATGATTCTTTCATTCTCTTCCATTTCCTTTTCTATTTTAAGCTAGTTGTTTTGAGGAAAATAACTTTGTTCAAACAAATCCTTGGCCAATCCTTTCTGTCCTGGTGTTTGTTGAAGAATTTTTTGACCAATGTCAACAGGAGAGCAGAGGTGATGAGGAGGATCAAGGTTCCTGTGGTTTGTATGAAAGGGGAAGGCAGTGGAAGACCAAAACAGTGTTCTGGGAGTGGAAGAAACCAAGGGCTGTGTGGAACATGGGATCAGACACCAGAGAATCCACAGGGAGGAACACCCTGGGAAGCTTTTGAGTATTGGGGATTAAAGGGCTGAAAGGTCTGGGGTGGGTGCAGGTGTCTGTACCCCCATCACTTCTTGCCTTTTGCATTTTCTTCCTTACATGACAATCTGCTTCTTTCTCTTTACTCTTTCTTGTCCTCAGCCTCCTTCACCTTCTTCCACCTTTTCACTTTAATGCCAACTGTTGTGTAAAAACTAAAATAAAGACATGAATTTACCACATTTTTTCCTCCAGAGCGAATCTCTTTTCCTCTCTGTCCAGCTGCCAAAAAATCAATCTCTTCCTCTCCCTGGAGTTCATTTCATGGCTCTCATTGTGGATCTCAGTCTTCAATGAGGAATTATTCTCTTGGATAATGGTATGAAAAGAGGGGAACAGAAGCTTTGCAATGCCTTGAGTGGTCCTGGAGGAGGAATAAGGTGCTGGATGGGTGAGACTCATCCACTCAGCTCAGCTGTGAAAAGGTTAATCCACAGTGCTGGGTGTGGTGGGGCTGAACCCACACTGCTGGAGGTAAATTCAGGATTTGGGGTGGATGGTTTGAAATCAGAGTGAGCAGGTTGCTTCCTGCCTGCTTTTTTTCACTCCTTGCAGGTGTTTCATGGCACAAAAGAGGAGTTTGGAGACCAAGTAATTTTCTGTGGGAGTTTCTGTAACCTCAGTTAAAGCTTTCAAAGGAGAGGAGATGCAGGAAATCTGTGACTTTCTTTACCAGACCATAGATATAATTCTTGGTGGTGCTTTGGTGATAATCCATGGCAGTTTGGGGTGCTGAGTTGCTTTGCTACAGCCACGTTAGGTATTGTAAATAGAAAGATCAAATTCTTGTCCTGATTTTCCTTTTTTCCCCCATTTTACCTGAGTTACTTTAATTACAGTTGCTTCTTCTCTGCAACTTTTAGGTTATTTTGAGTTTGCTGCAAAACTGAGTTCAGGGAGGGAATTGACTTCACCTGGCTGCAGAAAAGCCATTAGGAGCTCCAAATTAGTGTGAAATAATTAATAGGAAAGGAAGATTAACGTGGCAAACACGGGTGCTTTTCATTAACATTAAGTGAAAGCATGTTCCTGTAGGTTCCTTTGCCATGAGTGTTTTTCTGGACTTCCAGCAATTCCCTTTTACATTAATTTTATATTAATTTTATCCAGCTCACCCCAGACAGGACCTTATAAGCCTGGTCAGGCATCTTATTTGGCTTGTCCTGAAGAGGAACTGAAATAAATTCCTGCTGGGGTTTCTTCTTTCCCTACCAAAGATGCTGGTGGTGGTGCTTGGGTCTGTTTTAGTCCTTGAGTTCTATTTTGCTCTACCACATCCCTCCACTGGCCATTCCTCAGCCAGAGTTGTCTCCTGTAGACAGAATTGTGGTGAATTAAAAATTATAATTGCTCTGAATCGTGGAAAGTGATGCATTCTGAGTGTTCTCTGAAATAGTGTTTGCAAAAATCATGTGTAAGGCTTGCCTGGATTTTTAAGCTTCTCAACCACTCCTTACAATTCCCTAAAGGGAGATTGCAGCCAGGCTGGGGTCTGTCACTTCTCCCAAGTAGGAAATGGTAGAAAAAGAGGAAATTGCCTCAAGATTCATCAGGTGAGGTTTGTATTGGATATTAGGAACAATTTCTTCAATGAAAGGGTCATCAGTCATGGGAACAGGATATCAGGGGAAGTGACTGAGTCAAAATCCCTGGAGATATTTGAAAGATATGTAGATGTGACACTCAAGGCACACAGTTTGGTTAATGGTTGGATTCAAAGGTTTTTTCCAGCCTGATTCCATGCTTCAGTTTCCTTTTTTTTCCTTTCTTTCTCCTTTTTTTGCATTGATCCAGAGTGTCACAGGTGACACAGAGGTGCAAGAGGCCACCCCTGCCCAGCAGATGGGTGTGAGGTTATGTTGCATGGATGGATTTAAACTTGCTGCAGCCTCAAAGATTTTTGTCCAGATTTTTGCAATTTCTGAGCTAAAACTCCACACCCAAGTCACAAATTTCCTCAAGGTCCCACTCACAGCTGAGGTCTCGTGACACACTTTGCTTTGGCAGAGCAGGTATTGAAAAACTCTTTTTTCCATCTCTTTCACTTACCTGGGTGCCTGGGGAGGTTTCAGGCAAACGAAAGAAAAATTAAATAGGCAAATATCAGAAATGCCATTGTTTGCTGCTGCTTTAGGAGCTGGTTGTTGAGGGTTTGAGTGACCTGGTCTGGTGAAAATTGTCCCTGCCCATGGTGGCAGGACCAGATGATATTTAGGGTCCCTTCCAACCCCAAACATTCTGTGATTTCTACGAATAAAAATAAATATAACAGCAATGAATATAGCAGGAAATCAGTATATGCTAGGCAAGGAGGAGGTTGAACTGATAGCAGAGGAAGTTGGGCTGTCCTGGGATCCAAGGTGATTTTCCTGGAAAAATAATTGGAAACAGTACAATTATTTTTTTTTAAATTATCCATTTAAGGCAGTAAAGGAGAAACCATTTGCATCTGGGATTTTGTAACTCATCCACTGTAAAGCCTTCACAGCCTTGAGGAATCCCAGTGCAAATACAAGTCATTTTTTCGCAGCTGTGTCCCTGAACTCTGTTTGTGTCAGGGCATGTATTTAATGCATAACATCGCTTATTGCATATCAGAAACCTCCTAATCCTTCTTGGGGAATCATAATATTTAAGTATTCACTTGATGTAATCAAAGATGTTTAATTTTTCATCAGACTTCACATCCACTTTACTTCTCAGTCTTGGTTTTTCTTCTTTGGCTTGGTAGCACAGAGGCACTTTTGCTTTGCTTTCTGCTGCTGTTTTTAAATTGTTCTGTTTGTCTGCTTGAGCTGCTGCATCCTCCATGAATAGTTACAACATCTCGGCTTGATGTGTTGGAGCTTGAAATTGGAGTAGTTAAAACTGCCTTCCTTGTTACTATTTTCTTTTCTTTTTGCAAAATAAAAACGAAATAAAAGCCAGAACTGGCAGCATGCTGTGACGTGAAATAAAAAGTCTAGGGGCAGGAAACTGCAAGCCAGATACAGTGCAATCTTCTCAGGAAAAAAACATTCTCCTTGAATTGCATTTTCAAAGTAATTGTTTGGAAATTTTGGACAAAAGTTAAATTTGTTTTGTTGGTTGGGGGTTTTTTTTGGGTTTAATTTGCTTTTTTTTTGATGTGAGAGTGATTGTGGGTACTGTTGGATAGGTGTGGACTGAGAGGTCTTTGAGGAGGAGTTTATAACCTCACAGTCCTCCTCCATTTATATAATTTTGTCTACAATGAATACGTGCAGGCTTAAAAAATGAATTATTTCCATGATTTCAGAGTGTGATCCACATGCATTGTCTCTTTCCCATTAGGGAATTGTGGCACAGGGTGAGAAAATTGATCTTGCACCAACAAATATAAATAAATCTCACCCTCCCAAATTAGCACCTGAATTCTTTGGTAGTTTTTAACTCCATGGGGCAACTCTGGGCTCTCAGTGTTGCTCTGGGTTTCCTTCTCAGTGAAACTGGTGCTTCTCCTTCCTTTTGCAATGTTTGGGATGTTTCATTTTGACTCTTGTTGTGACTCTGGCATTTAAATGACTCCAGAGGCACCTGCTGGGCAGGAGGGTCCCCATGTGGGAGCACACTGGAGTCTGCAGTCTGGAATATTTGGGGATTTAATTCCCAGCTGTGATTCCAGTTGAACTCCCAACCCTTGGTTTCGTTGCTTCATGGTTCATCTGGGGCATCATTCAGTACCTCAGTGCATTCAGGATCACTGGGCCAGGATACAAATCTTTTGAGGCAAATTTAGTGTTTCTAAGGAAAGAATAAAAAAAAAAAAGTTAAAAAAACCCCCCACCCATCCAAAATGAGTTCTATCCCAAAATGTGCAGACCAGATTTCTCTGGAACATGTTAGCACCCTAAAAATCCAATAAAAAACTCCTAAAATGGGGGTAATCACAGTCTCTAAAGACCTAAAGATCTTTTCCTGTGCTGCTTTTTCACCAGGGATTTAATGAGAGTTTGTTAGTAACAAGTGAAACTCCTGTGGGACAGCGGAGCCCACACTAATTTCTGTTTTTCTGCAGCCTCCTCTATAGAACTGTCACAGACACATTTTATGAAAAATCCTTTTCTTATGATTTTTTCTCCTGAGAAGCTGAGAGGCCTCAGGAACAAAATGTAAACATTGATTATCTGCTGCTGTGGAATGCAACAGGTGCATCTGTGATTGGTCCATGTTGGTTGTTTCTAATTAATGGCCAATCACAGTCAGCTGGCTTAGACTCTGTCTGAGACACAAACCTTTGTTATCATTCCTTCCTGTTCTATTCCTAGCTAGCTTTCTGATGAAATAATTTCTTCTATTCTTTTAGTATAGTGTTAATGTAATATATATCATAAAATAATAAATCAAGCCTTCTGAAACATGGAGTCAGATCCTCATCTCTTCCCTCATCCTCGGATTCCTGTGAACCCGGTCACAATAGAACAAAGGAAAGGAGTGTCTGGGACAGCTGATTTAGAAGAAATTGCAGGAAGAGAAGAGTGGGAAAATCTCCAGCAATGAGGCCCTGTGCATTTGGATTAAACAGCATTTAATACCCTGGATTTGTGTCATGCTGACAGGCTGATCCATGACTTTATTTACAGCTGTTACGGGGCTGAGCCATTTCAGTGAGTGCGAGGAGCAGAGGAAATTCTGCTCTCTGGACATGCAGCTGCTCCTCCAGCACTGGGAGATGCATCCTCAGCCCTAACCTGAGCTGTGCACCCAGCAGGCTTCTCCTTTTGCCCAGTTTTCCTCATCTTTGCCTTGCTCCATCATTATCTTTCTGCTCTGCCAAGTGCAGGTTGGGTGTGTGGTGCTTTAGCAGCTTAGGGAAATTTGGTGAAGGGATGCAGAGTAAATCAGAATTCCAGTCTGCTGACTTAAATAAATGAATCTCAGCTCCTGTTTGAGCCTGAGACGCTTCACCTCAGAGGAGCAGCTGGGTGATAACAGGGGCTGTTGGGCTCTGTTGGGTGGACAAGCCCTGGGGTTCTTCAGGATGTGACCAAAGTTTCTGGGAAATGCACAAAAGCTGACACAGGTGGGAGGGGCAGAATAAAAGAAAGAATCATCTGGAAAGCTGCTGACATAAAACTGGTGACAAAGACATTATTACAAATGAGTGTTTCTCTGGTGACTGTGATCAATCAAAATTGAAATGCCTGGTTAAAGCTTATTTGTGTGTTGTATGCTTGCTCTGTGAGATGGACTTAATACAGCCATAATTAACGATTTTAAGATGAAGGAAGGTGGATTTAGGTTGGATATTGGGAAGAAATTCTTCCCTGTGAGGGTCTGGAAGTCCTGGCACAGGTTGCCCAGAGAAGCTGTGGATGCTCCATCCCTGGAAGTGTCCAAGGTCAGGTTGGATGGGGTTTGGAGCATCCTGGGATAGTGGGAGGTGTCCCTGCCCATGGCAGGGGATGGAATTGGATGATTTTTAAGATCTCCTCCAACCGAAAATATTCTGTGATTCTCTAGTATAGCTCAGTCCAGCATCACATGACTCTTTCTCTGGGGGTGATGAAACTGTGGAGAAGTTGGGGACAGTTTCAGGGATTTTAAAGTTGGGAAATGAAGCAAAAAAACCCAGACCAAACCAAAAAAAAAAAAAAAAAAGAAACAAAAAACACATACAAACAAAAACATCCTATATAAACATCCTATATAAACAAAACAACAACAAAAACAACAACAAAAACCTCAAAACCAAACAAAGAAAAAACTCCAAAAAACAACAACAAAAATAAAAAACCCCCACCCAACCAAAAAAAACTCCACTCCACCTTCCACCAAACCTGAAATCCCAAAATATTCAAACCCTCACTTCAGTGTTCTCCTGGTAGGGCAGATTTGAATACCTTGGCTAAAGTGAGGACCTTGGGAATGAAGTTGTGAGAATTTTTCTGTGCACCAGCAGTAAAAATTCCTGGCACTGATACATTGTCCCTTGCATTTGAGCTATCAGGAAGGAATGATAAGAAGAGGAACCTCTCTTGGGGGTTAGGAGAGGAATCCCACTGAGCTCCCAGTTCCCTCCTGCCCCAAAAGCTTTGACCCCACAGAGCAGGTATCCTCTGCTCACTGCCTTTTCCACAGCAGGACCTGCTGTGGGCTCTCCTGCTCTGGAAAGTGCTGGGTAGCCATCACTTGGCATTGGGGCTTCTCATTCACTCCTGGTTCTGATACTCCCACTTGATAAATGAGGATTTATGGAATTATTTGTATTCAGGTTGCTGATAATCCCTACAAATCCCATCTCAGTCCATGCGGGCTATATCTACTGTGTTGCAGCAGCATCTTCACTTCCTGGTGGTGCTGGATTTGTCTGTCCTGTGCAAGTTCCACCACCAGGCCCTGTGTAAAGCAGCATCAGTCCACCTTACCTGGGCTAAATTCCTGCAGCAAGCAGGAATCTACATCCCTTTTCAAACCACCATCCCCCTTTTCAAAGTGATTGGTGGTGTCCAGCATTAACACTTCATTTTTTCTCTGTTTTTCTCTTCGCAGCCACCCAGATTGATCCCAGTGAGCTGCAGGAACTTTTTCAGGAGACTTCAGCCAATGTCTTCCGAATCAATTCCAATGGTGAGTAAAATGAGAGCTTTTCTGGTGCCTTCTGTGCTGTCCTGCTGATGATTCCTGTGCATGGCCACAGCCCCTGGCAGCTCCTCTTGTCAGGGAGCAAATATTAATGCAGCTTTTCTGCTGCTGCATCTCACGAGCAGCAGCACATGTGCAACACACAGCTCCTTAAAAGATGTAAAAATATTCCACCATATGTTCCATCCAACAGGCACAGATACATTCCAATCCTTGCTGAGACCACATCCTTTTTTTTTTTCTATTTTTAATTGTGTCATCTGTTACAATAGAGAGCTGAGAGCTCAGAAAGGTGGAACAAGCGAGGCTCATTTTCAAATATGTTGCAGCACTGCTGTGCTCAGAGCCTGTCACATGAGCTTGCAAAACATATATCTCCCTTAGAAAAACACCAAAATTCTGCTGTTCTTCAGTCTCTAGGTTGGGCAGGGGTATCTCCCCAGCTCCTAGAGATGCAGAGTCCTCCCTCCTTTGAAACAAGCTCTGGCTCATCAGTTTTGGTGGGTTAGGCTGGAGGAATTTATCTTGCAGACAGATATAAACTGAAATTGCTGGGTGGAAGGTAATGCCATTGTACCCCAGTTCTAAAACATGCCAGTGTCAGGCTGGGATCTGAAATTACCAGTGCTGATTTTACAATAGACCTGGAAATTGCTTTGGAATCATCTGGACAGCCTCTGTTTCTGTTCTTTCTGTGTCTTGGGTGACAGACAGGCCTGACCTAGGTGTAGGGAAGGGATTTTAGTGCCTCCTTATTTGTGTAATTCTTCTCTAGTGTGTCCTATGGGTGAAGCCCTGGTTGTTGTAGCAAAGGATCCTTCTTAGAACAGGGATGTTCTAAGAATTAAAAACTTCTAAAATGTAGTTGTCTCCACTTTTGATGAGTTGTGTGTGCTTCATCTTCCAGGAAAATTCAAGCACCAATTTTTCTATGACTACAAGGGATTGGTGACCCTTGAATTGGTGACACACATCCCATGTAAAAAAGGGATTATGTGGGAGCTTGAACCTCCCAGCTGTGATACTTGGCTTTCAGGTGGGTGAATAACCACACCATAAAATACAGAATCACCTGCATTAGCACCAATTTTAGCTGCTCCAGCACCAATAGTTTTAATTTGACAATGCCAGTGATGAGTGGTAGTAGCACTTCTGCTTCCAAACTGAAGGCTCAGACTGAATTTGTGCAGCCTTCTCATGAGTGTGTGTGTGCTGTTCCTGTCCAAACTGGCCAGATTAGGGCTGACTTGATGTGCCTCTGTGCTTCCAGCACAACTCCCTCCACAGTGGAGTTTTATCCTGAGAAAACCTAAAGGTGAATGGCACATCACTTTTGAAATACCGCGACCCAATTTCTGTTTTAATTCATTGTTAGAATTGCCTTAACCCCTTCAATTCGTGTTTGACAGCCACTGTTGTTGTTATTTCCCCTCTTGAGATGGTGATGATGTATTTCTCTTAAGAGTTGCCTGAACTGAGTGCTCTGTGAAGCAGATAATGACAATACCTGCACTTATAACTATTTTTCAAAAATGGAGAGGGTGCAAAGAAAAGCCAAAACTCTTTGATGTCTAAAACTCAGACTTTAAAATTTGTGCCATCCAAATTTCTGTTTGAGACATCCAAGAGGACTCAATCATGGTGTGCAAGTACCTCTCTAGGAAGAAAGATATCAAATAGATAACAAGGGGCTCCTTAATCTATTGTTCTCACATAGGAGGAGATCAGGAGATAAGAGTTAAAGCTAGATAAATACAATTCTTCTGTATTAGGATAACCAGCCATTAGAACTGCTTGTGGAGGGGCCTTGATGGATTTGGCTTTGCCGGGAACCTTTAAATCAAGATTCAAATGTCTTTTTTATAAGATATACTTTAGTCCAGCTGCAGTCCCCAGTCTTGATGGGGAGTGATGGGACAAAATTTTATGGGAGGAAATCAGGTTGGATATTCAGAATTGCTCTCTCTATGGCTTTTAAAATCTATGAATCAATGAATCTATAATACCTTTTAAAGTGCTTTCAGGCTGAAGAAATGTCCATAAGATACTTTACTGTTGTTGCTCTGTTCACTACCCATATTTTTTTTTTTGTCTGACAAAATCAGTTTCATTCAGTTTATTTTTTATAGTCTCTCCCCCAAAAAGTGGGGAGATTTTCAGGAGAAGGCTGTTGAGTGTAGTGCTGAGATTTGGCAGAGCTAATTCACTTTAGGTAAAGAACTTTTTAGGCTTAGAAAATGGGGAAGAATGCCCATGATTCTTCCTGTAGTATAAAGTTCCTTCAGAAAACTCAGGAAGCTCTGGCTTGGAGCAGGGAAAATAAGTCAGTGATGTTGTTTGTGGCTGAGCAAGGAACAGGCAGCTACATTCCAGATGCTCACCAGGTGATGGGGTTACTCCTTTTGTGCTGGGCATGGTGTGCTGAACATCCTACAAATTGCATAAATCCTATCACAGCTCCTCTTTCTCTCCTTTTCCTGGCTTGCTGCAGCCTCCCTGAGTTTTTTGAGGTTCCCTGTTGTGTTTGGAGATCTAAGTGTGCTCCTGAAATGTTCTTGTCCCTTTTGGGGTGCTGAAGATATAGAGTTGTGGAGTCATACAATCGTTAAGGTTGGAAAAGATCTCCAAAAACTCCAAGTCCAAGCTTTGACTGAATGCCACCAAGGCCACTAAACCTTGGGAAGTGCCTTTTCAGTTTATTTTTGAACATTCCCAGGAATTGTGAATTCACCTCTTCCCTGGCCAGGCTGTTCCAAGCTGGCAGGAGCTGGCCATGTTATGATTTTGTTGTTTAGATTTTAAAAATCCCAGGTTTGAGGCCAATCTCAGCAATACCTTTTATGTCTTTGGGGAATGACTTTTTTTAATGAAACAAGGAGTCAACTTTGTACCAGGATTTTAAAGCACCATTGAATTTTATTGAGTAACACTGCAGAAGTAATAAACACAGTGTGCTTTGTCCCTCTTTGCTGTCCTTATTCTTTTTACAGAATTCTGAGCCTTTGGGGTGATTTAAATTCTTCTTGGGCCCTTCAGGACTTGCTTCCTGACCAAGGGGGATTTTACAGCTCTGAGTTGATTGCGATTATTCTCACCTATAAATGCTTCCTGCTCCCTTTTTCTGCCATGAAAATGGAAATCTTCCTCATTTGTTGAATAAAAATTTTAGCCAGGACAGCTAGTTCTTTTTATATGCTACTGGATCACTCTCCTGCCAGGTCGTGAGCTTATAGACTTTTTTTAATGCCATCTATTATGGAAGTATGAAAGAGTAGAGGGAGATTTTTCCTAAGTTTTGCACCTGCTTTCTTTCTCTTAATCTTTTGGGGCTGTCCCTGCTGAAAATAAGGAAGGTTCATTGAATCATAGAATAGTTTGGGTTGGAAGAGACCTTAAAGGTCATTTTGTTCCAACCTCCTGCTGTGGGCAGGGACACCTTCCAGTAGACCAGGTTGTCACACAGTGTCTTGACTTTTGCAACTTTCATATTTGGGGATTTTTTTTTTTTGTTAAGTTGATCTTCCTATCAGCACACAAAAAGGAATTCAAATATTGGCTGAATTTGTCTCATTTATGGCTTTATTTTTTATCTATACTTTTATCTAGACCTTACTTTTTTTTTTTTTTTCATGTGCAGCTTTTAGCTGCCTCTTAGTAAGTATCTTATAAGTAAGTACAATAAATAACACTCCTAAATGGAGTTGCTCTGGTGCATCTTGCCTGGTCAGTGGAGGATATCCTGGAGGAATCAGGCCTGTGCTGGCCAGATGGAGAACCTGAACTCTCTAATGGTTCTCTTGCCTCTCTAATTCCTGCTCCTCACTCTTTAATGACTGCCCATAACTGGTTGGTGCCATGTGCAGTCCCATTACCTCGATCTTAAAGGCTGAGCAAAGGATTTTCCTGGATCCTTCAGGTGTGATAGAGTCTCCATTGCCATCTCAGGATGGTTCCTCATCCCCCATTGATCTGAGGATTGCAATGGCACAGACAACTGGGAGCCAAGCTCTCCGTGTAGTAAATCAGTGCAGCTCCAACATCACTGATGCCTTGTGAGTGTGCCTCATTCTGGAGCACTTGGGCGTGCCTTTTAATGACAAAAGAACAAGACTTTTAAAATAAGATTCCTATGTGATGGTGTTCACAGGGGTCTTAGGATGAGGGAAGAGACGTAGATCTGACTCCATGTTTCAGAAGGCTTGATTTATTATTTTATTATATATATTACATTAAAACTATAGTAAAGAATAGAAGGAAAGGTTTCATCTCAGAAGGCTAGCTAAGCTAAGAATAGAAAAGAAAAGAATGATAACAAAGGCAGCTGCCTCAGACTTTCTGTCTGAGTCAGCTCTGCTGTGATTGGCCATTAATTAGAAACAACCACATGAGACCAATCACAGATCCACCTGTTGCATTCCACAGCAGCAGATAACCATTGTTTACATTTTGTTCCTGAAGCCTCTCAGCTTCTCAGGAGAAAAAATCTTAAAGAAAGATTTTTAATGTAAAGATGTCTGCGACATTCCTGTTTTAAGAATGGCTTCACACATCCCTCCAGCTGAGCTTGATGTTTTGCTCCTCTGGTCAAATTACTGCTCACATGACCAGAACTGGTACATTGAGAGAGATTTTCCACATCCAGCACAAGAGCTGCATAGATTTTGATAAATTCATTCTTGGTCAAAGCAAGTTAGATTTAGCCCAGAGTAGCTCAGATTTAATTATAGAAGCATAGAATGGTTTGAGTTGGAAAGGACCTGAAAGATCACTTGGTTCCAACACCCTGCCATGGGCAAGGACATCCTCCCTCCACTATCCCAGGTTGCTCCAAGCCCCATCCAACCTGGCCTTGGACACTTCCAGGGATGGAGCAGCCACAGCTGCTCTGGAAAATCTCTGCCAGGGCCTCCCCACCCTCACAGGGAAATTCAATTTCTTTCTAATATACAATCTGAACCTGTAAATCATCTCCCTCTTGTCCTATCACTTCATGCCCTTGTCCAGAGTTCCTCTCCCGTTCTCTTGGAGCCCCTTTAGGCACTGGAAGGTGCTCTAAGTCCTCTCTGGAGCCTTCTCTTCTCTGATTAATCCCAGCTGTCCCAGCCTGGCTTCAGAGCAGAGCTGCTCCAGCCCTGTGATCATCTCTATGGCCACCTGGATTTTCTGCAACAGGTCATCATCCTTCTTGGATGGGGACTCCAGAGCTGGATGCAGTGAGGGAAGAGATTGGAGGGGGAGAATCACCTCCACTGAGCTTCTGGCCACTCTTTTGATGCAGCCCAGGGTTCTTTGGCTTTCCTGAGATTTAGGAAAGTCACATTGGAGTTTTAGTCCTGCTGTTTTCCACTTAAGGGCTATATCAAATTATAACCTTTGGCTCCTCCAGTGTGCATATCTTGTCATTCTGGGACAACTGACATTTATTGAGTTGTCTGAATACTGTGTTTGAATTGGAATATTAGGTAAAATTATTGGATAAGACCTTAATCACAGATCACTTTCTCATCTAACTGATGAATGCTTTCCTCACCTCTCGCCTTCATATCTCATATTCTTTTCACCTTTTTGTAGGTTTTCCAAAATGCTGAACAAATCTGACAGCTCCTGGATTTGCCTCAGTGTAAAATGGCTTGAGTGTGAAGTCTTGAAGTGTTTTGTTCAGGAGGAAAACTGCTTCCCACTCCAGTCTTCTCCCAAGCAGTGGCAGTAAAACTCACTTTGAATTGTCTTTATTTTTGCAGGTCAGGTTAGAAAGGTTCATGGAGGCTGTAGCTGCTGGTTTTGTTCCGGAATTGCACACATGCCATTAACTTGTTCTTACAAATTCAGTGTCCGCACAAGTTGTTTATTTACCTTGGCTTGCTGTCCATTCTCCAAGGACCACACTCTGCTTTGTTCCAACGGGTTCATGGGCCAAAAAGTATTTTTAGTAGATGCAAAATTTTGTATTTGAACTGTACAGCTTGTGGGTTCCAAGGGAAATTGATTTGTTAGGATTGTGGAGAGGGAAAGAGGGAATTATAGTATTCATGAGATCTCTGCAGGGTCAGTGGTGTCCTTCTACAGAAGCAAATGGTTATTAGTGAAAACTTCCAATTTATTCTGTAGAACACTGTGCTTCCAGCAAAGAAAAATAATTATTACCTCAGTTACAGACAATTCCTTGAGGCTTTATCTTACTGAATCTCCAAGCTCTGCAGTAAAATCTGTTATTGAGAACTAACATTGATGGAAATATGTGGTGGTATTCAAAGTTTTTTTGAATATTCATGTAGTACAGGCACATTAGTTACTTTTTATGCTGTTTAGTGACTTTTGGTGTCAAGCCAGCAGAGCCCAAAAGAGAAGAGAGGATTTTGTCTGACAGTGGAAATATAATTAAGTGACTTTTTCAAAATTACAGGCCAAGTCCAAGTCTGCAGAGTCATTAAAACAGAGGATTTCTTAAATTTCTGCAGAAATAATTGAACCATGTTTTTAATCTGTTCTTCTTTCTATCCTTAAATATTGAAGCGTGACTGATAACGGGTTATGGGTTTTTACAACTGGAAATATCCTGAAAGAAATCCCACATGTAAATATCAAGAATGTAATTTATTTAACATTTTCCATTGTGGGAAATCGTGAAGTGCTTTGCTTGCTGGCTGTGCTAAGTCCAAAAGTAGTGACCTGTTGTTAATTTGAAAGTGAATTGAGACAGTGAAATTAAAGGATAGAAAAAGACAACAGTATTCCTAGATTTCTGCTTTTTTTATACACATGCATATATATATATATATTTCTTAAATCTGAAGTAATTGAAAATTACAAAGCAAACCATGTTTTCACCTTCCAACTGCTTTTAGAGTATTCTCTTCTTCTGATGAAAAACCCCAAGAAGTTGTTGAGCACAAACACAGGAGATAATCACATCTCCATATTTTCTGAGCCAAAAGATAGAAAACATTTTGAGTTTAAGCATCTTGAACGAGGAGATGGAAGATACCAGAGTAGACATCAGTGTTCTGCCTCTTAATTATAATTCAGAGCAATAAACAGTTCTTATGCAATTTCTTGCCTCTTCACCAGGGGCACATTTCCAGCTGGAAATGCTCAGTGCACAATTCTGTGTCACCTCAAGGCTGGAAGAGTCAGAGATCTGTGCAAGGTCCATGGAACTGAGGTTTTCCTGACAAGGGGTCATATTCAGGCTTCCAAAGAACTCAATTTATCATTCTGTGGCAGTGGCCACCGGTAGATGTTGTCCCTTTTCTCTCATAGCTTGCTTGTTCAAGTACTTAATTGTCGGGTTTTTTGCGGCTGTTTGAAGGGCCTAGAAAGGCCCGGAGTGGCCTTGGGACAGCTCGCGTATCAAAAGACGAGAAGAGGCTTCAGTTCTTCTTTCGGTTTTTATGTTTATTAATTGTTTATCTAAAAGATGTTCTTTCAGCCCGACAGAGGTCTGCTCAGCAGCCAGCCATGAGCACACTGTGCTGCCCTCCGTACAGCCACCTATCTTTATACCCATGGTTACGTGTACAATATTTATCATTTTTCCCCAATACCATTTATTCTTATTACCCGGTGCACTTTCAGTAATGACCAATCCAAAAGTGCCACCATCACTAAAGAAGATGGAGGAGAAGAAGAAGAAGAAGAAGAAGAAGAAGGACAGGACATGCCCCAATTCCTCCATCTTACTTCTCTAAACCCCCCTGTACATAAATCCTAAACCCTGTGTCTCACCCTCTAATTAACTAATCCCTTCACCATTCACCCCGGTGAAGCCCTCATCCTTGTCGTCTCCTGTGTAGGGTCAAAGTCCAGCCACCAGACACTTCTGGCAACATTCCAGGACTCCCGAGCCCCCCAAGGGTGGTCTCGGTGGCTCGGCATCTCAGGACTCAGATCCTGAGATCCCACACTTAATTGTATTAAAAAAAAAAAAAATTAAAAGGCAAACATCTGAACTAAGATCCAGTATATTTTTCTCTCTCTGAAAAGCTGTGCTGTTTCTTTATCTTTTCTTTCTCTGCTGTTGACAGTGACCTCTCTGGAGAGAAGTCTTCGATCCCTGGGGACCTCAAACGATACTCAAGAGCTGCAGGATGGACTGTGAGTTTATTTTAAATTGTTGCAGTTCTTTCTTTGTCCCAGCCTTTTCATTTTTTTCCCCTCATCTATCCTCACCTTTTCTTCCATCCTTTTATTATAGCTGGACACCCTTTTGTCAGGATTGCTTTGGTTCTTTCCGTTCCTGTTGGTGATTAATGGCGGTAGGATGTGTATTGATCGTGTAAAGCTTTGCTTGTGCTGGTTTCATGTGGCAGAGAATGGTGTGGAAATAACACAGAAAAGATGGCCCTCGGTGAAAGAGGGCATTCTGGTGGTTCTTGGAGTGTTATTTTTCTGTTGTTTGGTGCTTTTTTTGTTGTTGGGGGCTGTGGTTGTTTATTTTTAAAGTGAAGCTGGAGTAGGAAACTGTGCTGGTTTGGGCTGGGATGGAGATAATTTTCTTCACAGTAGCCAGTATGAGGCTGTGGTTTGGATTTGTAATGAAAGCAGTGTTGATAATGCAGGGATATTTTAGTTACTGCTGAGCAGTTCTTACACAGAGTCAAGTCCTTTCCTGCTTCTCACCCACCCCATCAACAAATAAGGAGTGATTGAGCAGCTGTGGGAGGTTAGCTGCTGGCTGGAGTTAAACCAAAACAGATGTTTCTGTAGCTTTTTCTTGTTCCTTTTCTTTTACCCACCAGTTCTACTTGGCCAAGGTCCATGGACTCAAAAGGAAAGAGAAAAGAGACTTGTGACAGAGGCATGTAGTGATATAACAGGGAGGAATGGCTTCAAAGTGACAGACAGTAGATGTAGATTGGATATTAGGAATAAATTCTTCCCTATGAAGGTGGTGAGGCCCTGGCACAGGTTTCCTAGAGAGGCTGTGGATGCCCCATCCCTGGAAGTGCCCAAGGCCAGGTTGGATGGGGCTTGGAGCCACCTGGGACAGTGGAAAGTGTCCATGGCAGGGGAATTGGAACCAAGGGATCTTCAGGGACCCTTCCAACCCAAACCATTCCATGATTCTATGAAAAAATAAAAGAGGGAGAGCATATTTTACAGGAGGAAAAGTGTGTTGTGGTGTTGGAAGCTGCATCACAGCATCACGTGGCTCAGCACTGACAAAATGAAACTTGATTTGCAGTTGCAGTGGACACAGTTCATTAAAATCCCTCTTCCAGAGCTGTGTACACACAAACACACACAGTTAGCTCTCCTTGTATGTCTGCTAATTACAGAATTCGAATGACTTCTCCAAATGCAGCACAGTTTATTAAAGGTGCCTCCCTTCAAGCAGCTTGCAGGCAAAAATCAACTGTTTTGGATATGTCTCTGATTTCATGTGTGTGGCTGCTGTGACTGCTGAGATTTGGCTGTGAAGAAAGAGGAGAATTTGGGGTTTATTTCTTTATTTGCCTGATAGACTTGACTGACCTTCTCCATGCAATATAAACTCTCAGACCTGTTTGCAGTGTCTCTCCTTTTCTCTCCAATCCATTGCTTCCATCAGGGCATCAGATCTGCCCTAATTCACATATACCCTGTTTTGCAAACCAGAGGATTAAAAATAGTAATAGTCAGAAGATTTGAAAGTAAATTTAGGAGATTGGAGAGGATGTAAGAGTAAAAAGTCAGCCTGTGGAGATTGATGTAATCAGGAAAGATGTTTACATGTACAAAATAATTTGCAGCATGAAGCACCTTAATAACTGCTGGAGATCCTTAACCCAGAAAAGACTCTGCATCATGCAGATATTGTGTTTGCTCTCCTAAACTAATTTTTTTTATTTTTAATTAAAGAATCAATTCTTAGACTCTTCAGAGCACTCCAGAAGCATGCCTGGGTAATTTTCCTCTTTCCTGAGCAGTTACATAAACAGTTGCATAAGGCACTAATTGCACTAATTATTTTTTGATCTTGGAATTATTGTTAATTGTCCAGATAGTTAAATGCAGGTTTTTAAAATTTTAACTGTGCTTCCCTACCCCTGCCATCACCCCCAGAATTCCTCCAGCTGTCTCCTGGTTCATCCCCTCTCCCCATTGCCTAATGGATCTCCCACTTCTCCCATTTGGTTTTTTGTATCTCCATACAGAGCAGG
The DNA here is from genome assembly GCF_047830755.1 of Zonotrichia albicollis. Classification (NCBI taxonomy): domain Eukaryota; kingdom Metazoa; phylum Chordata; class Aves; order Passeriformes; family Passerellidae; genus Zonotrichia; species Zonotrichia albicollis. The sequence continues at coordinate 152,126,313 of NC_133819.1, read as the reverse complement.
ACCAGGGTGCGCTGCTGAGGAGGACCAGCAGCTCCCTTCCCTTCAATCCTCCTTGTCTGTCATCCTGCCCCGTGTCACGATCTGTCCTTATGAACAGGTTTTGTGATGGTTCGTGGATTTGATCTCAGGGTGCAAAAAACCGACACGGCACAGGGGGTTTGCAGTGATAATCAAAACAAATACACCTTTATTGAATGACCACAGCAAAATGCGATAGAGAGATTAAGGGAGAGAAAAAGGTAGAGGGAGAGAGAGAAAAAAAGAGAGAGAGAGAGAGAGAGAGAGAAAGAGAGAGAGGGAGGGGGGGATATAGCTACCAAACGTAGAGATGAAGTCCTTTGGTCCAGTCCAGTCGAGGATCCGCCTGTTACGTCGGGGAGATCTCAAAATCTCTAGCTAACTATGAGGTTTTTATTATGATAATTCTATTGAAAATTTTGAAGGGGGGAAAACAGAAATAATAAGGAATAGATGAAACAGGTAGTCCATGTTCTCAGCAGTAAACCAGAGCCATTGTTTTCTTGGTCCAGTGGTCACAACATCTCAGGCAAACATCTTGCTCTGCCCAGCTTGCCTCCCTCACACACCTCCCCCGGGTTGGGGGTTTCAGTCCCAGTCCTTGGAAGGAGCAGAGAGGCCTTTTCACATGGGGGTGTCATGTCTCAGTCCTTGATGGAGAGGCTTCTTACATCTCTACTTGTCTGTCACAGTGGTTATGAATGGGAGAGAGGGGTCTTCCTTTAGAGGAGAACCACCCTGAAGCTTAGGAGGAGACCAGCCAGGCCGAGAGCGGGGGAGGATCCCAGAGCTAATGTGCAAAAAGGGCACGGTGCCCCCTTCTTTGGGCTCAGTGTAGCATACAGCAAACAACACATGTGAAAACAATAACCAGGCACTGTGCTCTCAGCTCTCGGGGCCTTTGACGTGTGTAACTTTCTCCTTTGGAGCCAGAGATTTTTCAGACGGGGGGATCTTCTCTTCAGTGGTCCCCAAATGATGATGGTGAGGCAGATGAGGGAAAATTCGGACAGACTCTCACACCCTGACACTGATGTGTCCTTCCACTGCCCCCCTTTCTCGCCACCAGGCAAAACATCCCCGAGTGCTCTACAAGAACTTCAGCTTGTCCCTCCTGAGAGCTGCACCAGCAAAAATCAGCGTGCCATGAATCACTAGAGCTGGCAGGGCTGCATAGATCTCTGCTCAGGAGGGTCAGCTCTTCAGGTGAGACCTTTGGGGCAGTGCTTTCTGCTTCCACGGCTGCAAATCACAGCTTAATCTTCCTCCTCTGCCTCTTGACCCCTCTCCTTCAGAGGCTGATGCATGGCTCTCCTTGAACACCCTCTAGCTTTGGAGATGGGAGCAGTGAGGGAACATTTGGCAGGTTTATAGCCCTGGCTGTTAGGAGAAGGATAATGGGTTTGGGTGTCTAAGTAGTAAAATTGCCACAATTTCTGCTTCCTTGTTAAGTGGCTGTCACTCTGCCTAAAATGAGGCTGCCTAAAATTAGGCAGATGAGGGAAGGCAGAGTGTTTGGGAATAGGGATTGATGGTGAATTGTTCTGCCACACAGGACATTCAGCTACTTTGGGCTGCAAACTGCAGAAGTGTTTGCTTACCTAGCTGCAGGGTCCTGATAAAACAGAAAAATCCCCCAAAGTTACCTGTTTCCTTGCCAAATTCAGTCAGACTTTCTGCCTCTTAAGCACAGGACTCACAAAGGCATCAGATGAGGGCAGGATTTTTACTGTCAAATTGGGTCTCTTCCCTTTTCTGAAATGTTTTCTCTGCTTTTGAGAGCCGAGTCTTCCAGAATAAGGATTGTATCTGTGGCAAGTAAATTTGGGAGAGTTCATCCCACATGGAGTGCCAGCTCTGGTCAGTGAGACAGACTTGGCTGCTGCTGGGAGCAGGATATACATCAGACTCAAAGTGAATAATGCTGGTCGAGGCTCTTCCCAGAGCCAGCACAAATATTTGTGTGCTGCATGCTTGGAGCTGGATGTGCTGGCAAGTGAAATGTAAATGTCCATACAAAGCTCTTGGCTGAATGCAACTGACCCTGGATTAATTGGGAACGGAATGGGAGCAAAGGGAAAAAAGGTGGATGGAACTGGAACGAGGAGCTAAGGCCAGGAGGCAAAGCTGAGGCTTTCTCCAGTGATGCAGGAAAAATCGACTGATTTGTTTTCTCTCTGACCTTTGGTTTAATAATCCAGGTTTCAAAGGCATTTATCTGCTTCCTTAGCCAGAGTGTGTGGGATGAGGGGGTTCTCCAACATCAGGCACTGAAGGTAATGAGTTTTTAATTTAGGCAAATCAAATTAAACAGCCAGGTAGAGCACTGTCTCCAAAAGACAATGAAAACCAACCTCCTTCCTTTTGACTGGTGCAGCTCTTTGGTCTCCCAACGTCTTCCACAAAGTGGAAGTGAAAATGAAAGCCTCCCTCTAACCTGGATAATGCTCTCTGAGAGGTAGAAGAAGAAAAAAAAATTAGGAATCTTTCATTTTCACACAACCTGATCCTGTCTTATTGTGATCTCAAGAAAAGCAAAGTGGCCATGCAGGCTGCAAGAGGCCTTTGCTGACCACCTGGGAGCCATGAATCTGAGCTTGAAGGGGCAGTGAAAGGTCCTTGATGTCTTTTCCTTGGACACTGGGTGGCTGCAGAAGAGATCCAGGCTTTCCAAACCAGGCTCCTGCACTGCTGACTGTCACCTGAGTTTGTCACCTTATTGGACATTTCACCTTGTGTCACTGCAAGGTCAAGAGGAATGAGAGCATTGAGTCACAATCACAGCATTTTACCATTTTCAGGTGTGTCTGGGATGTAACCCATGAGTCCTCACTCCTTGACTAGTCACTAGCAGAAGAATTTGCCTGTGTAAGTAGGAATTATAAGAGGGATATTTTTGGGGCTTTTAGCAATGATGAGATTTTAGCACTGATGAGATTTAGTAAAAAAAGTGTTGATTTCTCCTGATTTGAAAAAAAAAAAAAGATTTTTAGCTTTCACCTCACTTTTCCCACTGGCATTATTTTTTTTTTAAGTGCACATTATTGAAATATGTAGGATTTTTTTTCTTGCACCTGAGAGAAGGCTCAGCTCTACATCTGTACAGTGTGAGAGAACAAACCTGCTTTTCTCGCTGAAATGATATGAAATCTTGGTTAACGTGATGCATGGCAGAGAATTCCTATGGCCACAAAGGAGTTCCAAAGCATTTTCCAAGTGGGGAAGCTGAGTTTGAGATCTGAGCAGCTTCAGGGTGAGACAACTCAACAGTCCTGGAAGAGACTGAAAGTGCAGCTTTTACATTGCTGCTCTTATCTGTTTTTTGGTCAAAATTAACCTCACTGAGCACTTCTTTTCCTTGGGCATGCATATATAGATTGCCATATTCTCTACTGGGATTGAAGGGAATTCCATCTTCCTCACTCTTCCCCAGGAAATTTGCGTCATCACCAGCAGATTTTTAGGGAGCAGTAAAATCAATTAATCAGTTTATTTTGCCACGCTAAAATTGATGGAAACCTAGGGTGAAATATTGTCAGTTTGGGGTGAAGTATTGTCAGTTTGGGGTGCTTTTGGGAAGAGAGACATCCCTGTCCAAGACTGAAGCCACGAACTCTTCAGGCCTCTCAGGCTCAGTCTGAGGTGCTTTGCTGGATTTGTAGAAGCATTTTTTACACATTTGTTGACATTCAGGATAGAATCAGAAAGTTTGTGACAGATTGGACTCATCTGTGAGTCTTGCCTGGCACAGGTTGTTACAACCTCTTAAGGATAAGAACCTAAAGGTGATTGCCTACATTTTCTTGGTCTCTGGACTCTGGTAAAGTCAGAAAATCATGGAATGGTTTGGGTTGGAAGGCACCTTGAAGGCTGTATAGTTCCAGCACTCCCCTTCCATGGACAGAGACACCCTCCACGAGTTCAGGTTGCTCAAAGCCTCATCCAGCCTGGCCTTGGGCACTTCCAGGGATGGGCAGCCAAAGCTTCTCTGGGCAACCTGTGCCAGGGTCTCGGCACCTTCACAGCCAAGGATTTCTTCCCAGTGTCCAATTTAAGCTTGCCCTTCTCACTTCAAAGTTATTCCCCCTTCTCCTGTCCTTCCATCCCTTCTCCAGAGTCCTTCTCCAGCTCTCATGGAGGCCCTTTAGGCTCTGGAAGGGGCTCTGAGCTCTCCTTGGAGCCTTCTCCAGGTGAACACCCCCAGTTCTCCCAGCCTGGCTCCAAAGCAGAGAAGCTCCAACCCTCGGAGCATCTTTGTGGCCTCCTCTGGGCTCACTCCAGCAGCTCCACGTCCTCCTGATGTTGGTGACCCCTTAGCTGGACCCAGCACTGCAGGTGGGGTCTCATCCCTCCCTCAACCTTCTGGCCACACTTTATGATGCAACCCAGGATGTGATTGGTGATTCTTGGAGCTGTTGAGGTGCCCCATAGTGTTTGAGACAGGTTGGCAATTTTGGCACAAGACTTGCTGTTCTTTCCCTTCTGAAATGGCAGCATTAGGTGTGGTGGCACACTGGGACATCTCAATGGCACTCTGTGTGTGGTATTTTCGGGGTCCACCATGGCAGGAAGGAAATAATGAACCTGACTCCATGTACTTAGAAGGGTAATTTATTATTTTGTGATATTATATTATATAAAAGAATGCTGTAATAAACTATACTAAAGAATAGAGAAAGGATACAGACAGAAGGCTTAACAAGATAATAATGAAAAACTCGTGACTCTTTCCAGAGCCTTGACACAGCTGGACCATGACTGGTCATTAAGTAAAAACAATTCACATGCTGGATAAACAATCTCCAACCACATTCCAAAGCAGCAAAACACAGGAGAAGCAATCAGATAATTGTTGTTTTCATTTTTTCTGAGGCTTCTCAGCTTCCCAGAAGAAGAAATCCTGGCAAACAGATTTTTCAGAAAATATGACATGAAAATCAGGTGGCACTCTGTGACCCCCTCATTCAAAGGAGGGAAGTGGCACTGGAATTTCACCTTCAGGGTGAAAAATTGAGGTGACTCAGTTTGTTCCCACCCAACTCATATTGCTCTAAGAAATCTAATAACCCGTTTTGGGGGGAGTTGTGGGGTCATTTGTACCTTAGCTGGACCAGAGGGACCTTTGGACATTCCCCTGTTCCTCTGGATGCTCCAGGGAGGTTGAATAGTTCTCCTCATGGTTTGAAGCCTCACCAACCTGTTGCAGAGGTGGATGGATCCATGGCCCTCAGCTTTTCTGAATTGACATGAAACAGTAAAGACTTTTATTCCTCAGTTACTTTTATAATTTATGAGTATTTTTTTCCTTCTCCTTTCACCATTATGATTGATAAGTTGGAGGTATAGCTTAAATTTATTATTTTTTTAAAGCATCTGTAAAAAAGATTTAAATTCCTCTGGCATTCAGATTCATTTAGAGCAGAATGATGTTTTAAAGTCATAATTTGCGGAAAGAAGATTTGTTAAAGTAAATCAGACAGAAGCTTTTAAGTGTCAGCATGTTTAATTAAGGGTAGAATTTAATAATGTTTTATATGGTTTTGTTATACTGCTTGTAAAAGATTAAAAAAAAAAAAAAGAGATTTCCATAAATATTTTGAAATGTCGTTTTGATTCCGTTAATATGTTAAACCCTTCAAAGTAATACCTTCCCTGTTCAACTCAAAGCAGTGGGATTAACTTTATCTATCCCCCATTTATCGCTACTGGCATCAATTTCTGACAGGAAAAACCTTCTAGGTTTTGGCAGTAAAAATGGGTTGCCAGATTGCAACATTTGCATTTAACTGTATAATACACTCTCTGCCTTAATAACTGTATTTATGTGACAGATCTCACCCTTAAGAATCCCAGAGCTCCAGCTATGTGACATCCCTGTGATAAATTACAAAAGCTGGTGATGAACTGCAGAATCTCCAATGATGATAAATTCATACACTTTTGAACTGCCTGCCCTGCTTAGAGAGGTCCTTGGAGTATCCCTTCACATGCTCGAGCAGTTCCTAATGGCCACTACAAATCAATCTGTCAGCAAAGTTTTGCTTTTCAGTGTTTTTCTCCCCAAATTGTCCTTGCCAGAGTTCTGAGGTGCCCAGAAACCTTGGTCAAAGCAAAAGTGTCTTCCCACGTCAAGATGGGTTGTGGATGTAGGCTGGGAATTTCAAACCCTTTAGTAATGGAGGAATTATTTGTTGTGGCAAGGGATGGATCCTCCAGGAGATGACAAGGAATGGTGGCATCTGGGGGATAATCAATAATGTCTTGAAGGTCTCTTACTGCTGCTGCTACTGTTTATGTAATTTTTTAATGCTTTGATGTAATTTTTTAATGCTTTCATGTCTCAGCTTATGGTTCGTCTCCTCAGTGCAGTGGTGGGTCAGAGAATCACAGAAAATCTCAGCCTGAGTGAGGCTGGAAGGCACCACAGTGGGTTGTGTTGTTCTTCCTCACATTCAGGTGGAGCTTCCTGGGATTCATCTCCTGCCTGTTCTTCTTGTCCCATTGCTGGGCATCCCAGAGCAGAGCCTGGTCCATGCTCTGACCCCTCACTGCAGACCCTGACAGAAACTGATGAGATCCCCTTTCCAGCTGCCTTTTCTTGAGGCTGAACAAGCCCAGCTCCCTCAACCTTTTCTTTTAAGAGAGATGCTCCAGTCCCTTAATTATTTTCATGGCCCTGCACTGGACCCACTCCAGGAGCTCCACGTCCCTCCTGTCCTGAGGAGCCCAGAACTGGACAGAGCACTCCAGATGTGCCTCACAGGGCTGAGCAGAGGGACAGGATCACCTCCCTTGACCTCCTGGCCATGCACTTCCCTCTGCACCCCAGGTTCCTATTGGCCTTCCTGGCCACAAGGCATTGCTGGTTCATGGACAGCTGCTTGTCCACCAGGACCTCCTGGTTTTCCTTCTCAGAGCTCTGCAGAGTCAAGGGGAGAACAGCACACTCCATGCTGGTGAAAACTGCATTGATTTGGAGCCCAAGCCTGCCCAGACATCCTTGTTCCCATCTCCAAGTTGCAGATTTGCCCCCTGGCTTGAACACCAGGGCTGCAAGGTCTCCAAGGGGGATAAGGAGCAGCAGAAATTACCACTGTGTGAGCCCACATCCTTGCACATCTGCTCCAAGGATCTGCAGCAGTGTCTCATGGCCTTTATGCTATTTGGAGCACAGATCTGGGTAAACAATGAGATGATTTTTTGCCTTCTGCCAGAGACTAGATACTGGAAAAATAATTCTTCTCACCCCATTCTCCCATTTGGTGTCCCAGGTTAAAAATTGTTTGCTCTTGTGGCATTCCACCCTTAAGGGGAAGGGAATACCTGAGATTTGTGGATCTTTGTGGCCAAAAGGAACAGAAAAAGTCAGAGGATCCACACAAGCTTACAAAGATTCATTAATAAATTGTAAATTTAGCATGGAAATCAGTATAAATTAATCCCTGACTTCCTGTCTAAGCAAAAGGCAGTGGGTTTGGATAAGGGGGTAGGGTGGAAAGGAAGAGAGATGAATTAAACATGGAGAGAAAGGGATAAAGAGAAAGAGAGATCACCAATCTTGGCTCCAGCTTTGATCCAGCTGATGGGATGTCCAGGATCCTGGGGTGTGTCCATGCTCAGGTTTCACAGGGTTCCCTTTTATAGATAAGTTTTCCTTGCTATTTTCTCTCTTTCTATGCAAATCAGTTGTTATGCACAGCCTTTTCTTCTAGATCTGTCTGGAAATGGGTCAGAGCCTTCAGGGATCGTGGATGGTCTTGATCCCCCCCAGAATTTGTCCCCCATTCCCAACCTCATTCCTGTGCCTGCACTGTGCTGAGTCGTGCTGACCTCCAGGAGCCAAAACCAGGATATTTTTCCCAGAAAAGTGCTGCCCTGCCTCTGCATGGCTCCTTCTGTAGCCACATCCTTTTCTTTCTCACAGCATATTATTACCAACAATCCTTGCTTGGCTCCACGACCATCCAGCTATCAGTTTTTGAGACATTCTCTTTATCTCCCTTATCTTCTGTGCTCCTCTATTTTGCATTTTGGAAGCCAACTGCATCCCCCAGTGAGCATTCTATTTGTGGCATGAAAATTTTACGTTACCAGAAGTGTGGCAATGGGTAACAATATTGTCATGTTTGGGGTTTTTTTTCATAAATTTATTCTTAGATGTTTATCTGGGAAAAGCTGATTTCACACTGATGTTGTTTTTATTTTTTTGTTTTGTGGGTGACAGAAGGACGAAGAAATAAATAGAATAAAATGTTCCTTCTCATCTCTTGGGCACCACAATAGTTTTGCTAATTTTTCAGGAGCCTTTCTGAGATTAATCATTAAAAAGTATGCAAATTTCCCTTCTTAATATTACCAAAATAGTAGCTTTTTAATTTGGAGTTTACATCTTTTGACATTTTCATGTATTAGCAATGAAATGTGGGATATGATTAGGTAAAAATTCATGTTTCAAGGAATAGAGAAAAATTCATCCTCCCTCACCTTGAAAAACAAACCAGCTTCAGATATTTGCCTCTCTCCTCCTGCAGAGTTATAGAAAGTGCAAGACAAGATCACATTCAGTTAGCATAGCCTGCAGAGGGAAAATAATTTTATATTTGGGTTGTAATATCCACAGGCATGAAGTTTATCTAATGACTTGAGATCTTGACTGGAGCTACTTCCCTCTGGTTAAGTATTTACAAGTGTTATAAATTTTATTCAGGCCAAAAAAAAATTCTTGAATGGGGGATAGGACAACTCCATGTTTATGGTGAGTTTTTAATGCCATCAGTTCCAAATTGAGCCATGAAGTTCATGTGGATTGGCCAGAGGGACTGTGGGATGAGGTTTGTTTGGGAATTCCTGTCCGGAGTGAGCATTTGTCAGGGCTGAGCATTTCCAGGGGCTCCTCCAGGGCTCTGGCACAGCAACCCAGGCATGATGATGATTGTTGGGATCCTTTTGTTGGCTTTGTGTAATGATGATTGTTGGGATCCTTCTGCTGGTTTTGTGTAATAATGATTGTTGAGATCCTTCTGCTGGTTTTGTGTAATAATGATTGTTGGGGTCCTTGTGTTGGTTTTGTGTAATAATGATTGTTGGGGTCCTTGTGTTGGTTTTGTGTAAGGTCTGGTTTATCCTTTGAGCCTGGTGCTGCCCACAGAGTTGGGAGCAATGGCAGAGTGATGTTTGTTGTGACTGAGCCATCCCACATTTCTGCAGGATGTCTGTGGCAGCAATTGGCATCCTCTGGAAGGTCTGCTGTGCTTGAGGGAGGGAGAGAGAAAGAGAGAAAGAGAGAGAGAAAGAGAGAAAGAGAGAAAGAGAGAAAGAGAGAAAGAGAGAAAGAGAGAAAGAGAGAAAGAGAGAAAGAGAGAAAGAAAGAAAGAAAGAAAGAAAGAAAGAAAGAAAGAAAGAAAGAAAGAAAGAAAGAAAGAAAGAAAGAAAGAAAAAGAAAGAAAGAAAATAGAGTCCAATCTCAGAGCAGATTACAAGGATTTGCCAATCTGTTGCTTGCTGGGGGAGTCATTCTGGGATGAATATCTGCATTTTTCCTGCAGTCATTTAATGGTTGACTCCTTTCACACTCTGCTCCATCAGGAATAAACCCTTGGAGCAGAAACCCCCCACATCTGCCCCCTGCAGGAGGCACACCAGGGGCTAAACAGATCTTTATGTCATTTGTGTGGACATTGGGTGCTTAAACTGAGCAAGAAGATGTTTTTTGGCAAATAACACTTCCAAGTTCAGCACTGCTGTGAGGTCAGAGGGAAGTCATAGAGCCATAGAGTGGCTTGGGTGGGACATTAAAGTTCATCCAGATCCAACCCCCTGCCCTGGGCAGGGACACCTTGCACTAGAGCTGGAAATTCATAGGGAATTTGGTTTAAACCCCTTTTCCTGCCTTGTTTGAAGTGAAACTGGGTAAGGCAGATCAGGGTGGTCTATGGGAAAATGTATTGGAGAAATCGAAGTGGATAATTCCAGGTGAAAACAGAAAAAAATGAGAGAAAAGGAGAATGAAAAGAGGGAGAAGAAAGGAAAAGGAAAAGGAAAAGGAAAAGGAAAAGGAAAAGGAAAAGGAAAAGGAAAAGGAAAAGGAAAAGGAAAAGGAAAAGGAAAAGGAAAAGGAAAAGATTTTTAATATTGATTGGTCGTTACTAATGGCACAGCTTTTTGTCATATAACATGTGAACTAACAGATTTACTCCAGAAAATAATTGTGATCAGCCATGGGTCCACAACATCTTCTTGAATAACAAAGCTGAAGGTCAAGTGTTCAACAAGCAGATGTGTTTTATTTTTAAATAATTGAAACCTCAAGGGGATTTATATGTGTTTACCAGGATATTTTTTATTGCTGTCTGCTTATATTCTTTGTTCACAAAACACAGATGCAATTTGTACATGGAGACTTTCCCTGTTTGCATCCTGTGATCTTCATGCATTCAGCCTTGCAGAATAATGAACAAGTAATGTCATGCTTCTTTCCTAGATTACAGTGTCAAAAAATAGGAATTTTCTTTCTAGATTGAAGATAATGAATGGGAAAAAAAAAATCTTTCTTCCCCAGTGTACATCCTTAGGGATTAAACTAGCTGAGGGGGGATTTTCAACCTCCTTTTGAAGTTATTTTTTTAGTATTGATACAGTAAACAGTTACAGAAGGTTGAAACTGCACACTTGAATCCCTGCTCTTTGCAGCAGTAAACAGTTCCATGAAGTTTGAGTGGTTTTGAGTGCCATGAGTGCTCTGCCACTTGGTCCCACAGCAACAATGATGCTATGAAAGGTGCAGACAAGGCAAACTTGGTACAACATTCACCAGTGTTTTGTTTCAGTTGTATTTCTCCTTTTCTTTCCCTTAAGCTGCAGGAAATGTTAACCCTGTGTGCCAAAGTCTTGTCTAACACACTTTTGGAGGGTGTTATAAGTTATAATATACCCCCTTCTGGGCAAAAAATGGAAAAATCTGTTGCCTTGAGAGGAGGTGATTATGGCTAGAGTCCAGTCTTGCTTCTTGGAGGCAAAACCTGGGGAGAAATACAAACACAGCAGCAGGAGGTGGAGCAGCAGCTTTTGTTTCTGACGCTGAATCCCAGGAGGTGCAAACTGAAAAATCCTGGCCAAAAATAGAATGTAGCTGATCTGGTGAGCTTGTGCCACCCTTGAGTCCAAATTCTCCTCCTGGATGTGTCTCTGAGCATGGCTTTGGGCAGGACCTCAGGGCTCCAGAGGAGGCTGATGGAGGGGACTGACCAAAAGGTGTAAAAAACCAAAAAGGGGTGGCACAAGTTACTGTTTGATCAACACAAAGGATGCTGCCTGTGGGATGGGGGGAGGTAAATTGGTGTCACTTTTTCAGGTGAATTTGTCCCTGGTGGGAAGGAGATGAGAAGAGAACGAGAGCCTTGCATTGCAATTGCAAGCATGGGTGCAGATTCCACACCTCAAATTCTGGGTTTATTTCTGAGCTCTTCACAACAAGAAAGACATTGAGGGGCTGGGATGTGTCCAAGGAGGAGCTGGAAAAGGCTCTGGAGCAGCTGAGGGAGCTGGGGGGGCTCAGCCTGGAGAAAAGGAGGCTCAGGGCACACCTTGTCTGACAGGAGGCTGTAAACAGGTGAGGGATCTCTTCTCCCAAATAACAAGCCATAGGATAAGAGGAAACAGCCTCAAGGTTTGCCAGGGGAGGTTTTGACTGGATATTAAGAAAAATATTGTGCATTTTCAAGAATTGGAACAGGCTGCCCAGGGCAGTGGCTGATTCCCCATCCCATGTAGGGATGCAAAGGACACACAGATGTGGCATTTGGGAATTTGGTTTAGGGCTTGGCAGAGCTGGGTTAAGAGTTGGACTTGATTGTTTAGGGGTCTTTTCCAATTAGAATTCTGTGATTCTGCAGCCCTGACAATGCAATCTCCTCTGAAACAGCAGAAGCTGGGGTTGTACTGCAGGGAGCAGAGCTGACTGGGGCAGAGCAGGGTTTCAGTGATTGTCTGTGCATGGGCTCCCAAGAACTGAAAGTTTGGTGGAGTCACCACTTTGGGACCTTCCTGTTCAATGCAGGATTGCAGTGATTTTCCCACTGTGCCCTTTTCTTTCCCTTTCAGTGAATTACCCTGTAGCAAAGCCTTGTGCCTGAAGTTTTGGCTGTGCTCATGGTACTGCACACAAGTGCATTTGTGTAATTTTACAGCCAGGTTAGAGATAAAATCATCTCAGCTGTTTCAGCTGGTGCTGATGGATCATTTCTCTATAGACCACTGAACCTTCTGAGGTAGCAGATTGCAAATGGGATTTAATATGGGTTGGTATTAACTGCTGAGATGTTTGAGAAGGTGGGCAAGACAGCTGAGTTATTTGCCAAAAAAGCAGGTGACAGCAGCAGGTTGACAGGAGATTTAGATTATTACATTGATAAAGCTCCTCAGTCTCTCCTGCTTGATTTGCCACTGGAGTATGAAGGAAAATCCAGCTATGTCACATTGTCTGGAGAGCAGAAATGAAAGCAAGTGAGATTATTGAATTGCTGAGCATGGAAAATTCCCCCAAGCCTTGCAGAATAATGTATTTTACTGATGCTGTACAGTTTATAAAGGTCAGTTTGCACTTCAATTACAAATCCAGGTTTAAAGGTTGTAAAGGACACAAGAAAAAATAGTGATTTATTTCTTTTTTTTTCTTTTGTAATTACCTCTTGGAATGCTGGTAATATTTCAGACTCATTTGTAAAAAGATTTCACAGTACTATAGCAACAGGCATTTTAAAAGCCTCAGTAGAAATGCTGAAAATCTAGGTCCTAGTTTTATTTCTTCATTTTACAGATGGAGAAAAGAAGCCTTGTGAATTTTTAAGGTTCTACAGTGAATTAATCACAAAGTTGGGTAGCAGTCTATTATGAAAGGTTCAAAGTCAGACACCAAACCAAGTTTAAATAAAAGGAAGCCATGATCCTTTAAATTTTTTTTAATTCTTTTTTTTTTACCAGCATTCTGGTTGTTAATCATCTTTATTGAATATGATTTCACACAGACCTGGGAGTGCAGGCTCTTTGCATGCTGGTTAATTCTAGAGTTGACTGAGCTGACAAGAGAAAAGGTTTCCTGCAATGAGCAAATGACAGGGGTGAAAAAAAAAAAAAAGTAATAACCTTTTCTCCTGCATAGAAATGCTCTGAATAGGGTAAGAAATGTTAGTTTTAGGTAGGTGAGGAAATGCACTTTACACAGGCACTCCCATCCCTGGATGGCAGCAGCCCCATGGCTCCATATGAATCTGCTTTCCTTGGCTATGCCTGAGTGACCACACTGCTAACAAGCCATAAAAAGAGACAGCGGGGTCACAGGGTAAAGGTTGCTGCATTACAGGGCCAGAACATGCTAATTACAGCCCTGAAAAGTGAATTTGAGTGGATCTGTGCAAATTGCTACATTCTCAGGCTGGGAGAGGGAGATTTTTTTTCCCTCTCGCAGCAGCTGAGGAAAGCTGCCTCCCTTGGCACGTGTGCTGCAGCCTATTTTATGAGTTTCTTCGTTCCACCAATTATGCCTGTGAGATGGACAATTAAAAAAGCATCTGTTTTTACAGCAGAGCACGGCTGCCTCTGGCATTTTATGTGCCATGGCGGGTCTGTACCTAGGGGAGGAAGATGACGGATGGAAAACGTGGTCATAAGGAAATAAAAAAAGAAAAATAAATCTTTGAAAGTGCTCTTCTCCAAGCTGCTGGCTGGGTGTGCACCCCCTGAGCTGCCTGGCTGGTTTTAACACAGCAAAATGCTGGACAAAGGGGTGGACAGCAGGGCTGGGGGGAAGCTGGTCCATTTGGGACTGATGGTTTTGGGATAAGAGGTTGGATTGTGGCACTGGAAATGTTTTTGGGCACCAGACCAGGCAGGTGTCACCCAACAGAGCTCCTGCCTGAGGAGGGAAGGATCCTTTCTGTCACAGACACATTTTCATGAAAAATCCTTTCCTTAGGATTTTTCCTCCTGAGAGGCTGAGAGGCCTCAGGAACAAAATGTAAACACTGATTATCTGCTGCTGTGGAATGCAACAGGTGGATCGGTGATTGGTCTCATAGAGTTGTTTCTAATTAATGGCCAGTCACAGTCAGCTGGCTTGGACTCTCTGTCCGAGACAGCTGCCTTTGTTATCATTCCTTTCTATTCTTAGCTAGCCTTCTGATGAATCCATTTCTTCTATTCTTTTATTATAGTTTTAATGTAATATATATCATAAAATAATAAATCAAGTCCTCTGAAACATGGAGTCAGATCCACATCTCTTCCCTCATCCTAAGACCTCTGTGAACACTGTCACACCTTCCAGCCCTGGAGAAGCAAGGGATGGATTGATGCTTTAGACAGAGGTGGTGCAATTCAGGGTGATTGCTTTTCCCTGTCCTGCCTTGTAGGAAATTCCACATGGCTCATTGCTATGGAAGGAAAGAGAAGCTGAAATATACAGGACAATATTTGTTGAGTATTTTCATGTGTCCAAAGCCTTTGGGCTGGACGGGTGGCACATGAGACACCCTAATTCCAGGAGCTGATCTCAGCTTTAGCTGACTCCCCACAAAATTCATTCCCAAACCCACCCACCTCCAATAACGCATCACTTCCCACCACGATTTCTTCTGCATGGGCAGGTGTGGGCTTTTGGATCTCATCCCTTCCCAAATCTGAGCTCACTTTGCGTGCTGAGCCAGGAGAATTAGGGAGATGGGTTGTGATTGGGCTGTGATGCTGGCACCCAGTAATCCCAGTCCCACTCAGAGCCTTGGCCACTGCCTGAGGGAGAAGTGCTCCAGTGCACGTCACTGCTGCTGCTCAGGGCTCATTAGTCACAGCCAAGGAAATGTCAGCTGTGTTTCATCCTAATTTTTATGAAGCCACTGGGGCTCATTTTCTTTCTGCTCAAGCAGTGCAACCAACAAGAATTATTTTAGCATTTACCTGAGTTTTTTTTTTTCCAGATATATAATTAGAGATAAATTATTTATATAGGTGTACATATATATGTGTCTATATACACAGGCATATATATGTGTACACTACACAGACATTCTTAAATAAATATGTAAAACATCTTGTTATCCATATAAAATAATCACTTTTTATTTTTTTTTTTTTAATTTTCAAGTGTCTTGTGTGTTGGTGTGCTTGTTATAAAGTCATATACATTGAGGCATGGAAAAAGATGAAGTGGAAAAAAAATTGGGATTTTCATTTATCTAAACCCCCATTCAGGGACACAGTTTCCTGATCCTGCTGCAGCAGTTTTTGCTCCCACTGGAAGGTTTCCTCCTGCTCCAGCTTTCAACACAGAGGTAACAGATGTAAGGATACAACCTGCCCTAGTGGAAGGTTCCCTGCCCATGGCAGAGGGATTGGAACTAGACAATCATTAAAGTCCCTTTCAACCCAAATTATTTAATTATTCTAATTAAGAGATTATTTTATTTGGATAGCAACAATATATGATCAGTTATACACCTCCTTTTCTACTTCTAGTAGGTGAAGTTCATGAAATACTGAATATTTTAGTATTGGACTCCTCTCTCATTCAAGATTGCTGACCAGGTTTTTTTCCTTCATTGTTTAGATGTGAAATAAGTATGTGGTGAGTACTCTTCTCACACTTGTCAACTGCCAAAATGATGAATAAAGAGGAAAAAAAGGAATGCTTGGTCTTGTCAGTGATGCTTATATTCTATTAAAAGCAAACCACATTATATTTTCTTGTGAAGGTATTCCTGAATCCAGCTGCTAGGCCACAGAGTTATTGTGAAGTAGAAAAAAAAATTAAAATAAGTATACATATATTAATTATCATTATGTTTATACTCAGAAATCCAGAGCATCTCTTTATTGCCATTGCCCGGATTTCCTTTTCAGAGAAAGAGCATTTTTCCTAGACTGGTCTGAGCAATTTTCCCAATCCACCCATCCAAATGAAATGCACAAAACCACAGCAGCACCTGCTTCCCTCTCTGCATTCAGCAGGGGCTGCGACATGGAGAGGGCTGGGAAGATCTGGTTTATGCATGAGCTGCTGTGCCTGCTCAGCAAAAGGAGATTATTCCTGTGCAGATGGGCAGTGTTCCCGAAAAATGCACCTTGGTGGATTGCCTCTCTCATCCCTCCCCTTACACCTCAAGGCAGGCGACAGCTACCCAGGATAAAAGTCATTTATTGCTGGTAATTGCACAGAGTGTGGTTCCATTATTTACAGGTCTGCTGCTCATGAGGGATTTTGCCTTGGACTGTGTTCAAGTGGATCTTTTCCCTAGATTTTGGAGGGGACTGGTGAAAATCAAGGTGTAATTTTTATTGCTCATCTCTAAATTCTTATTATCTTCTAAAGCATTAAGAAATTATTCAATGCTGATTAGGCTTAAAACTAACAAGCTGTGAGAATAAAGCTGTGGTGCAAAGAGCTGCTCCCTTTGTTGTATAATGCAGGATTCTCTGAACAGTTCACCAGGAACCCTCCTGGCTGGACCATGGCCAAATCTGCTGCTTTTGCATGTTGATTAACACCTGGACAGGAGAATTTATGGAGGGAGATTGGAACTAAATGATCTTCCAACCCAAACCATTCTGTGAGAGGCTCCAGAGCTGCTGGTGTGACATCCCTCTGTGAGGTTTCTCTGTACAGAGTCTTATTAACATCAGCAGGAGCTGTTGGACCTATGGAGAAAATGTGGTAGCTTAATAAAAGATGATCCAGGCAGCCTTTTATTCATAAATGATGGTGCAGATGAGGGCACAAAGAGGGGAGTAGGAGCTGAAGGAGGCATTAAATCTGGCATTTTTGGAGTGGGAAAATCATCAGCATGAGGGGGAGCTGGAACATGATGGACTGTTTATTGTGAGAGAGGAGAGATTTATGATGAGCGTGTGAATGGCTCACTGTTTTCCCCATTGCCTTCTGTTTTCGTGGAGGGATAGAGTTTCTAGCTGAAATCAAAGTTTGCCTAAGCAGGAACAAAACAGTGTTCAGAGAAACCAGGGGAAAAAAAATAAATAACGTGAGTAAAGAACCTCATATGACATTTTAAACTACCCTTGGCACAGTGTAGGATGATTGTAAAATTGCAAAGATGCCTAGAAAACACAAACTCAGAATAATTCCTGGGTGAAACAAGAGCAGGATTGGCTTCAAAAGAATGCTGTACATAATGAAGTCAGATAAAACACAGAAAGCTGACACCATCCTTTTGTTTGTACCCATAAGCATCATATTTGCTCTTTTCAGCCCCTTCCCTCTCTCATCAATGGGGTTAATAAAAATCACTCCCTTCTTTCATGACCTTTCCTATGGCTTTTATAGCTCGATTCCTTCCGTGCTGGTGGATGCAGCAGCAGATTTACACTCTGGCTTGCTTGCCTTGTATCCTGTGCATCCTTATTTATTGTGTCTGTGAATTTGCTGTGTTTTCTGGGGCACTCCTCTTAATATTTTGCTGGCTCAAAGATTTGGTGTCATAAGAAGCACAGAAGGAGCTGGAAGTGGTGTTGGTGTGGAGGAAATGAGGTTCAGGGGAGACCTTAAAATTAACTAAGGAGGTTGTGGTGAAGTGAGTGCCCACCTCTTATCCCAGGTAACGTCAGGATGAGAGGAAATGGCCTCAAGTTGCACCAGAGGAGGTTTTGGTTGGGTATTAGGAAATAATTCATCATGTAAGGGGTTGTCATGCATTGGAAAAGGCTGCCCAGGGAAGTGGTGGAGTCTCCATCCTTGGAAGTGTTCAAAAAACAGAGGATGTGGCACTTGAGGATGTGGTTTAATGGTGAACATCATGCTGGTTGATTAATCATCTTAAAGGTCCTTTCCAACATTAAAAATTCACTATTTCTGTGATCTAATACAATCCCATATTATGACTTTCTTAATTAAATGCTGATTTCATGGATACTTCATTTCCTTGTGACAACAGATGGTTGGTTTTATAAAAGGTTCCTTGACTGGAGCTGTAAGATCTTAGCACACACCTGTAAGTAGGAATCTGCTCACCTGGGGATTGTCTGATGTTTATATGCTGCCATTTGTGGGTTTTTTTCAGCATTTAAAGAAGTGTTGCTTGATACATAAATGTCTGAGGCCTTGGGGAAGGTGCACAGTATTTGTGATGATTTTTATTTTCCTTCAGTAGTGGGTTCAGGCTATTTTGTGGGAATGTTTGTTGGGTTTTTTTAGGGACTGGAGTGATTTTTAATTCAATTTACTTGTCACAGCTGTGATTACTCAATATGCAAAATAACAATGAACAGATTATTTTTAATCCTTTTTAAATAATTTTGCCCTCTTTAGTTTTTTGCTGTTAACATGTGTCTGTGCAGTCTGAGCTGTGTGTATGGTGGAATGTGAAACTCTGGCTTTTGAAATCCAGATTGGTGAGAATAAGGACAGACAAGCAAAAATTTTTTAAAAAGCACAATCCTTTATTTCCTATAAAGCCTTAAGACTGACTCCACAGCCATCCCAATCCCAATTTTATTCAGAGGAAATGTTTTAAGAAAAAAATATTCTGTACATCCATGGTACTGGAATGTGGTAAAACAATTCCTCTAGATTGTCTTCAACCTCATGCTTCAAATATAACCCAAAAATATTTTATTATTAAACAATTTGTTGCAATGTCTTTAGAGTGCAGTAATGCAGAATGACTAATTTGGTTTTCAAAGGGTGAAACAGAGGAGCCCTGAGCATCCCCATGCCCCATAACAAAGTATGGGACATGGACATTGTTTGAGGCTTTAAGCTTTTAGATGATGTTGGCACCTCCTTTTTAAAGACCTAGGAACAACTGCCCAAGTTATTTTAGCCATCCAGTCTCCAAGAGAGGAGGAAAACAGGAATGCTTGGATAAAAAGGATGTGTCAAGCCTGTTGTCCACCCCTCTGCTCATTCCCAGTCTCCAGGTTTGTCCTCTGACAGAAGCATTACTGCACATCCTGAGTGTAGAGCACTCCTTAATGGGGTAATTAGGGGATGGCCTGATTTAAACACACTAAAAAAGGCCTGCTGGCTTTTATTTACTTATTTTTATTCATTTCTTTGCTTTGATAAATTACCAGACTTGTTTGAAAATGTGTAAACTCAATGCTTGTATTTCTGCAGCCCTCCTGGGGTGTCCCTGCCCCATTATGGTTCTTATTGGTTTTATTCCTCAGATAAAAACCTCTGTTATTGCCAAATAGTTTGTTCTGTAAATCTGCATTTCTAGAAGAAACAAGCAAAATAAATTATATCATAACGTGACAACAAATGTTCTATAAAATTAATTTGGTTTACCCTTCACCCTGGGGAAGTAGCCAGGCTTAAATTTGCTCTTTGACTTGAGTTCTTGACTAAAGCCAATGTTTCTGGGTAAAATATTACAAGTGAAGTTGCAAGGCTTATAATAATTCATCACAGCCTGAGCATTTGGTTTGTCACACACCTAAATTTATCCCCACCCTGCCTCCATTGCAGGGATGTCCGAGCTGCTGGTATTTATGATGGTTTCAGTCAGCAGCCCTTTGAACAGCCAAACAAGGTGTGCAAAGCTCCCACAGTGTTTGCTTTGCTGGGGCAGCAGCTGTGCCAGAAGCAGCTGTGACAGTGGCAAGGATGAGAGAGATTGCAGGGAGGTGTTTTGGTCACTGTCAGGATCAATATTTCACTCCCAAAGCAGGGCTGTGTCTCTCAGGGCAGGTGCTCTGGGGACTGGAGGATCCAGCAGATCAATCCCATCAATTTTCCTGGCAGTGAGTCCCTGGAATCTTCCAGTCATCCCAGACTTGCAGCACCACAGGGTGGTACATTTTGTTATTCCCCAAAATATGTTGGGGTCAAAAGGGAGCACAGTGGTTTTATTCCTAGTCCAATTTTCTTGTTAATCTAATGAATTTTTTCACACTCTTACTGTCCAAATTATCTAATTTCTACAGCTGATTAATTAATAATATAATTTAAATTGTTATTGCTGGTACTTTTGGTTTTTCTGGTTCCCAGTTATTCAGGTTTTCTGCCTTTTTTTTTGTCTATAAAAAGTCCTTACCCTCCCCAAAATTCTTACCTGGTTCACAGGGCAGCGCTGCTGTGTTGCAGACTGGGATTGCTGCTGTTCCCCTGTGCTTGCACTCAGGCACTCCTCATTTTAATCCAGGCTTTACACAGAGCAGTCACCTGTTATTTCTGTGAGCTGACACAAAACCAGAACAAATTTAGTCAGTGGCAATCATCCAGACCATTGTTACAGCAGCTGAAATAAACTCAGATGAGCTCAGGTCAAGACAAGTTCAGTCCTTGAGACCCTGCACTGTCAGGTCAGGCCAAAAACTGTGGCTTTTTGCTAAATGATGGCAAAATCATATTTTCTGACTGCTTTTCTGGTCACACCAGCAAGGAGAAACAACAAATTTTGGTGTGACTAATAAAAAAAAAAAAAGTGACAACCCATGTTGTCCTAGAAAAGAGGATTGACGCTTAAATGTGTTAAGAGCTGAGGTCAGTGTGAGAAATGACCCTGTGTTATGCCCAGTCCTTCCAGATTTGGGAAATTATTTTGGAATAGGGAATGAATGATGCTGAGTGACCAATGTGTCCCTAATTAGAATTTACTTTTGAGGACCCAGCATCATAGTTCTAAAAAGGTGCAATTCTGGTGACAGGTTTGGAGTGCAGCCCCTCTTTTCCAGGGTTGCTCACTTAATCTGAGGGCAAGCAACAAATGGGATTTACTATTCAATGTGTAGCACAAGCTACCCAAAGGTCTTCTATAGGTTTTTATATGGGCAAAAGCTCCTCTTCTTCTTCTTCAAGTGGGTATAAAGAATACTGAATATTTGTGTGTCCCTGAACAAAAAGGATGTGCTCTAGAGAAAGAGTGTTGAGGACTTGCATAGTTTAAATAATAATTAGATTGGATTTATTTTTATTTTTATTTTTTTATTCGTGGTGTAGGCAATGGCCACTATTTTTTCATGCTTGATAAATTCGAAATTACTCCCATTAAAGGGAAATATCAAACAGAAAACATCAGCTCTGTCATTTTTCCATGCAAAGATTCTCTTCATCCTTCCTGTTCTCCTCTTAATAAAAGATTTTCCTACCCAAAGGATTATGCTGCTCATGTGCAGCTTTCAGTATTAACTTGGTTTATCCCCACCCCTTTGTTGTGGATTCAGTTTTGTGCTTTTGTGTGTTTTGTCCCATCTTTCCCACACTGGGTTTTGCCTTTGCTTTTGTAAGGGGCAAACAGACCTGAAGTGATGGAGATGATTGATGGGGGTGTCAGGGTTTAGGGAAAGATAATGTTCCTCTCCCTTTCACAGCTTCTAATTCACCCCTTTTTTTTTTTTTTTTTTTTTTTTGGGTGGGGGGGAGTGTTGTGTTGGAGTTCTTTTGGTTTTGTTTGTTTGTTTGTTTGTTTGGGGTTTTTTGGGGGCATCCGTTGGTTTGATTAGGTTTGTTTGGGTTTGGGTTTTTGTTTGTTGGTTTGTTGTTGTTTTGTTTGGTTTGGTTTGATTTAGGTTTTTATGTTTTTTTTACCTTCTGGAGTCTCCTGGAATTTCCTTCATTTTTTTCGTGCTTCTTCCAATTCCTCCTGCATTCCTCGATTTGCCTCAAAAGACCTTCCATTGTTCTGTCCTAAGTCTTTTGCTTGTCCTGGCACTGAACTAAACTATTGGGTGGTGATTAAACTAATGACTGTTAAAACATTTTGTCTTTGCCTGGCAGGGTGGTATTCAAACTCCCTCTTATCATCTGAATCTTAAATTCCACATAAAACCACAATTTGTTAATTAAACTTTTTCCGTCACGAACATTGGATTAATGCTGGTTGCTCATTAATGTCTGAGGATAGCCTGGGTGGTGATCAATCACTTTGGGATGGGTTTGTTGGGACTGACCCCCACAATCCAGTCTTTGAGGGAGATGGGAGGAAAAGGCTTTTTTTTCCCCAGGGGCTACTTCAAAACAAGTGTGAATTAATGTGGTGTTGAAATGGGAGCTCTGGTGTGTTCACAGGAGACAAAGAGCATGGGGCTGATCTCTGAGGAGGAGGAGGAGGGAGCAGGGACACTCCTGCAGCCCAGTGAGTCACTGTTTTCATCCCAAGGAAAATGTCTCCTAGGAAACCAGGGATTGCAAACAGCCAGCTCCAGCCCTGGGAATGCTGTTCTTTACCTAAAGAAGCCATGGGAATGCTGTTCTTTACCTAAACCAGCCCTGGGGGCTGAGCACAGCTCTTGGTTGAGCAAAGCTCCTTTGATTTAGGGATGGTGCTGAGGAATTCAAAGTGCTCAGAGCGGTGAATACAGCAAAGAAAAATCAGCAGGGCTCAAGCAACCAACCATCCCCTCCTCACATTCCCAGGCTGCCCCAAAACATCTCTCACCATCTCAAGGCTGTGACAAACCAGCAGGGGTGGACAGAAATTTCATGGCTCATCCAGAATGCCGAGGTTTTGTGACCTTGCCTGGTGGCTCTGCCGTTCAGAGACCAAACTGGAAGTCCCCACCCTGCTGTGCCCGTTTCTCCCCTCCACACACAGCTGTGACATCCCTGTGGTCACCTCCTCCTACACAGGGGACAAGGCAGTGAGGGGGACCTGCCAGTTTTGCAGATGAGTTTCCTCTGGTGAGCCTCAAATTAGAGGTGGCTTTTATTTTTTCCTTTAATTTTCTTGTATTAATGGAAAGGAAAAGAAGAGTTGTGATGCTGTGTGTGACAGCAGCCTTGTAAACCAAGTCAGAAAAACACCACTTTTTGTCTGGGGGTATAAATATATATAATATATTATATATATATTATATATATTATATATACATATACATAATATGTATATATACCTCCATACACATAATATATATATTATATATTTATATACATAAAATAAAAATTAAATATAAATATAAAATATATAAATATATAAATATATGCACATTATTCATATACACATACATATACATATACATATACATATACATATACATATACATATATTATATATATGGAGGTATATATAGTATTTTTTGTCTGAGACCAAGTTGTGTGAGCAGACCAAGCTTAGGCTCTGCCATGTAAAGACAGGTATTTCAGCACTTTGCTCTTCAGAGAGACCTGGCCTAGCTCAGTCTGGGTGTTAAAGAGTCGGCATCTTTTATTAGACCCAGTGTTAGAGTTGTAAAAATAAATGTTTCCTTCAGCTGTACAGGGACTCGCTTGTAGGCCTAAAGCTTCTTCCAGCTCTACGACTTGTTTTGTTGGAAAAAGGTTACCTTTGCCTAAAAATGTCCTACATTTGTTCTCAGGCCAGAACAACTACAGCAATTTACCCTCTGTTACCTGGGGAAAGGAGGAAGATTGTCCTGAGTGCTCTGGAAGAAAAAACTCCTTTTTCTGCAGGTTGTTGGGACTGCTGTGGTTCCTGGGTGGGACTGGATAGCAGTGCATAAATTGCAAGCTCTTCTGCAGAGACATCCCTTCACTTGAAAGTGCAACTTAAAGAGTGGAAAATCGAAGCAAATTTTAGATTTGAAGGCTGTCAGCTGAAGCACTGCCTGCCTCTGTCCTCTGGCACTGGGTGGTTGAAGCCAAGAGGAATAGGACAATAAATTACTGGGGAGCAGGGGTTAATAGAGGGAGGAAAGGGAGATTGTCTCATGTTAAATGACAGAGGGAAAAAAAAAAATAGCATCTGATCCTTGCTCTGTTGAGCAGAGACAGCTGAGGTGTGTTCACAGAGAGTGGTGACAATTGTAATAAAAAGTTGCAGGTATGAGTCCTTCAGTCCAGGATCACCAAGATATTGAACGGTGTAAGAAATAATAATAACCATAAATGTCATCATGTCCTTCCCTTCCCTTCCCTTCCCTTCCCTTCCCTTCCCTTCCCTTCCCTTCCCTTCCCTTCCCTTCCCTTCCCTTCCCTTCCCTTCCCTTCCCTTCCCTTCCCTTCCCTTCCCTTCCCTTCCCTTCCCTTCCCTTCCCTTCCCTTCCCTTCCCTTCCCTTCCCTTCCCTTCCCTTCCCTTCCCTTCCCTTCCCTTCCTCCTCTCCACACCAATGTGGAACTTAAAACCAAAACCAAAAACCAAAACCAAACACCAAAACATCTGGTATTGGTTTAAGATCAAATACCAAAACCAAACAAACCAAAACCCGAACTGCTACATCTGGACTTGCACTTTGCCTGATGCCTCCCACCCCATTTATTTTCAAAAGCTCTCAGGAATGTCTCAAAGACATCCTAGCCCTCCTTAGGAAACATCTGATGGGAGGAGCATTTTGCCATGGTCCTGGAATTGAGCAGGAAATCTCTGGCTGGAGGCTCCCTGTGGGTTGGTGTTGGAATTTCAGGCCCTTTCTTGCTCCAAGGTCAGGGTGAATAAAACTCAGGAGATTTATTTTTGAAATCTCACTCTGAAGTTTATTATCCTTCTCTATTATAAACTCTTGAGATGTGAGCTCTCTCTAACAAGTCAAGAAAGTGAGCTAAAATGGTGTCTGTTCAAGGCTATTGAAGTCCCAATTATCCAACAAACAGCATTATTCATGCTTCTAACCCAAATATGATCACCCAAAACCCATAATGTGGACATCTTTCACCCAGTTAGAGAAAACTACTCAGATTCTAGAAGAAGAAGGAAGAAGGTGCAGAAAAGAATGGAATCCACACCCAAAATTCTCCATCTTGGCTCCCATATATCACCATATACA
This sequence comes from Zonotrichia albicollis, assembly GCF_047830755.1. Taxonomy (NCBI): domain Eukaryota; kingdom Metazoa; phylum Chordata; class Aves; order Passeriformes; family Passerellidae; genus Zonotrichia; species Zonotrichia albicollis. Next base: position 152,101,592 of record NC_133819.1, on the reverse strand, counting down.
AAAACCTCAAATCTAAGTTTTTTTCACCCGGTGAGGTCACACAGTACTATCCAAACTACACACACAATTTTTCTGTGCTATCACTCAACTTCTGAAGCCTTTTCCAAGGTCTCAGGTCAAACAAGGTGTTCACCTAAAATTTACTTTACTTAAATTCAGAAAGCTTGTACTTTCCAGCCATCAGAGTTCCAGCAGGTTGTCAGGTCAGGAATGTGAGCACTTGGCAGTGAGCAGAGGTGGCTCCTCTGTGGGCAGCATTGCCAGCATAAAGGGAAGACTGGATGACGTAAAATCTTGGTTTTCAGCTGGCAAAATGTGGAGGTTTAGAGAAACAGTAAAAGAATAAAACCAGAATTGGAGTTGTGCTTGGAAATGTGGAAAAACTGGAAGTGTTTGTGTTTGGTAGCTTGTGTTTCCTTGAGTTCTTCAAAGGACTTCTTCAAACAAAGGATTTGGGTTTTTTGGGCCCCCAGGACAAGAAAGATGTGGAACTGTTGGAGCAAGTTCAGAAGAGACCACAAAGATGCTCCAAGAGCTGGAAAACCTCTGCTTTTAGAGCTGGGGGTGTTCACAATTATTTTAATTATCGCTTTTAACTGAATCCTGGAAATATTTTTCCCTCTCCCACCCCTCCCAGCCTTCCACACGAGAGTGCAGGGGACAGGCAGAACCATGAACAAGAGGAACTCATGGAGCTGATCAGTCTGTTTTTTTCTTCACACTCCATCTGTTTACTTCCATTATCCTATATCACATTTTATGTACCTGTTGCCAATTTGCCAGTTTTAACTTTTTTTGTGGGAAATTCCATGTGTAGTATTTGCCTGGTTTGTGTAAGAACGTCAAAACACGAAGGCTCTCTAAAATACTGTACTTGCTTAAAATAAGCAACGTAAAAAAAAAAATTAAAAAAACTTCAACAGAGAAGTTCTTTATCTACATTGTGTGGGGGATTGAGAAACCCTACTGATGTTGCCAAAGCTATTTTAGGCTACGAGAACACAATACATTTGAAAGTTTAATTGCTTGCTGAATAATGTAAACTGTCAAAATAAATACTCAAGGTCTTGCATAAAGGAGAACATTAGGGGAAAAAAAAAAAAAAAAGACAAAGCAGAAATGTGAAGTCAGTCAGAAGTGGAATCACACTTCACCCCAGCGTTAGCAGCACCTTTATTCCAGCACTCAGTAATTGCAGCAACAAAAAGCCAGCGAAGGTTCCAGGGGTAACACTCTATTTTCTGGAGTATTTAGAAATATGTGGCTGGGTCCCACAAGTGCAACTGCTCAGAGATAATCTCCCTCTCCCAAAGCTGATGGGATTCTGGCTGCTTTTTCCTCTGACCAACCAGAAGGAACAGTTTAGCTCCATTCTGCAGCTGATAAAAGCTCTCACCCTGCAGAATGCAGAGGAACTGGGCTGGAGGGGTAGCTGTGGGAGCACTGGGATGGGCAGGGGGCTTTAGAATCACAGACATTCCCAGAGGGGCAGCTTGAGAAAAAAACTGGTGCTTGGTTTAGTGTTATTTGTTGGTGCATTTTTTCCTCCTTTTACTGAACTTGAGGATCAGGTCTTTATGCGTTTTCTTTCTAAATCAACAGGATTACATCAGCAGCACGTGAGTTCTTCAAACCAACCCTTTTCAGAAAGAAGAATAAGGAAACACTCTGCCTATCCCTGCAAAATCCAGGGAAACACAGACATCAAGGGAGGTTTTGTAGGGTTTTTTTGACAAATCACTCCAATTTTGGCTGAGTTGGTGAAGAAGCCAAGCAAAGTTGGCAAGGATTGATACTCTCAGCTAATGGGAAGTTGAGCTCAGAAACAATTAACATAAAAAACTCTGACTAAATGAAGCAATTTCACCCTTGTTCTGCAGGTGGATTTTAACACCTAAGGTTGTGAGTGACATTAATTAAGATTCTTAAATTCCTTTAATTGGGTTGGGCTGGTGGACCATAGTAGCAGTTTTTTAACAGTGAGCTGTGCACTATGAGATGTGTTGTGTGTTCTCATGTCCTGCCCACAGAAGACACTTCCACTTTCTTCATTAGTTCCAGGAATGATGACAATTTGTCTGTGGAGGGGACAAAGAGCCAGTGCTCCTCAGTGCCTGCTGCAGGTGAAGATGCACTGTCAAGGTGTTAATCCCTGGCTCCTGTGCAGGCAGAAGATGATTTCTGTGAAACTGAGCCCTCGTGAAGGATGTTCAGCCAATCACAATGTCAATGGCATTGCCGTTTTAGCCAGTGGTCATTTAGCCAATGGCAGAGTCATTTTGGAGCTGTGAGGGCATTTGTGCCTCAGTGGTGAGGTGTGTGTCAGGAGCCTGGCATGGATTGTGCAGGTGTGGTGTTACAGAGTCAAACAGTTCAGATGGGGAAAGATTTCAGATTATCAAGGCCAGGTGCCAACCCAGCATTGCCACAACTGTCACTGAAATAAACATGGACAGGAGACTTTTCTCCTTTTTAATGCCTTTATTAAATGTGATCGGCTCGGGTGGGGAGAACTGACGGGTCTGCGCTCACGCCACTGCTCCCAGGAGTGATGAGGAGGAGGAAGAAGAGTGCAACCGCTGGCCTGTGGGCAGAGCTAGGGATTCCATCCTCATGAGACCATCAGGAGATTCTCTAATTTCCTGGTTTAACATTTGAAGTCCTCAGTCTAGCTGTCATCCTTTAGGTTAGGGTGAAGGGTAAAAAGGGTCTTAGTAGATACTGGATTCTGTTCTTCATGTCTAGACATCACTTTGATTAATCTATTTTGTGTTGGCTCGTTGTTTTTAGGGGGTTTTGGCTAGGTTTGGTGAGGGGTCCCTCCCGTTGCATGCTGGTTCCAAGGTCATTTGCATGCTAACTCAGAGGTCACCTCCTCTTCACCATCTGGGTGCCATCCTCCAGGAAGCAGCAGGGGGGACTCACAAAGGGGGGAATTCTTAACCATCAACAACAGATAATGAAAACAACAGGTGATTACAATAAAAAACAGTTAAAACTCCACCTTGGCAGCAACTGGCCCAACCTGTGAACTCTGCAGCCTTTTAAAAAAATGGGCAGCTTTTCTACTCATAACAGCCACCAGTCCTCAAGGGCCACATCCTCCTCTGGGGTGGTCACCCCACCACTGCCCTGGGCTGGTTTAACAATGAAAACCCTTCTGGTTAAGAAATTGTTCCTGATACCCAATCTAAACCTTTAGTGAAACAATTGGAGGCTGTTTTCTCTCATCCTGTCACTCATTACCTGGGAACAGAGCCTGATTCCCACCTGTCTGCGTCCTCTTGTCAGGGAGTTGTAGAGAGGGATAAGATCCCCCTGAGCCTCTTTTTTACAGGATGAGCCCTTTTCCCAGCTCCCTCAGCTGCTCCTGGTGCTCCAGACCCTTCATCATCTCTTTTGCCTCTCTCTGGGCGCATTCCAGCCCCTTAATGTCCTTCTAGCCATGAAGGGCTGAGAACTGCACACAGCACTTGAGGTGTGACCACAGCAGTGCCCAGCCCAGAGGGACAATCCCTGCCCTGCTCCTGTGGCCACACATTGGTGACACAGAATTCCAGGGATGTGGCTGGGATATCCTGTGTCTCCTCTGGCTTATACAACCTGCTTCACTTTCCAAGGAGGAGGGAGGAGGATAAATGCCCAGGTCTCACTCTGATGAAGAACTGAACGCTCCCTCGTCACCTAAAAACATCATTCTTATTACCCAAATCTCTCTGCTCTTCTCCCAGCACAGGCACACCTAAGAGGAGTTTTCCTCCACGGTTTACTGAGTCTGAAAGGCAGGATAAGGAGTGTGACAGCTCTCTGCAAAGTTAACTGGAATCAAAACTGAGCATTTCTAATGGGTTTTCTCTGTGCTTGCTATCAGGCCTGATCCTCATAAGTGATTTCTCTTGTCTGTGCTAAGTGGGTGTGAAAATATTTCTGCTGGAATTCAGAGCTGGCACAAAGTCCAGGGAAGTCTGGAGGAGCTGAATGAGGCTGAGCTCTTCCCAGCAGCACATTTCTGTAGAGCCAGGCACAAAGTTATTCCAAAAAGGAAATGATCTGAACCATTTTTAAAACAGAGATGGACATTGCGAAGCAGAGTCCGGATGTAGGTCAAGAAACTCATCAAGAATTCCCAGGAATGGCATTCCCAAGTTTGACCATTTAACAAGTGAGTTTGAAGGAAGGAAAATGATTTTTTTCTGTAAAAGCTCTCTATAACTCAGGAATTATGCAGCAGGACAGAGTGGAATATTTTCAGTGTTCACAATTTGTGGTTAAAGTATAAAAAAACATCCTGAGAAAACACAAGCCATAATCGAGATCTATTAAAACAAACAAAAAAAAAAGGTGTTTCTCAGTGAACCTTGTAACAAAATCTGGGGTTTTATTTTTATTTTTTTAACTTCTTTTTTCTTTCTTTTAACTTTTTTTCTTTTTCTTTTTTTTTTTTTTTGTTTTAATTAATGAGGCTGAGAAGTGGCTTGTTACAGAGTACAAGCCCCTTCAAGGGGGGAAAGTTCTTAAATCTCTCAGGGAAAGGAGGAGTGACAAGAAAAGAAGGTAAAAGGTTGACACTAGAAAAATTAGAAAAATTTAAAGAAAAAAATACATTTAACAAATAGACTTGAGTGTGCTTAACTGGGGAAACCCATCACCAAGGCTTTGCGGTGCACATTTGACTCCTCTTGTGAAATGAAAGAGGCTGAGCAGGTGTCTCAAAGCCTTTTGAACTGTATTTTTCTGAGGAGATGCTCCCAGAACAGGAGGAAATGCTCCCACCCTGTGAAGATGGGCAGAGGCTGGGGGTGAGAAGGTCTCCTCTTCTCCTGAGAGGGATTCTCACCTTGCAGCAGAGGTGTTTTCACTGAGCTGGTCACACAAAAATGCTCTGTAGTCAGCCAAGACATAGAGCTGCCTGTATTTAATTGGAATATTCCTATTTGGTGACTGTATCCAGATATATTAATTCATTTTTTTTTATTTCTCCACTTTCTTTTTAATTTGCAAAATTTATCCACCACTACATTGCTGAATAATTTAGTATTATTTACAGAGTGTGGGCTGAATAATGTTCTTTGATGATGAACTGGAAGCCTTTTTCCCACCTCTTACTTTGTGATCACCCACCACATCAACAATTATGGTTTCCCACCTGGACTGAACTAAAAACTGGATAATGTCAAATGTCTCTTTATGTTTCTGCTGCTTCACAAATTATCTGCAACGCCTCTTTGGCTCTTCCTTTTCTTAGTCACAAGGTGGGTCATGGGAAGCTGTGTTTAAAGGACAGAACACAAATTTCAGGAGGATAAAGAGGAGGCTGTAGGCAGAGAGCAGCTGCAAATGAATAAGAAAATTTGTAAAGAGGCCAGAAAGGTGTATTCTGGAGAACCCTGCCCCCTTTTGTTCTCAGACATCTGGGTTTATAAATAGGAGATAATGGAATGCAAAGTCCTGCAGGAACCGTGAATAATGAGATGGATGATGTACAAGAGCAAGTGGAGGTCACAGAGATAAACTGTAATAATGCCTGAATTTATTGGGGAGGGGAAAATGAGTTGGAAATGACTTTGGCTGGCTTCTTGTTTTAAATGGTAGGAAAACAAGATATATAAATCCTGAAAAGCAAAAGTTCAATTCAAGACACCGGTGCAAATCGAGAGTAATTCCATTAAAAGTAATGGAATTACGTCAGGGTAGGACCGGAGGGAAGTTCAGACCCAATTACATCTTGGTCCTAAAATGAGATTTCAATATTGTTTGCCAGCATTTGTAGTGCAGTGAGAGCACGAATGAGAGCATCACTTTGCTGTGCTGGGTGAACCTCCCAGCCCCATGGACAAGGCAGAGAAAACAGGAGGAAAGAAGCAGAAATTAGTTCTGAGTACAACACAAAGGGGAACTGAAGCAGGAAAGAAGCCAAAATGTTAAAACAGAAGTAACCTGGCTCATTAATGCACTTTTTAAAATAGTGCTGTAAAAGGAAAAGCAAGTGCTGTGCTCTCTGTGGGAGCAGTGTGCACCTGGCCAGAGCTTTCAGTGCGGAGGAAAAATTGCCCTTGGAGTCAATTGTGGAATAAAAAACAAAGCAAAACAAAAAGTTTTGAACAGGGCAGCTGATGTGAGACTGTTGGATATTTGGCTGGGAAGGAGCAGTCTTGGGTGACCTCAGTTTTTTGATCTTAGCAGGAAAAAATAAGAGACAATCCAATAGAAAATGCAGGGTAGGAAAGCATCTCCTTTTTAAAGTTATTTCCTCAAGCTTTTAAAAAATCTTTTTGCTCCTCCACTCAACATCTGAACAAATCAGCTACTGCAGTCTCAATGTTAAATTTCACCTTATTGTGCAGGTAAGGAATAGTTATTTTCTTCAACAACAAAAGGAAAAATTGATTCTGCTGAACAGGAAACATAGAAAGAGCCAGCATATATGAAATAGGCTTTGGTATGGTCAGTGCTTTCTCCTGAACCCACAGTTTTATTAGTTTTTTATTATTATTGCTTAACATCTGTGTGGTTTCAGAGATGGCTTCTAAGCTGCTTTGAATTTTTAACAATTAACTGAAACTGAAATACCTTGGATTTTCCCCAACCATCCCATCTGCAAACAGATTTTCTCAAGAGATAACAGCTGTTACTGAACTGCTGGGCTCTTCTAACAAGGCATGCTGTCTAAACTCTGGTAAACTTTTTATCATCTCCAATTTACTGTCCTGGACAGTGCCAGGCTGCTTGGGAAATAGCAAAGGAGTGTTAAAAATCAGCTCTCCAGGGAGGGAGGGAGGGCAGAAGGGAAGAGGATATTTCTGCAATATTTTCTTTCTATTAAGAAAAGAGTTCCCTGATCTGATTCTGGATGTGATCTGACAAACATCCAGGCATTTGACAATTTGATTTTCTATCATTGTTAGAAAGCTGCTGCTATGGATTGCTGGTTTTATTTTCTGCTCTCAGTGAGGCAGCACCCAAGACCTTTCTTTGTGGTTATCTCTGACATCTTCCAGCCTCCAAAATAATAATAAAGCACACTTCTGAAGTGGCATTAAATTAATACATTTATGCAAGGGATTGATGTGGAGCACTCAAAGGAATACAGCTGACTCAGCAAGTTCCCTTATGGGAGTTTTTAGGGTAGATAAGATCCTGCACTGATAGAGATTTTTTTATCTTCTGTAAGAGATAGTAAGAGAGTATGGCACAAAATTTTATCTCACCAAGGGTGTAAAATCTGCTGAAATCTTGCTGAACTGCTTGTGACAGGGACTGGCAGGGCTGGGAATGGCTGCAGCCTTGCCAGGACCATTGTGGGCACTCTGGTCTGATGGAGCTGCTTAGAGAGCCTCAAAATACCCAGCTAAATGTTGGTCTAACAGGGTGGAAGGTATGGGCAGAACATTTCTGTTTGGCAGTGCAGCTAAAAATATCAACAGTTCTCTTAGCTGTTCCACCCAGTGATGACTTAATTTCTTTTAATTTTTTGTCATTAATGAGGAAAGGTAGATAATCAGGAAGCACTGATTTTATTTTTTAAATTTTATTTTATTTAAATTGTGTGGATCCTTCAGGGCTTTCCAAACATTTTGATAAACTCTTGGGGTTTTTTTGACCAGAGATAGCCCTCACTTACCCTTGGAATGAAGTGGTGAAAGGAAAAGGGTGATGAATTCTGGGGAAAAGCATCAATCCAGCAATCTGAGCAGAGCTCAACACATCACAAAATTGTGTTGGTTGGGATAGTTTTCTGGGTATCATTTGGACCAACAAGAAGAACAAGACCAACTCTGCTCAGGCTTTTGGCAGCCTCAGGTGTCTGTAGACCTCAGTTAAGGGGGATGATGGGACTCGTTCCTGTCTTATCACTTACCCATGCTGACCTCATGCCTCCAGCTTCCTTATATTTGTACCTTCTCAGCAATTTTGGGATGAGGGGGAGGGATCCAGGTGAATGCTCCAGCCAGAAGCCAGTGCACAAATTGTGGGTTGAGAGCAGAACTGGTTTGTGGTGTTCTCTGTGCAGGAATCGTCAGCCTGGAGAGCAAAAGAGCTTTAAGGGAAGGAAATCTGCCTGTCTCCAGGGAGTTGGTGTTTTTAAACCCATGGGAGGAGCAGACACTCAATTCCTACAGGTTTTTGAGTAACTGCAGAGCCACAGTCTGTGTTTTGGTGCCTCCAGGGTGGTGCAGCCCTGAGAAGAGGTGGTTGGAAGGGTGGCTTGGATGTCACACACATCAATGGTCATGAGTCTGGATCTCGCCCAGTGTTTGTGGTTTGTTCAGCTGGGAGAAGTCCTGAAACAAAAAACCAAACCAGGAACTGGTTTGGGATTTTGGATATCTGATACTGTTTTCTCTCAATTAAAGAATTAACACTGGATAGTAGGGGATCCCTCTCCAGCCACTCTGCCCCCTGCTTGCAGCACTGCAGGGAATTGTTGTGACCCAAGGGCAGGATTCTACATATAATAAACTATCCAAAACTTTTTATTTCAATGGTTTTATTAAAAAAATTATTGATTCAAATACCTCAAAAGTAGCTCAGAAATTTGGAGTTGACATGCGCCTCCTGTTGCTACCACAGCACACATCTACTGCAAGATTTTAGCCAGCTGACAAAGAGAAGAAAATCTCTTTCTGCTCTATAACAGCTAATCCATCACCATTTATCCAAAGATCATGTGTCTGAAATTCCCCAGATTTTCACTGTACTCCAGAAGTCCATTTTCAGATGAACAAACTCTTCTGTTCATTCAGGAAAGAAAAGGAAAAAATTATATTTAGGATTACTCCCTTTAGCTTCTTGCATTTCAGCCTGACCCTGTTTTGATGTAAAATCCTTTTATTTTAAAAAGAAAGGTCAGTCACATGCTTCAGTAGCATCTCTCATGTGGTGCTTTGGTCCTTCAATGGACATTGCTGCTGAATTCATTTAGGGAACTTCTCAGCTGGATCCATGTGCTCAGCTTTCTGGTAGCTGTTGCATAAACTTAGCACACTTACCCATTTTTTATGAAAGGCTGGTTTTAAGCACTGAGGCTGCAAAGAAACACGTTTGGGCTGCTCCATCTGGTTTTACAGTGCACTGAGTGTGACTTTCTCTGTTTTCTTCTCTTTTTGGGTCCCTACCTGCACAAATGCAATGTGATTTTCAACACATGATTTTAAATATTTAAATAAATGTCATCTTGTACCTTGGTTGCATTTGCAATGGCTCGTGTTGAATCAAGGCAACAGAGGCTCAGTCCCTGTAATTTTTTATTCTGCACATGAGCCTCGATTCAGGGAGAGGAGAAACATTATTGATCTTTCATCAGGTAATTTTCTTTTAAGCACCTGCATTGGACTCTTAACAGTGGTTCTTAAGCTGAATCCATTTTCCCCCTAGAGAACAAATTTGCTATCAGCAGCAGAGGTTTCTGATAACGGGGCTCACAGTTTTCACATCTGAATGGATTGGAAAGCTTGGATATTTCCCTTGGCCCTCCCTGTAAACAGAGAGTTGCTGTATCTGAGTTCATTAAATGCTCCTGCCAGCAGAAAGAGAGCCTTGCCTCACCTGAAACAAACCTCAGAGCCTGGTGATTTGTAATGGACTTCCTCAGGTCTTTCATTCTGTTTGTTTATCCTTTTATTATCTATTTGTACTCGTTTCTTACTAGGGCAGGGTCTCTTTGAAGTTTAATTTTTTGGACGACCAGTGGTGCATTTTAATTGTCGTGGAGGCGCAAATCATCCTGGCCACAGTCTAAGGGGTTTTTTTGTCGTGGACCAAGGTGGTGATTTGCACAACTCCTGTAATAACAGTGCCTTTTGGATGCTGGTGCAAAATTTATTGCCCCACAAAATGGGGTCTTCATTCACATGGCCGCCCTAGCGGGTGTTTTATGGGCCAATAAAGTGCCTTGTGTTTTTGTAATCTAAGTGCTCGTCTGCTTTATGGTCTGATGTCACTTGCAGGGTGGTGGGGAAGAGCGACTTCTGGCACGCTGGAAATTATGCATTATTGTCACCTGGGAGCCTGAAGGATCTTTAAAGTAATGAAATGTGGGGCTGATGAGCAGAGGAGTCTCACCAGTGGCATCTCTTTTAAGATTTTTGCCTGTTTTGGAAAGGTAATCATTCCTGAAAAGAGACAGATACATCTATCTGCCTGCTAAATTAAAGTGTTGCTCAAAAAGCACTGCCAGGCAGAGGGAAATGTAAGGTGAATGGAAAAGACAGTGAAGGAGAAAGAAAAGTATTTGGAGATTTAGACTCTGTATTTTGAGTGCATTGCACTCTGTGCGGGATAAATATATTAATTTTCCTTGTACTTCACAGCTTGCCCTTATGCTCAGAAAGTTGCAGAGATGTCAGATTTAAAGAGGCATATGAAGTATAAGGGATGAAGCAATAGGTGGCAAGTAGGCTGCTGAGATCCATTTCTCTTCCCAGCACAATTCCTTCCAGTTATCTCTGCGCTTTTGAGAACAAAGTGCAATATGAAAACAAATAAAACCACAACAAAAAAAATCCTGCTCTCAAGCAAACATATTTTAAAGCTGATTCCTGCCTTATATTATGTTCACATTTTTCTGTTCTCCTGTCTTCTGCTCAAAAAAAAACCCCAAAATCAGAAAAAAATAGATCTTGGCACAAGTGCCTCAAGGGAGTGTGTTCAGAAAGCGCCAGCACTGTTACCAACATCGACTTTTGCGCTTCACTTTGTACTTTAAAATGTCTCTTTGCTCCAGCTGACCTCCCTCTCTGCATAGCACTGTACTCCAAAACCCCCTCCAGCAGAGGAGGAGGTGGAGGAGAGAGGAAAAACAAAGTTATGGAGCACTTGGTGTTTGCTTTTGCTGGGGAGTTAAGGGATCTGCTCAGGATGGTTCAGAGAGAGCAGAAATGGCACTGGTGAGAGCAGAGAGCCCCAGCCCACAGGACATGGAGCAGTTAAAGGCATTCTCAGCAGCAGAGGAAGTGATCACCTTCAGAAGGAATTATGAAGGTAATTTTATTTTTCTGTCTGAAGCAGCAGCAGTTTGCAGCTTCCCATTCTGGTCCCAATATTTTTGCACCAGGCAGGCTGAGAGCTGCAGGTCTGGCTCAGGACATGGTGGCGGGGATAAATGTGGGATGAATTTTGGGTGGGTGAGGAAGTAGTTTGGACATCCCCTGTCAGGGAAAATGTGATCAGAGCACCAGAGGGAGAAGTCCTGGTTGGTTTCCTCAGTTGCTGGAGCTGGACAGGTGAGGATTGGGAGTGGCTGTGCTTTATAAATGTCTGGGGGTGTCATGGGGCAGGAGGTCCTGTCCTAGCTCAGGTGATGTGGCTGGGAAAATGTTTTGGGAATGCAGAATCCCAGAATGGGTCAGGCTGGAAGGGACCACAGTGGGGTCACCTGGTGCCACCTCCCTGCTCCAGCTGGGCCATCCCAGAGCACAGACAAGGGTTGTGTCCAGATGGCTCTGGAATATCTGCAGGGAGGGAGTCTCCACAGCCTTTATGGAAGATTCCAGTGCTCAGAAGGAAGTTCTTCCTCATGTTCTGGTGGAACTTCATGGGATCAGTTCCTAACTGTTCCTCTTGTCTCATGGCTGGGAACACCAAGCAGAGCCTGGTCCCTGCTCTGAGCCCTCCCTGCAGACACTGACACAGGGATGAGATCTCCTCTCATTGTCTTTTCTGGAGGGTGAACAGCCCCAGCTCCTTCAGCATTTTCTTATCAGAGATGCTCCAGTCCCCAAATCATCCTCATCACCCCTCACTGGCCCCATTCCAGGAGCTCTGTGTCTCTCCTGTACTAAGGAGCCCAGAACTGGCCACAGCACTCCTGATGTGCCTCATCTCCTCACCAGGGCTGAGGAGATTTACACAGGAATTTGGAATTGAGCATCTGAGTTTAGGGAGATTGATATAAAAGTAGGATAGTAGCAAACTCTTGGTGTGAAATTGTTTGGGTTTTGTTTTTTGTTTTGTTTGGTTTTTTGTTTGGTTTTTTTTGTTTTTTTTTTTTTTTTTTTTTTAGGAATTAGCGAACTTGTGGATGATGTTTGGTTTTGGTGAAGTTCATATTGTTGGGAGTGTGGAAATGGGTGTGGAGGGAAAATTTAGTTCCTTCTCTGTAGGACATGTATGAGAGAGGATTGGGACCAGGGAGGTGAAATATGGGACATAAATAAAGCATAATAAGACTGGGTTTTTTGGAGAACAGAAAGGGTTCTGTCTGTGTAATGAGAGGTTCAAAAGATGCTTTTCTGTTTAGAAGGGCATGGACTCTATGGATGAGCCGTGTTTGAAGCAGGACTTGTTTGTGAAGTTGCATTTAGATCCTAGGTGAATAAACCCAAAATCATCTTGTCCCTCCTGAATGGAGTTTCCCGATGGAAAAGAAAGAGATGGCGGGAGAAACCCAACTTGTGGGATCCATAAACATCTGTCTTGGAAGCCAAAAGCTGTGCCATTGCCTCTGCCAGTGATGGTACCAAAGAAAAACAAATAGAGCAGGAGTTGGCTAAATATTGGATTTCTTTGCATGTTGTGTCACTGTTAGTGGAGTTTGAGTCATCTTCAACACCTGTTGCAAATACCAATCCATTTTCATTGCACAGATAGGTTAAATAATTGATATTTTCAGTGCGTTATTTATTAACATCAGTGTGGAGCTTTATGAAGTCTTTTTATAGTGTCTAAAAAGTATTTCTAACCAACCTGGTGTCCCCAGTGCTGTTGTTTTGAAACATTTTCTTCATATTCTCCATCAAGAAAACCAGTGTTAATCAAACCTTCCTCCAGTTTGGTCTGTGAACTTTATGGTGAGGTTTCCTTCATTTATAACCTGGGATGAAATTGGGGACCAGGGTAACAAATGTGTTTTCTGAGCTGCTTCCTTCTGAACCCCACAGCACCTGATTCCTGCCAGGGCTGTGCACGAAGCCACCGTGTCCCTGCAGGGATCTGGATATTTGTCTGCTGCTTCCTAAAGCTGACTTTCCTGGAGATGATAAACCACCTGGTTTTGCTCTTTGGACTGCAGAAGAATTGCTTGGTCATTGCCTTTCTGTTTAGATTTCCTGCTAGTCCAAGGGTGGACATTTTTCACGGCTGTATGAGACAGCCTGTTTGCTCCACACTGACAATTCCAGGGGCACAATTGCTGCTAATGCCTTTTCCCTCTCACTTAAATCCTGATGGAGGAACCGGGTTTGGGCACATCTCTTAATTTAAGCATACACACAGGAGCATTTGTGCTTTACTGCCCCTAACTAGAAATACACAAATAACCACAGCCAGCTGAAAAGTGTCTCAGGTTGTTTGTTTGCCTTTGATTTCTTGCTCACTTCACAGAATAAAAAAACTCATCGCAGTCGTTTGAGTGAAATGGATTCATTTTTCAATTAAAATTGCCTGGGTTTAAGCAAAGTTGGGTTTTTTTGGTTTTTTTTTTTTTTAATGAAACATGTATTTTCTGGGATGAAAATGCCTACATCTCAGAAATTGATGTGATTTTTTCCCTTTTTGCAGATGTTTGCTCTGCATGCTCTCACCACTGAAAAAAATTGGTGGCAACAAAACACATGAACCAGCAAAAGCAACGTTAAAAATGGAAATAAAACCTAAAAAATCTACATCTCTCTTTACCAAAACTTTTCATCCTCCAAGTGCTGGCTCTTTTATTAACAGTGGTTCCATTGTGATTTCTCAAGGAGAGCTGAAGCAATCATTCATTCACATCAGCAAAGAACCCTTCATCTTTGCTTTTCACAGTGCCCTGTGGAGTATTGAATGCATGTTAAATGCTAAAACCAAGAGAGGGAGCATGGAAAGTATAATAGACTCCATTAATCTGCAGTGCCATTTATCTCCTGTCCATTTGTCTTTCCCACATACGTCTGTGTGTGTGTGCAGGGCACCTTCTGGCACATTTGTGCACCCTCAGAGCAATCTCTGTGGTTTTATGCTGAAACACACAAGCTAATCTACAGGAGCATAAATTATGAGTAAACTTGTTTCAAAAGTCATCATTTTTGTCTTCATGAAGTCCTTGGGGTTTGTTTTATTTTGGATTTTGAGTCTGGAGCTTCCAGCCCATGTACTGCAATGAGCATTTTGTTAAGAGGGAGTTTGCATTTGTTGGAGTCCACACAGAGAAAGATTTGATGATGGAATTAAGACAACATCCACATCTCTGCCATTCCAGGTCAGGGGAATTTTTCATCCCAGAGTCATTGAATGGTTTGGGTTGGAAGGAACCATAAAGATTATATAGCTCCAACCCCCCTGCCATGGGCAGGGGCACCTTTCACCAGTCTCTAAAACTCTTTTACAGTATATAATTTTTTTCTTTCTATTCTGAACTACAAGCAGGACTCAGAAAGTCTTTAGTTCTCCCCTCCAAGTTGACTTAACTTTTTCTACAGAGCCCCAAAAGCAATGACCCTGAGCTTTCCCTGTGCAGAATCAGAATCACCAAATCACAGAATATCTTGGGCTGGAAGCAACCCTAAAAATCATCGAGTCCCAACCCTGAAAAACCTGGAAAGGCAGCTCCAATCCAAACTTCAGCAAGGAGCTGCAGCAAATCACAGGAAGGAAGGCGTGATAGCAGCTCTGTAGGTTGAGTGTTGCTCAGCTGCTTTCGGTGACTGCTGCAGGCACCGCCGGCTCTGCCGCTGGGAATTGCTGCAGGAACACATCCCTGCATCCCTGTGACCTCTCTGTGACAGATGCTGAGCTGCTGTCCCCTGGTTAATGCAGGAATGTGAGAGGCAGGGCAGAATTAGAGAGCACAGGCAAAGCAATCAGAGCGGTCACAGCCTTGGTGCCGTTTATCTTGGGGCGCTAAAAGGATTTTTGGGGCAATTTCGGAAATTTGGGTGAATATTTAGAGCTCACAGAGGGCAGATGAGGTCTTTGGGCTGGGAAGGGAGGGATTTGTTTGCTTTTTGTGGAAATCTGGTGCAGGAGGATGGTTTACCTCAGTACAAGCAAAGTTGCAAGAATAGGTTAAAAGAAATAAGCAGTTTATCAGCACCTGGAAAGAAAAAAAAATTAAAAAATATAAATATCATGATCAGTAGGCATCAGGGTTCATCAAAATGAAATTATGACAAATTAAATTAATTTCTGCCTCTCATAAGCTAAGACGCTTACTGCATAATGAGGGAGAAGGAGGTGTAATATATCTCAAGTGCTAACAGGGTGGTTCCAAAGATTTAAGGGGCTCTCCCATTAGGAAAGAAAGTAAAACTTTTATAAATAAAACTTCCTTGGGAATACTATGGGTGGGAGAAAGAGAAACAAAGTGAGAGGTGACTAATGGCAGTGACATTGTTGAGCTGCTTCCCATGGGGTCCTTTTTGAGAGCTGTCAGCAATGACTTGACAGATGGAGTCTGAGGCGGTGCTGAGCTAATCTGTAGGTGATGCAGGGTTAAGGGGGTGTCTCATAAACTGTTTGGCACATAATTTCATTGAAAAGCACAAATCTGAATTGGTGGTAGTGGTTGATGAGTAACTAGCTGCCTGCAGCTGGTCAAATCCTGCAGGAGAGCCAGCATTTTCCTTATTTCAGTAATAACTGCTTCTTTATTTATGATTATTTAATTTTAAGAAGCCATGATAGAAAAGGTATTTAAAAATAGGTATTGAAAAAGCCATGAAAAATTTTGCTAAGGTTTGCACTTCTGTGATGAAATTTGTGAGGGCTGCTGACAGAAATTCCTGCTTTTTAATGCAGAGCCACTGAACAGCAGAAGTGCAAACCATGTTCCTCTCTAGAGATGGTATTTCACCCTTGTCAGGGGGGTTTGAAATACCTCCCCTCCTTTTCCCACACAGGCACAGACCATCCCCTGAGCTCCTGTAAGAAAAATAGTGCCACATCTCCTAATACTTTCAAGTGACAGGTAAATTGGAAATCCATGATGCTTTTATTTTAGAATATTGTGTGGCTTGAAACCTGGACGTAGCAGTCCATATTTCTCCTGACTTTTACTCTGCTGGATGATTTACACCTATGCAAAGAGGTTTGCTGACAGATCAGAATTAGAGCTCTTATTTTGCTCTGTTGTAAACTATTCCTCAACATGCACAATTAGGTCTCGAAGAAGAAAAAGTGGGGGGGAAAAATGGCTGAGAAAGTCAGTTTGGAGCCAGAATAGGTAGATTTAACTGTTCTTCCTTTGATGACTGTAACAACACAGTAAATATACTTTAGGGCTTGGGGAAAATTAGTGCAACAACTTAGTGCAGATTGTATGGGGTCCTGAGGAACCTGATCTGATGGGTGTCATCCCTGCCCATGGCACAGGGTTTGGTCTCTGAGGTTGCTTTCAACCCAAACCATCCTGTGAGATTGTGATTCTGTGATTCTAGATAAAAATAAACCTAAAAAAATAACCTTTTTTTCTAGTTTGTCTTCCTTCTTTGTTTGCATCTGCAATAAATGCTTAGAGGTGAGAGATGCCTCCTGCATTCATCATGCAGAAACACAGCCACGAGTCTTGGATAGGGAAGATGTGTGCTAATGCCTTTACAAACAATTCCATGGGTGAGGGGGTGGGTGTTAACATCTTTGGAATGGGTCTTAATGTCTCTGTTAACTTTAAGGATTGTTACAGAACCCAGACACTGACTCCTGAAACAAGGGGGTCTGCACAAGCCTGATTTTCTGAACCTTGGGGTTAAATGCCAGGTTCAAGGGGGAATATAGGTAGGTGGTTTGGGAAGGCTGCACCTTCCTGGCAATGGGAAAAAGAAGAGTGCAATATGTGGTTGGGAGTTTGGGATGAAGGAGGCTGCACCCTCCAAAACCCTGAGAGAGAAAACCCTGTGGGTGTGTGTCACAGACATCTTTTCATGAAAAATCCTTTCCTTAGGATTTTTCCTCCTGAGAAGCTGAGAGGCCTCAGGAACAAAATGTAATCAATGGTTATCTGTTGCTGTGGAATGCAACAGGTGGATCTGTGATTGGTCTCATGTGGCTGTTTCTAATTAATGGCCAATCATAATGAGCTGGCTTGGACAGAGAGTCTGAGCCACAAGCCTTTGTTATCATTCCTTTCTATTCTTAGCTAGCCTTCTGATGAAACCTTTTCTTCTATTCTTTTAGTATAGTTTTAATGTCATATATATCATAAAATAATACATCAAGCCTTCTGAAACATGGAGTCAAATCTTTCTCTTCCCACATCCTAAGACCCCTGTGAACACCGTCACAGGTGTGCCCTGGTGGACTCTCTCCCTTCATTCACATAAATTTGCTGAACTCCTCTGTCAGCTTTTCACAGTGTGATTTTCCAAACATCCTCGAATTCCTGTGATTCTGTAAAGTGCAGTGATGTAAGGCAGAAAATGCTTTTACCCTATAGATGAGTGTTTCAGCTTCCTCATAAAGGGAAGAGGGGAGGCAGACACTGATCTCACTGGTGACCAGTAACAGGACCCGAGGGAATGGCTGGAGCTTTGTCAGGGGATGCTTAGGTTGGATATCAGGAAAAAGTTCTTCCCCCAGAATGTCATTGAGCACTGAAAAGGCTCCCCAAGGACTGGTCACAGCCCCAAGACTTCCAGAGCTCAAGGAGCATTGGAACAATTCTCTCAGGGTTGGGGTGGGGTTGTTGGGATTGTCCTGTGCAGGGGCAGGAGTTGGGCTGGGATGATCCTCGTGGGTCCCTTCCAGCTCAGGATATTCTCTGGTTCTGCTGTGGGATCATCCTGGCTGTGTAGGATACACTGCAAGGCTGGGTCACCTCTCCAGTGAGGATTCTCTGCATCATTTTGGAGGTGCTGTTGAAGCTTCAGACAAAGTTTGAGAAGCTCCCACTGAGTCATGAGGTGCAGAGAGGATCCCTTTCCTTTCTAAACTCCTCAGAGAGGAGCCTGGGGGCAGCTGGAACCAGGCTTATGCCCAGACTTTGTCAACAGTCTGAGTTTTACAACTTTGTGCCTCAGATTTTAATGGTGGCAAATCAGATATATGTCTATGAAAATGGATTATTTCTTATGATAAATGATTAGAACAAAATAACTCAATCAGGTTTATTTACTACGCAGCATAAAAGCTAAAAACAACTTACAGTATCAGACAGGATAGTGCACTAAATCAAAGCAATATTAAAGAAATTATGTTAAAGCTAACAAAACAAACAATTATTAGAGATTGATGTTACTCACCCAGGCCTATAACTGAAGGCAAATCTTTTTCACTCAGCCTTGAGGGATGTCCTTGGGGCACATCCTTTACCCAAAGGACGAATGTCCACACAGACTCTAAAGAGGAATAGGTTAGAAAATGTGTGAATATGTGTTTTCATATGTATGAAAACTGGACTAAACTTTTGTAGTTTAGAGGGGCTGACTGCCAATCATGTGCCTGCAGGTCAGCTTGGCAGCTCATCTGCCAAATCTCTGCCTCACTCTCAGGGTGTTGGTTTGAGGCTGGTGTGGCAGATGGGTTTTAATACAATTCAACTTTTTTAATACAATTCAACACCAAAACCCAGCACATGGTGCCCCTCTCAGCTCACCCCTAATAATTTGAAAAATAGGGCATTTTTCGAGGTTTTTGACCATATTCCAGGACAGAACTTCATGCTACAGGTGCCCCCTCAACCACAAACTACAAAGAATCTCCACAGGATTTTCTCTGTAGTTGAACACCTTTATTAGGTGGAGAAAAGGGAATAGGATCCTTAGGATCCATTGCTGTCCCTGTGGGCAGTTCATGATGTTTTATCTACATGTATTTGATGTTTGCTGGGTCCTATCCGTTCCCACAGCCAGCAGTCCTGCACAGAATCCATCTGTACCACAGGAAGGAGATGTCCTGTGGTGCCAATCTCCCTCTGCATATTTGATGCTCCCTTTTGCATCTCTGTCTCCAGTAGCAATGGAATAAATGTAAATGCAGCTGCTCAACCCACTTCTGCTTAAGCCACAGATCCTGCAGCTCAGGGGTCTGCTTAAAGTACTCTGATTTTTACCTCTTTTTGGATAAGAAAACTGCAGTAAATATTACAGTAGCTTGTGAAAAAGACAAGTTTTGAGTTATGCTGAGCTATCTGATTTAATTCTTGCCAATTCTACTTGACCACTCTTAAGTGCAAAAATGACTCCATTGCTGTGCAATTGCCCTGTGCTAAAAAGGGGGATTCTGAATCCAATGATGTTCAAACCACTACAGCAAAGGTATCTTTGATCTGTACCCAAAAAAACACATTATTGCTGTTCCATTAGGGATCAGATGAAAATAAAATACGCTGTATCTTGTTTTATGAGTGGAAATGGCATTTCCTGCTGTAGCTGGAACACAAAGCTCTTTGGGATTATTGTGAGTCTCATCAGGCACGGTGAGGCAGAGAGAACCCCCTCCCTTGCTGGTGTTTGCTGCTGCACATGGGGCCTGATTATTTTTCCACTGGCTTGGCCATTCATCAAGTGTCTCAAAGAAGCAGCAGAGGCAGAAGTTCAGCTCCTTCCTGGTGCTCCCTGCGGATGGAGGGGAGCAGCCTCTCCGCAGAGCTCCTTTTAAAACTGGATAAATAAATTAGAGAGATGATCGCTCAAAGAACAAACTGTGAGCAGCTGGGGATCAGGGATTCACTGGACCATGCTCCTCCAGCAGAGGAAACGGCAGCCATGGGGAGCTCGTAGGCAGCAGTTTGGCATGCCCTGGATTATTTAGTGCTTTGTCTTTGCAGAGTTTGTGCCCAGCAAGGGATGTTACCCCTCCTAAGAGATGCCCTCTCTGGTGCTCACCCTGCCAGGGTTTGTTTTCAGAGCAGAGCTGTAGGCAGGTAAATCTTTTACTGCATTTGTATTTTAGGTGCTTGGCAGCTCCACAGATGGAGTATTAACTTGCTGTTGTGTGTGGAGGACTCTTTTGAGAAGGAAATTTTATTCGTGAGAGACACCCCTTTAATTAACTTCTACACTTCCATGGGGAGCAGAATATAAAGACAGATAATAATACTAATAATGCTGTTAATACTAATAATAAAAACAACAACAAAAGCAACAACAACAGCAACATATCTTGTTACTATTACAAATTAAAATAAAATACTGCAGGAAGCAGCGTTTTGAGATGGCTTTTTTTTTTTTTTAAATTAAGGTCTTAATAGCATTTAATGTAAATTAAATATAATCATTGTCTGATTCCTGAGCACATCTCTGAGACTGAAGAATGAGAAGTTAATTGTGCTGACAACATAGTGGGAAGTGCCAAAATCAAGCACCAGCATGTTAGTTAAAGTGCATTTTGAATTAAGAGGTGGAAGGCAGAACTTTGATTTTTTTGTACTCCTGCTCCCACTTATTTTTCTAGCAGAGTAAAGTTCGTGCCCAGCACGAATTTATTACATAAGATATCTAACACAAAATTTACATTACAATGCAAATGAAGAAGGCTTTATTTAACTTTAGAGATTGGGAAGGATCAGATGCAAGAGCCTAACAAGCCATTTTACTTTGGGGATGGAGAATTAGTGGTATGTAAATCCCTGAGTTATTCTGTGGGCAGATAATTTAATGAGGTCTGCAAAAGGGATGTCAACTCTGGCATCTTGCTTTCTGTTAAGAGGAATTAGGTATGGAAATCTGAGATTTGAATCTGCTGCTTGTAGAATTAATGCATTTGGTGGCAAGATATACTTGATTAAGAGATTGGGGATCAGGCTGACTGTGCACTCCTCAATGTTAGCAGTGTGACAGGATTCAATTCCCAGCTCCCTCTCTCGCAATGGCAGTGAGGAATACCTGTCTGTGATAGATATGACCTCTTCCATCTCCAATTAAAAGTGATGTAATTGCTCAGCTGGTGTGCAGAGTCCTGGGATCATCAGTAAATGAAGTGCATTTTGATGAGTTAACAAGAAATTGTATTTTAATTTAAAGAAACAGAGGTAATAACTTGTTAATGGACCCTTCCATCTGGTTTTGTCTTAATATGGAATTATTTCTTCTTCTTCTTGTGTGGTGCCAGAGGAGTCCATGCCTTCTGTGTGAGTGTTCAACCACTGACAAACATCTGAATTTCTGTTCTGCAGCTAAGAGATGTTGTCTTCATGTGTACTGAGCTTTCACTTGCAGATACCTTGTATGAACCCAATTTTATTTACTGCGAGGATAGGGAGGCCCTGGCACAGATTCCCAGAGAAGCTGTGGCTGCCCCATCCCTGGTTGGATGGAGCTTGGAGGAACTTGGTCCACTGGAAGGTGTCCCTGCCCATGGCAGGGGGTTGGAAATGGGTGATCTTGGAGGTCCTTTCCATCCCAGGCCATTCTATGGTTCCATGATCCTGAACATCTTTCCCAACTGAGTTGTTTGCACAAGAACATTGAAGTGGGGAAAAAACTGCTGAACTTTGGATCAAGACCTCAACAATAGAGTTTTTGATGTTTTTGTAGTTAAGATTGTGTTTGGTTGACTGTGTTTGGTTGTGTTTGGTGACTGGCCTTGGTCTTCAAAAGAGGTGCTGGAAGAGCTGACCCAGCTCTCAAAAGAGATGCTCTCCTTCTGAACTGACAGAGAAAAAGGAAAGAGCTGGAGACACAAGCCATGGGTCTTCAGGACTTAGGGACCATGAATGGACATTTGACATTTTTTAATCAAAGAACCTCCATTCACTTCAAATCTCACTACTCTAAAAAAAAAGCACTGACAAATGAGTCTTTTTGATACAACTGTGGCTCATGCTCATGTGTGTCCTCTAAGGGAGAAAAAAACAAAATTTTCTCCAGGTCTTTTCCAGGTATTTCTTGAGGTTTTGAATGAAACCTAATGGAAAATCACTTATTTCTGATGAAAGGTTATGAAGTGCTCTCTGGAGAAGCTTAGAAGCTGAGAGTGTTCTGCTGACCTTAGAAAGCTTGAGAACTACTGGACTGAGCTAATAAATACCTTTGGGAAGCATTTATGTCTCTTCCTATTCCTTTTTATAGTCCCAAAGAGCAAGGCCAGCAACCAGTGCTTAGAAGAAATAATGGTACAGGAATTTGGGGTGTAAAGGGAGGGACACCCATGACTGGAGGGGTGACTGGTTTGCCTCCATTCCTGCCTGTTTCAGTGCTGGAGAAGCACTGGAAAAAGCACTCTGCACCTTCACATCCCCAGTGCTTTCCTGGAGATACTGTGTCATTAAGGGGCAGATGACCAGGGTAAGTAAATTTGTCCTGCTCCATTTCAGATTTCTCTCCTGAGAACAATATTTTTTTCCTGGGCAAAAAATCAGGCAACTCCCCTGTCCTGTCTCCTTTGGTTGTACAACTCTTCTTTGAAAATGTGCATTACCAACCATCTCTGATGGCCTTGTTCCTTGTCCACCCCCTGTCCTCACCTCATAATTTCCCTTTGAACAGTTCACAGGCATTGTCTTGGTGCTGACAGAAGGAAGAATATTTTGGACATCTTCTTCCCAGTAATTCCTTCTGGTTTCCATGGCTGGTGAAGACTCAGCTCAGGCTGCAGCCCTCCTGAGCCTCCTTGTGCTGCTGTTGTTGTGTTGTCTCAATTGCTCTGCAGCTTGATAGATTTCTCCAAGTGTCTCATTATGCAATTAATTTCAATTGCAATTCCCATCATCTCTTCTCTTCTGCAGGCATGCCACCCAGCAGGAGACTAATAAAACCATCACGACTAGCACCAAAGCCATCAAGCAACTGTCTGAGGTTGTCAGAGGCTCATCCAGGGTATGTGTCACTCAAGATGCTGTTGGGGGAGAATGATGGGTTTTGTGGAAGGAGGAATAATGAAAATAAGAAGTGGCAGTGGGTGCTTTAAAGCTGTTAAGCTCTGTGTCTTGCTATAGCTTTCTTTCCTCTCAAAGAAGTGTAGTTTTCACTTATAAATGACCCAGGGGAAAGCGGCTGCAGACACCAGTTCTCCTCCCAAAACTGGACCACGTAGAATTGGAAATCAAGAATTCAGCAACAAAGCCTTTGGCCAGTTCACATCTATCTCAGGGTCTCAGTTTGGGTGAAAATATTGCAGAAATCATCTGAGTCACATCGCATGAGTTTGGCATTGGTTAAAGACTCAGTTGTGGGGTGCAGGTGAGTTGGGGAGTGTGTTAAGTGTCTGGAAAGGCCAAAGCCATTGAATATATCTGGATATGACACTGATTCAGTGCAAAGGCAACTTTGGGGGTAGATAAATCCAGGCTGTAGCCAGATCAGAGCAATATTTTAAATTAGAATTTACCCCACTCTGAATTCCAGTTTATCCCAGAAAATCCCATATTTTTGTACGCAGACCGGGCTGTCATCTCTAGGTTCAACTCAGCAGTAGTGTCACAGGGCATGAATGATCCCCATCCCATTGTTCCCAGTGCAAAGAATGGACAAACAGAAGGTTTTTGACCTTCCAAAAATGATTTTATACCCCAGATGTTGCTGCTGACTTGGCCCATGATGTGCATCGTGGGCAAGAACAAAAGAAAACTCTGGCGTCCAGATTCCAGCTAGTGTGAGAGTTAAAGGAGAATTTTCACCCACATAACATTCAGCACCTGAAATGAAATTAAGGACAATTTTACTTTATTTCTGCTACACTGTTGCTTCCAGCATCCATATGGTTTCTAAGTCAGGAACTTTCCTGAGTTCATGTTTTATTCTCACTCACTACCTGCCGTTTTCCAAAGTCCTGCATTACTTCAACTCTGCTCTCACTGCCCTTCCACCTAGAAATAAGACTGCTCTAAGCACACAACTCATCTCTGACCAAGTGGTTTTTACAGCCTGGATTTATGGCACTTGCCAGCAGGCAGTTGAGATGAGGATTTAAAACTTGGATCACCCGAGGCCACCTTGGTAACCTGTGAAGGACCATGTGCAATTCAGCCTGCCTAAAAAAAATGAATGGGTGATGGGGTACTCCACAGGATGGGGAGGGAAGCCTGGAATTACTGTTTCCACATGTAGACATCAAGATTAATGCAAGAATAATTTTTAACATGTTGCTTTGACTAGTGATGGATGGCAAGGACTGTTTTTTTTCTTTCTTGTTTTCTTGCATAATTACATCTGAGCTTGATGAAACAGAAGATGCTGCCTTGGAGATATGGGGATCTGGGCTTTTTTTTTTTTCTTCTTTTTTTGTGCTGATCTCCAGGCTCTATTTTGTGACATAAATTGGGTCCAAAGGGGAATCAGGGAAGGTCACATTAAACTCAATTACAGTGCCACACAAGAATGTCATTATTTGGCCTTGAAGCCCATGGGGACTCTCAGGAGAAGAGCTTTTACTGTCATGGGGAGAAAAATGGAAAATTGAAGGGAAAATATTTAAGAGCTAAGGAAATAGACACAGAAATCATTTTAGTAATACGAGGAATAAACTTGCTGCTCTCTATTAAATTGTTTAATAACATTTTTCTTCTCACTGGTCAATTATTTTAACTTTTTTTTTTTTTTAATTCTTCTTTTTAACAGTAGAATTTTAGTAATTAAACCTACAAATTTTGATAGAAAGCCTGTAGCCATCATCCCTTACACAGAAGAAATTGTTCTGGTGGATATTGGCTGCTGGTCAGTAAGTCCCTCATGGGAATCGGGTAGCACTGAAAACTCTCCTCCCATAAAATTACTCACAGCATGAAAAGCCTTACAGAGCTTTATAGTTAGTCCTCACCAATCCATTTTCTGTGGATTGCTTTGCATGCACACACAGAAAAAAAAAAAAAGCTTTTTTTCCCTCTTTCTTCCTTATTTTCCACCAGTAACACACTGCCAACGAGATGCAATATGGGATTTTCTCTGCCTTCCCATAAATCTCCAAGTGCTGCTGGAGATATTGGAGTCAGGATGCCCAGCTGAGCAAATTGATGGTATTGCAGGAGCAAAGATGCTGCTCTAAGTGGATCAGTGTGCCACAAGGCAGGAGACTGATGGAAAATGGCTCTTTTAGGGCTTCATTCCAAGCTAACCTCAAAGGATGCAAATAGAGAGGTAGAGCTGGAATTCCATTTTTTTGGTAGGGGAGTGCTGGAGCATAAGATCTGCTCTCCAGGGTGACAATCTTATCTTATTTTGCATGTGGAACAAACATAAGGTTTATGGGCCTTTATCTGTAAAATGGGAATAATGACACTTGCCCTGCTCTAAAAATGGTTTTAAATCTTTAGGTGAAGAACTGGGATATTCTTCTCTGTGTGAAAAAACTACCATTAAAATTAAAAAATGTTTATTCCATCCTTTAAAAAACCTACTTTTGTAATCCCAGGCAGTTTTCTGGAACAGCTGAAATGGCTGGAAAGTGAACATTTCTGCTCAGTAGCTTTAGTGTAAATTGGGTTTTGCTTTCCACTTGTTTTTTAAGGTGACATCCCACTTCCTTGCAGCATTTTCCTCTGTAAAATCTGGACATGTGAGCTCTTGCATATGTGAAATCTCAAATCCAGGGTGTAGAACAGTTCCAGGAGAACTGCTTGGGTTTGGTCATTCCCTCTGAGAGCAGAGATTTGGAAGCATGTTAGATACATCAAGCTGTCTTCTTCCTTCCAAGAACAGAAGTTCTATCACTAGAGGATTTTTTAAACACTAGGGTTTTCTTAAAACATAGATTAAAACCTTGCAGGAGCAAGCTCCAGCCATAAAGGCAGTGACATTTGGGTTCATGTTTTGGAAAACATGAAGATAAGCTGGTTTCTCACAGTCAGACCAAGGAGAGGGGATATTGTGGCTGTTTGACTTTTCAAGTCCAATAAATTTCCCAAATGAGGTGATCAACTCTATCATGACTTATCCTGTGGAAAAATAACTTTTTATAGAAAGATCCCTTCAGGTATTTTCTCCAGTGCTATCTTGAATATCCAAAGTGGCATTTTTTTTAAATTTAACCTGGCCTGCAAGACCAAAGCATCACATTTCCTAAAATAAAATCTTGTTGCATCCTGGCAGCCCTGGTGTGACTGATTCTTTTAGGATATCATTGGTGCCCACCTCATTTATTTGGTGTCTCCCACCAGGACAATTTCCCGTGGTCACAGACAGAGCCTACTATAGGATTTATCTCTGACAGACCTGCTAATAAGCCTTTTTTTTCCCCCAATACAGCAAGAAAGGCTTCAGCTGGACAGGCTGAAGAACCAACTCTCAGATGCCATCCAGAGATACGGAGCTGTGCAGAAAGTGAGTGTCCCTTCTGCTTCCATCTGGGAATCTGGGAATGTGTTAAATGTAATTCCTCAGAGCCTGGAGCATCTCCAGAGGGCTGCTAATGCATGGTTTCCTCCCTATTTTCTTTCTTTATCAGCAAGAAATTGTAGTGTCATAGAATTAAGGTTGGAAAAAGCTTTTAAGATCATCAGATCCAACCATGCACCTGAGCCATGTCCCTAAGGGCCACATCCACACATTTATTGAACACTTGCAGGGGTGATGTCTCCACCACTTCCCTGGACAGCCTGTTCCAGTGCTTGACAAGCTTTTCTCTGCAGAAATAATCCCAAATATCCAATCTAAACCTCCCCTGGGGCAGCTTGAGGCCATTTCCCCTTGTCCTGTCCCTTGTTCCCTGAGAGAGGACATCGATCCTCACCTAGTTACACCCTCCTGTCAGGGAGTTGGGGAGACTGAGGTCTCCCTTGAGCCTCCTTTTTCTCCAGGCTGAGCCCCCCCAGCTCCCTCAGCTGCTCCTGCTCAGATCTGTCCTGCAGCCCCTTCCCCAGCTCCGTTCTCTCCTCCAGCCCCTCAATTTCCTTCTCATTGTGGATGGCTCAAAACTGACCCCAGGGTTGGAGGTGTGCCCTCCCCAGTGCTGAGTTCAGGGGAAAGGATTTCCCCTGGCTTAGCCATGACATTATTTTGGTGTGCCTCCACCATTATTTTTGTATGCCTCCACTCTCAGGGGAGAGGGGATTGCACAGTTCACCTTCTCTGCTTGCAGAAAATGTGCAGGCAGCACGGATAATTCAAATGTTACCCCAACTTCTGGCCCCGTTTTGCTGTTTGGCTGTGCCAGAAAGTTTCCAGGCACATCTTGTGGTTGGGATCTGTTGGAATGCTATGGAGCATTTTTCCAACAGGGATCTGTCACCAAGATCAAGCTATTTAATAAAACAAACAAAACCTGAACTCCAGTACCTTAATTTGCTTCTTGCTCACCCTCCTTACCCTGGGGAGGCTCTGCTGATGAGCAGATTTGCTTTGCTTTTAAACACTGTAGTAATGACTTGAATTTAGCATCCCCAAACTGCCTCCTTCCCTGGCAGTGCAAGTTAGGAGATATATCTGGATTAATGAAAAGACAACCTGGACAAACTCTGGTGGCTTTGCTATATCACTTTAATGAGTCTGACGCATGCCTGCAACAATGGGAAGGATATATTGTAATTATAGAGGTGTAATGAAATTTGGCTGGCAACATGCACTTAATAATGTGTCTCTATTAGAAACACTCTGGACTGATTGATTTCCCAGCACTTGCTGCCTGTGCCTTAAAAATTAAATAAATAAATAGGTGTACATAAAATTGCAGTTCAACAGCGTGTCTGTTGTGTAATAGAATTGCATCATCTCTAGTGCTGCCTCATATTTTAAATTATTTACCTGCTCTATTCAAGAAACTGAGTGTGGGGGTCTTTAAATAAAATTATTTTATGTGTTAAATGTGAAGTTGGACTTATTTGGGTAAAGAGCTCCACCCCCATATACAGACACACACATCTTTTTAATGCCTTTTTTCCCCCCTAATGTTCATGAGTACAGTCCATGTGAACTGTACAGGATTGAATTTCTTTTATTTTAAAAACTGTCATCAATTCAGAAGTGCCAAAATTAACCACTGCAGTTTGTGAATGCCCGGCTGCCTCAGGAAAACAATCTGAGTGATAAATTGCTACTTATCCACGTCCTGGCTGTCATTCCCTAAATGCCTGTTTCAGTTTTGATAACCTTGTCATTCTGGAAGCTTTGAAGACTTTTAATGCCTGCAAGACTGAAGTTTTCAATGCTTTTATACTGCCTTGTTTTTTTTCTAAAGAGTAAGAGATTTCTCTATGTCCTTTTCTTTAGAAAGTAGAAGAAAATAGCTTCATATGACTCTTTCCCTAAATATTTGGACTCTTCTCAGCCATTTTCCCTCTGATTTTTTTTTTCTTTTCCTTTTAACAGAAAATAGCAGAGAAATCCAAATCTTTGCTTCCTACTGGGCAGAGAAGCACCAAACAGGTAAGTTCACGTGTGTCTCTGTGTTTGGAAGTAAATAAAGTGCTGAAAAAAAGCTGTTTTCTAACCCCATTAATGATGCTGAAGAGATTGGAGCTCCTCCACTGCCCACATTGAAGCCAGTGAGGTGATTTTCCAATAGAGATGTGTGATGTCTTTGGAGGTGGAAGATAACAGGACTCAGGAAAAAAGATTTATGTAAGACTTAACTTATTTAATTATTCTCTGCTTTTCTGTCCTTGTGGGGCTGTTTTTCTGTTCTTGAGGGGAGTTTTGTCTGCTATGAAATATATCAAAAAGCAGTCCTACACCCCCTTTTCTTGGAAGCTGGGCCTGTAGGTGTGGTAAAATCACATTCCAAGGACAATTTCATAGAAGAAATTAAGAGTTTTCATCAAACCTGTCCCCAGTTTTAAGAGGGATTATGTATTCTGCTTTCTTTGTCTACATTGCACTGTGGTTAACTACTATATACATATGCAAACTGAGCCTTTTTTCTTCTTTTTTAGCCCAAATTAGGAAAATTTTCAATGAATAAATACTATATAGAATCAGAGTATATGTATTTATTCTAATTTGTGTATACATATTCATATATACTCTGATTACTCCATATATGATGCACATATTTAATTTATATGTACATGTATGTGAATATATGTAATAAATATAATTAGATGCATGTGTGCCTATCAACATATGCAAATTATTAAGACTATAAAGATATTTTAGTGTAAGTCTATATGTATAGATACAGAAAAATGTGTAGTCTTTCATAAATAGTAATGCAAAATACTATAGATTCAATATCTGTATGTCTCTGTGTGTGTGTGTGTTTAAGAAATCTCCACAAATTTCCAAGAGAGTTTGGATGCCAGGAGATCCTTTGGCTGAAGTAAGGGTCCAACAGAGATTAAGTTGTCCTTTCAAATCCTACATGCTAAAAACTTGTAGGCATTTTCAGATGGTACTGTGCCACCGAAACCCAGAACTCTATGTCTAATTTCAGTGATAATTTCTGATATTTTTGATACTTTTTATCATTCAAGGGACAGTCAGCAGGTTTTCTGCTTTCCTAATGACTTTTCTCTCCCTACCTTGTGCCACCTGGTTTTCTACAACTTCCTTAATGTATGTAAGAAACTTTGTAACTTTGAATTTTTCATTCTCTGTAAAAAAGAGTGAAATGGTGCCACTGAAAACCCCATCATTAGTGCAGATCAATGCACCAAAGCTTTAATATTAACTAAGTTTCAAGCAATCACAATTCTGCCTTAGACCTTGCTGCTTAGTTGGTGTAGGTGTGTCAGTGAAATGAAATTAAGGTACCAAAGGGCTGATGAATTCCTTTATCCAGAGTGAGGGTTCCCACTGCTACCTGTGGAGAGATTGTGCACAGATGTTGCTTTTCAGCTCTGTGTTTATAAAAATTAACAGTCTGGATTTGTCCACCAGCTGGTGATCTGTGCTGAGCAGGGGCATAAATAACACATCTTGTAACTGTGGTCAAATCCTACATACATTAAATATTTATTGGGTCATTTTGTGCAAATTAACTTTGATTTGTTTTCATGCCATCTGTATTGCATCACTTCTTGGGTTTTTAACCAATTTTGGTTTGACTGCTGGGTTGCAGGGAAGGGAACAGCTCTGTCCTTGCCTGGACTACCAAGTCTGGTACTACCATGGCCATTAGGATTGAGGACACTGCTGGCCATTAACCAGTGCAAACATATAGTAGGAGTCCTAGTAAAATATCTGTATTGTATTTAAATATCTGTATTGTATTTAAATATCTGTATTGTATTTGAATATCTGTATATAGGCCTTGCCCTGATAAGCCCTGGTTGTTTTTGATGGGCTGCAGCTGCCATGTCCTTAATTGGGCTGCAACTGTAGCTAGTGAAGATAACTGTGATAAAAGGGGGTGGGCTTGGCCAGTCAGGGAGAGCCTGGAAGGAGCCCTGATTGAGAAGCAACAACAAGCAGGAGAAGAAGTCTGTGCTTTGAAGAACTGCCCCCAAGAAATATCACTGAGAAGGTACGGGACTTTAGAAATATGATTGTGACAGTATGGGACTCTAGAAATATGAAATGCAACAAGATAACAACAAGTGGTGACCCTGATGTGATAGAAGATAGGACAGCTGAGAGCTTTGGCAGTCTGAGCACTGGGACTCTAGAAATATAATAACAACACAGAGTGAAAAATGCTAATTACTGCCAATTGTTGGCATTGGGAGCAAGCCTGGATGAAACCAGATTTTTTGGTGTGTTGAAATTGCTTGATGACTCCAAAACCAACTTTCTTTGGAAGCAGAATTTTAATATAGGAAAAAAAAATAGTATGCCAGACTAAAAATACTCCAATTTTTAAGTGAGTAATGGTGGGGTTGGAGCAAAAGGAGGCTGGAGGAAGAATGGGATAGAGACACCCCCCTTTGCCTTAAACCAGGTAGGAATCCAACCCATCCAATTCCTGCCTTAAACCAGGTAGGAATCCAACCACTGGGAGATTGTGGCAGGATCAGTTTGGTGGGGGTCAGGCAGAATCAGCAGAAATTGGGTTAAACTGAATCAGCTCAGGTTGTTTCTCCTTGTAGCTGTTGCTTGCAGGTGAAGAGGTTTTGGTGCATTATGAAAAAGGGGGTTGTAGCATGTCCTGGCTGAGAGGGCTCTGACTCAGAAAAAGGTTTGATCACACCCAAGAGCAAATCTTTCATGCAGTGACATTTTCTTGGGCTGGGGACACACAAGCCTTTGTGCATAAAAGGGATGAAAATTAATTCGCATTTGCTTCAGCCTCCCTGTACGTCTGCAGCTTCACACATCTTCTCTTCTTCCTCCCTCAAGTACAGAAAGAAAGAAAATTAAAGGTGTAAAACCTGCTGAAGGCAATGTGGTGCAGTGGATAGTTTTAACTTATTATTATTATTTTTCCAGCAGCAGATTGGCCAGGACATAGAGATTTATGGTTCCCACAGGAACTGTAACCTGACCACTATGTGAATATATTAAGGCATTAAAGTTAACACCCTATAGAGTAATGCAAAATACTACATATGTTCAGGAGAGCTGATTTATGGGCCTTGTGAAGCTGCACAGTGGCTTGGTGCAGATCCAGCCTTGATTCAAACACTGCCTGCCTGCAGGGCTTTGTTCTCTTTTATTTATACTTTAATTTATTACAGCAAATTGTAAGAGGTCTGAAGAATACTCGTTTTTCTGGATGCCTGTCCCTATACTTTTCTCTCACTGGTGAGTGGGAAAGGTGAGATTTTGGGTAACACAAGCCCTAATAATTTCCCTTTAGGGAGTAATTGATTCCCTAGACCCATGTAACAGGTAAAAATTGCCATGGCAAGCCTTGGGAAAATTAGTTTCCTGCCCATTGTGGTTTGTTGTAAGTACTCTTTAATTGAGTTTATTTGTTTATAAAGGCAAAATAAAGGCATTGATCCAAAACTATTTGAAACCTGAAGTTATATAAATTCTTAATCAAATATATGTTTGTAGGAATGTGTTTGTGTATAGACAAATCAATGGAGTTCTATAGGTGCATATATTGGAAGACACAACTTTTTACTACACTAAATGATGATTGTTGAACGTGCCTTGTGGCAACAATTAATAAAAAAAGAGAAAAAAAGCCCTTTCCCTTGAATCTGTGAAAGTAATTTTAAGTCTTCACCTACTGGTGACAAAATGAGACCTCAAAAGGCTCATTAAGGGGAATTTTGAAAGGTAGTTTCCAATTTATGGGAATTGCTGGTGCAGCCTACAGCAGACATAGGATTAAAGGATATGATCCCCTCTTCTCCTGGTTATTTTTGGGACAGATGGACTTCAAATCCCACCTCTCCCCCTGAACAGACGCACAAAGGTGCAAACTCCTCCTCTCAGACAGAGTCCAGTGTAGGGGTGGGAGGGTTTCAGGTGTCCCCTGGAGCCTGGGACAGGGTGGTCAGTAAGGGAGAGGCTGGACAGCTGACCAGATGTGTCCTCTAGGGTGAAATCCATCCCACAGTGCAACAACTGGATATAATATGATAATCTAATAACACAGAATTGATCATCCATAGTATTAAAATAATTAATGGTAGACTGTGGAAAATCCACAATAGAGCAAATAATGTCTCTGAGCACAGGAGATGAAAAGAATCCTTATTTTTAATTTTTTTTAAAAAATAATTATTGTGCATCCAACATCATCAGCTTCTGATAGAATCTGTTTTTGTGCCCATGGTTGAACAAGTTCAAGTGATGAGGCTTGGAGCACCCTGGGGTAGTGGAAGGTGGTCCTGCCCATGGCAGGGGTTGGACAAGATGATCTTGAAGGTCCCTCCCAACCTAAACCACTCTGTGATTCTCTGCAATTCTCTCTTCTCCACTAATGGGGAGGAAAGTGGGTTTTTCTCACCCTGCAGACTTTGTGGGTGGTTCCCCCAAGGGAGTGGGAGGAGGGGAAGCACAGCTCTGTGTTAGCTGGGGAATGAGTTTTTATCTAAAACCACATCAAAAATCTGAACAGAATTTTTTTTTTTCTTGAGGAAACTTTCCTAGCAATATTTAGAAATTAAAATTACAGTAATTGTCATGGTGTAATGGCATCCCTCTTCATTTCCTGCTGCTCACAGAGAGAGGAAAGGATAATTACTGCTTTGGAACATGGCAGTTGCCAAAAAGATGCCATTGTTTCTTATTCTGTGGGCCTATTTGACCCATCTCTCAAAGGTCAGTGAATTATATTTCTTAGGAGTACAAAGATGGGTAATAAATGTCTATTTGCATATACAAGCTGCTTTTTTTTTTTTTTCCCCTCCTGACTGCATCAGTTTATTCTGCCTTTAAATGGACTTCCTTCCCACAGGAAGCATCATTTCTCCCTTTCTTCCTGTGATTATGAAGTTGTTCTTTTTATGTGATTAGAGTAAAATTCTCATTTTGGGGGCAGCAAGATCCAGTCCTTGGCTTTATGGAAGAATAACTTTTTTTGGCAGTAATGTCTGCATAAACTGCATATATCTACGTGAGTGTGTAATGACTTGGGTTATTTGGGCTTCTATTTTTACCAGGCCTTTGTCATGGTAGATGTTGTATAAGCACAGCTACAAGACTGTGCCACCCTGAGGATCTCACAGGCTAAGCCAACACCAACAGCTTATTTTGAATAATAATTAATGATGAGTTTTTAAAGCAGTGGATGCTCCTGATGCTCCTCATGTTTGAAACCAGCTTCCACATTTGTGAGAGGACATGGTGTGTATTTCCCTGAAATGCAAAACTCCAATTTCTCACAATCAAAATGCAGCTTTTGCCCCGACAAATGGAGCTTTTTATTTACACATTTGTCTTATTGACTCTACCATCTTATCTCAGAACTCATCCCAGTTCCTAATGTTCCAGTCTGGCTGCTGTATCTCAGGAAATCAAGCCTTAGCTTTGGTAATAATTTATCTTGCATGTGTGGTAGTAATTGCTGTGTCTTTTCAAGGTCGTTTGGGATGCAGCTACTTCTGTAAAAAGTGTTATTTCAATAATGTCAACTTTGTTTTAAATGACTGTGCATCCTTTAAAAGCCATATTGTAATCAACCCACTCCCCTGTTCCTAGGGTTGTCAATATGGAGCATTTAAATCACACAGTTATTTTTTTCTTGACTTTACTCAAGTGTGGGCTTTTGTTTGGTTTTAAAGGGTTTGGTTTTTTTTCAAGGCAGTCATTAAAGCAATTTTCTTAAGAAAATTTAAATATTTTCTTTTCTTTTTCTGCCTCTTTGGGGGTAGAGAAGTAGGTTCTCATAAAGGGATTTAATAAGTGGATGGAAATAGATTCACACATAATCTTTTAATTTGTTCCCTGTGTTTTCAAGGGAGGTGGAATCTATTCTGAATGTCCCAAAGTATTCTTGCTCTGCTTCCAGTGTGTCTGGGAAGGGAAGGTCTTTTCTTCTCATCATGCCCACGATCTTGAAAAAAAATTTCCAGTGGGCTTTATAGGCACAGAACTTCTCTAAGTAACCATTAAGCTCCCCTTTTGTCAGGGAGGCAGCATTTTTCAGCTGTAAAACTTTAAATGAAGACTCCTGCACCAAAGCCTTTGGGAGAACATCCAGGTTCTGGATGCTGCTGGTGGCAGGTTTTATGGGACACCAGGAATGCTCTGGGCTTCAGTAAAAACATATAATAACTACCCCAAATGCTACTGTAGCTGTCATTGAAGGAATTGTCAAAAGCTGGAGGTATGAGCTTCCAGTAATATTCCAATCTCCTTACCATAAAAGAGAAGAAAAGACCAAACATTTATAAAAAAGGAATGCGTATTATCAGGTTTAGGGGGAGCTTGCCATTTCCTAAATTGCCTGAACAACTTGAACATTATGCATTTTCCTTGGCAATCCTCTACTAAGTGCCTTTCAAGGGACCAGCCCACTTTTGCCTGTGTCTGCTGACAGAACCAGAGACTGCAGCTGCCTCTATCAGCATCCAGACAAAGAAATGAGTTTTCATCAGCTGGGTTTTGGTTAGTTAAGGGGTTTTTTTTTCCATTTGTTTGTTCCCTGGGTGTTTTTCTTCTTTTTCATTTTTTTTTTAACTTTTCCTTTTTGTTTGAGTGAGAAAGGACAGAGGTTTGTGTGTGGGCAGAGGATGAAGGAGAGGGAAGGGGCTCTTTTGTACGAAGCCTCCTCCAGAGCAGCTCCGCTGGCTCCTCTAGCCCGGCTCTGACTCACTGCTGCAGCCACAAACCAAAGCTTTGTTTAGTCTGGGATGTGCCAGCCTCGCCCCCAGCCCTGCTACCACTCGCTTTTATGCTCCCAAGTGCTGGGAGACACTTTGCTGTCACCCCAGGCTGGCACAGCCCCTGCTGGGGAACGGTGACACCGGGGTCACGTGGAGGCGTTTGGGGCCACACGATGAAAACACGGCCATCAGCCAGCTCTGCTGATGGCAGAGAGAGCACTTGGACAGGGAAAAAAATCCATATTGTGCCCAGAGGCTGGGACAGATCACTCAGCTGGTGCCCAAATTATTGTTCTTCCATAGCCAGAGATAGCTCTGTAATGTATTTTTTACCCACTGCGTGTGGTGGCTGCCTGGGTGGTTGCTGAGCTTGTGTCTTGTGGAGTCACAGAAGGGTTTGGATTGGAAGGACCATTAAAAATCATCTGTTTAAAATTCCCTGCTATGGGCAGCAACACCTTCCACCATCCTAAGTTGCTCCAAGCTCCATCCAAACTGGCCTGGAATGTTTCCGGTGATAGGGCAGCCACAGCTTCTCTGAGCAACCTGTGCCAGGGCCTCCCCACCCTCACAGGGAGGAATTACTTCCAAATATCCAATCTAAATCTACCCTCCTTCAGCTTAAAGCCATTCCCCCATATCTTATCACTCCATATCCTTTCCAGCCTTTCTACCCCCTTAAGTAACATCAGCTCCTAAATTTAAAGAATGCTGCAAATGCACATCTCTGCCACATCAGTTTCATTAAAAAAACCCCCAACATTTCTCACCTCTTATATGAGATTCAGACATGGTCTCAAGGAATTCTGAATCCTTTTTCCTCCTGAGCATTGCTTTTTACCCAGTGATTGTGGGCAGTTCATGGTTGCAGTCAGCACTGCTGGCACAGATTTGTATATCTATAAATATATGTGTGCACTGATGTATGCCTACATCAATATAAATAAATACAAATAAAAAATAAAATATAAGTGTAAATACAGAGGCAGCTGGATGGACACTCACCTTGCTCAGAGAGGTTTGTCCTTGCATGCAGCTTTTCTGGGCAGTGAGGGTCACCTCTGGCAGCCCTGTCAGATCTGTGTGACAGCAGCTGGAGAGGAGAGCACACACAGGCCACGATCCCAGAGCTGATGAAACGTGGGCTGGGTCTGCAGGATGTGTGTGACCACAGTGGCAGTACTATAATTATTAAAACATGAATTAAAAGCTTGAATTTTGTTCACTTTTTGGGCTTGACTCCTCTGTATATGACTATTTTTTTTAAAGAAGCATAATTATATAGTTCTGCCCAGTGAAAGTGGATCTGCTGGGGTGAGGGGACTGCTCATACAACCCCATCCACCTCTCTTCAAACCCACCTCCCTAAGGTGCCCTGCAAGAGTCTAAATTGACTTTTGCCCTGGCAAAGATCACACGCAGCAACTGGAGTAACAAATGTGACATCTTACTGAGTGTGTCACCTTGCTCCAAAGTGAATGCAGTGTTATTTAATACATTTAAACCCCCCTGTGGAGATGAATTATTGAAAGGAAGGAAATTGTATTCTTCTAAACCCACTTTGATGGCTGCATTTATCACATGATTAAATGGGGACAGCAGTGGTATTTTCCCACTAAAAAATGTGTTTGGAAATACATTAACCCTTGCTGCACCAGGGTGAAGACAACAATGATATTTATTGACCTTTGTAGGGCACATCTTATTTGTTTTCAAGGTCTAAATAAAGAAAATTATATCCACCATAAAGCCTAATAATATTAAACCCCTTTCATTCCTGTGTAGAAGGCAGTGATGTTACCTCCCCTATATTTCATCTCACCTATGAAATCATAGACTCATGGAATTATTTGAGTTGGAAGGGACCTTAAAAACTTTAAAAACCATCTTATTCAAACCTCTTGCCATGGATAGGAACATCTTCCACTAGACCAGGTTTCTCAGGCTCTTTGAATTGGTCACAATTAATTCTGATTTATAAAAACATGAAGAAACACAGAGTCACACTTTTAATTCTGATTCTTTATTCTGTTCATTAGCTGAAAACTGTAACCCATATTTTTGTTGTTTTTGCCAAGTGATGTACTTCCAGTGATGTACTGGTTTGTTATAGAGTTTCATCCTCACTTTTAATGATAATCCAGGAAATTCCTTTGGAGCTAACTCATAAAGCTGGACATACATCAGAGTCATAATTTATATATAGTGTCATTATAAAACACAACAGGATCTGTAGGATAAGGCATGTGGTGCAGATAACATTTCAAGTAGTTATTTCTGAGCTGATAGCAACAGCCTGTGTGATAAATAAAATAAATGTGTTCACCTAAACACAGATGGAAGTTCTCCACTGCAGTCTCACAAACTTGTTGGTTTGAGAAGAAGAAGATGCCTCTGAAGCAAACAATTCCCTTAAGTTTAAGAGACTTTTTCACCCAATTGTCCCAAATATGAAATAAGGTGATGGTTCAGAGCCATGAGCAAGCCCTGATAAAAAATTCCCTGGATGTGCTATTGTAGCTAAGAATGGCAAGGTGTGGGACTTGATGGTCCTCAGGGCTCCTCTCTAATTTGAGTTATTCTGTGGTTTCTATGAATGGAAAAACTGAGTTATGAGTGTTGCTCATCACTGCCACTGTTGGGAGCAAATCCAAATTGTGAGGTTGGTACCTGCTGAGCATCACCCTCCTCCCAGCTCATCCCTGTAAGCTCTTGATTTATCCTGGAGAAGTGATGCAGCCATGCCACCACAGATCTTCTCCTCCTGTGGGTGCTCAAATGGGCAGTTTGTCACTTCAGCAGCGAGCTGACAGGGCTGCATCTCACTGTGTCCCCTGCAGTACAACACAGTAAAGCTCTGCACTGTCCCCTTTGTTATTTGTTGTAATTAAAGCTGCGCTACCATGTGGTACCCTGGGATGAGCATTAGGTCACTCCAGTGGATTAATTTGCTTTGGTGCAAGAGGAATTTTTCCCTGCTAAGGTTTCAATCTCACCTATTGTCTCACTGTCTTCTCCAGATGCTGGAAGGGAGCTGGGAATGGTAGAGCAAGGAAAGTTCTTCCTCATGGGAAATGGAAGTTGATCTTCTGCTCCCTTTTGTGCAACTTCCCAAAGCCAAAATTCAATGACAGGAGGTTCCCAAGGTCTTCCTTGGCACAAAGACTGCCATGGAGAAACCGACAGTGGCTGTATGGAGAAACTGGGTGAAACCATAAATGTTTATTTCCATAAACCCAGTTTTCCATGGATTCTGTTTCCAGTCCATGCAAGCCGTGGGTTTTTTGTGAGCTGAGGTTTGCACACGTCACTTGGATTAAATGAAAAGTTTCAGTGTTTTATTTTCTACCTTCACTGAGTCTGTAAAGTCCTGAATGTGATAAAACTATTGAGGTGGTTCCTAGAACCTTGACTCAATATTGCACTTGACACAATTGAATCTCTTGATCTGCAACGTTTCTTGCTTTAGGAAGGATTTTCCCTTCCCCTTCTCCTTTCTGTATTGGGTTACATTCACATGCAGAGCTCAGCAGTGACGTGCTGAGAAACACAGATGATTGCCCTGAAAAAATCCAAAAACCACCCAGCAAAAAAAAAAATTTAAGAAAAAATTTAAAAAATCAAAGCATCTTCTTGCAATCACAGCTGATTTCTGGTGAGTGGGGAAGGTGTTTTCTCCCTTCCTGTGCCCAGCAGTTTGTAACTGGTTGGATGATTTAAGGAAGGAGAATGGGAATGTGGCTTTTATGTGCAGCAGGACATAGTGACATCTTCTGGAAGCTGAGCACTGGGAAGTTTGAAGGAGCTGAGGTGGGAGCTCCTAACTTGACCCCTATATTTAAACATGATTAAAAACACCAGTGAAGAGCCAGGCACAGGAAAAAAACAAAAAACAAAATAACACCTTTTCCAGCATCTGTGGATGCTGCACGCTTTGGAGTGCCATCTGCTGGCACAGGACCGGTGGGATGCAGGAGCTGGGTTTCACGCTGCTCGGATGAAAACGGTATCAGGGAAGCCCTGATGAATCACTGAGATGAGAATAAACTCTATAAAGAGTTGGGGTGAATCAGGATGTTTTGTGTGTCTGCTGAAGAGAGAATACCTTACTCAGGTGTGGAAATCTGCTCCATGTCCCCTCTCTGTACTAAGGAGACCAAACATATTAAATAGAATTTAAATAGGTATAATATTAATGATTTTATGTATAAATATATGACTTCTGAGGCTCCTAGGGAGGAGGAATTTGAGCTTTAGGTCACATCTGCTGTAAGTTTGGCAGTTTTTAGTCTCAGCTTCTCTGGTTCTGGTCTTTAGTAAATTCCACGGAGCTGTGCAGGTCCTCTCCCTACCCAGTTCATGTAATTTTGGCACCCAAAGGTGAGCACAGGTCTTGCTCATCAGCACATCTGCCTTAGGCACATTAGGGTCTGTAATGCCATCTGATGAATGGCAGAGGGTGACACACTTCTGATGTAGCATGGGGAAGTGGTAATTTGCTGTTTTGGAGTTTAAAAGGTTCAAGATTATTTAAATGAGCAAGAAACCTCAGCTCATGGGTGTGAGAGCAGGTAAAGGTGACAGCAAATGGTGGTGATCTGTTGGACCCCTGCCTGCCTGGTCAGAGCTGCCAGGCAGTCCCAGCCTGGAAAAAGTGGGGTATGAGAGAGAGTTATGCACAAAAGTAAAGGGGAGAAAGAGCTCTTTGTTTATAGAGAACCATATTTTTAATTTAAATATTTTGGCATCTGCCTTTTTATTTTTTTAATAAGTTTTTATATGTTTCTACCCAAAAGGACTCACTTTACAGAGATGCATTCTTCATATATAGAATGTCATTTGTTTTCTTGTCCTACACCAATCCTGTTTATTTTGAGGTGCATTTCATTTTGAGCTTGATGACATCCAGTGTTAGAAAAACCGTTTTCTTCTCCTTACACTGCTTGTTGCTTCCAGGCCTGCAGGCACTGACCCATTGTAGACTTGAGTTCACACAAAATCCCTTTAATCATCCTTTTGCCTTCTTGACTCTCCCCCTGTACGCTCTTAGGTCTCAGAGCTCATCAGTGCTGTTTTTTCCTCTTCTGTGCTGTGAGGAGTTGGAAAACATTGCAAATTATTAACTGACCACCAAAACAAAGGGTTTTGAAAGCGTGGTATGGAGCTGTGTGGGCTATTTTTGGAACTGCTTTATTTGGAACAGCTTTGTTTACAAACTGGTGATTGAAAATAAGACTCGAAAGAGGAGGTGAGTTGGGAAACCTCCCAATGCTGAATTTTAGTAGATGCCCCTGCATATCACAAACATTTTGCAAATTGAGGTGTTTCTGTCTGTAGGGGGAAGAATCCATCCCTTTTTGTGGCATGTTGCCCCTGACTGGATATCAGTGCCCACCAAAGCTGCTCTGTCACCCCCTCAGCTGATCAGGGGACACAAAATGTAGTGAAAGGCTCATGGGTCAAGATAAGGACAAGGAGAAATCCCTCACCAGTTACTGTCACAGGCAAAACAGGCTCAGTGTGGAAAAATTAGTTTAATTTCTTACCAATTAAATCAGAGTAGGATAATGAGAAATAAAACTGAATCTTAAAACATCTCTCCCACACCTCTCCCATCTTCCCAGGAAAACTCATTTCTGAGTTCTCCCTCCTTCCCACCAGCATCCTGGAGGGAATGGGGTGGGAAATGGGACCATTCATCGCAAGATGTCCTTGCTGCTCTTTCCTCCTCATCCTCCTCCAGAGTGGGGCCCTTCCATGGGGTCTAAGTCACATCAGTAAAATTGCTCCAGCACAGGCTCATCCCTCCACGATTACACAGCTCCTGCCAGGGTTCTCTGCCTTCCTCTGTCTTGGGGCTTTTGTTCCGTTTCTGTTGTTCTATTTTTTTTTCATGATTCCCAGAAGGAAATGGAAATTGGTGGTCTGGATGTGTTCATGAGGAGGAATAGGTTGAGTAGATGCCAAGTGCAAGGACTTTTTACATGCAGAGTCTGCAGAATTGATGTTATTCCTGGGTTTCATCATGGAATATTGGGGATGGGACTGGGAGTAGACCTGGCAAGTGAAGTCAGACACTTTTGTGTGGCCCTTCAGTGACTTTCACACTCCTGTCTCAGCAGAAGAATCGGGCCATGGTCTCTTCATGGTGAGGGGATTTGGGGAACATCTTCTTTCTTTCAGTAAGTTGTGTTGTCATTTTCCTTGCTCATAGAGCAGGAAAGGTGGAAAGGAAAATGAAATTTCAGGGAGATTCATCACATGTGATTTCCTCTTCAAGAAAGTTGTGTAGTCATTGCAGAGGCTGACAGGAAGTCATTTTGCAACAGGAGTGATGTGACACTTTCCTCTGTTCATTTCCCTGAGTTTCTACTGAAAAGCCAAGGAATTGGTGGGATATTTCATATTTATCCACATCATTGCATCTAACACCTCAGAGCTTTCCTTTTGATATCCTCTGTTAATTCCCAGCATCACAGCAGGAAACAAATCAATCTCCTCATTCTCTGCTGCAAATATTTGGTGATGGGGTTACTGATAAGCTCTAAATTAGTTCCCATAGTTTCAGAATGCAAAGTTGTAGATGTTATAGCCTTACACACCATGGCAACTGGTTCCTCTTGGCAGGTTCCTCCACTGCCTATGATAAAGATGACTTTGGCTTCATTTCAGGACCAGTGATGTGAGAAGACTGCTTGTCTGCAAAATCTTTTCCATCAGGAAAATTCCTTGTGCTATGATTCACTCATACCATATGTGGAGGAATTAAATGCTGGGTGAGACGCATGAAGGAAACCCCACAGGAGGAGAAATGATTTGACAGCTGATCCATAGAGCTCTTTCAGCCACCTCTAAAGAAAATGCTGTGATGCCAGTATGAGTTTCATTACACATCTGGGCTTGACTCATCTGCTACAGTGAGAGAAGAAAGAAACCCAAAGAAATAATTAAAGTTCATTATTGAGTGTATATGAAATAGCATTATTAAAGTATCTCCCTGACATTTATTTATAACCCTTCTTCCTGACAGAGCCTGACATGTTTCGCAAACACCACTGAATGATTATATATTCTTTGCCCAAAATTTGAGGATGTTGCTCTGCATTCTATTCATCACTTGCTCAGTCAAATTTACGTTCCTGCACAATCTGTACGTTTTCTGAGGTCTTTTTGTGTAGGTACATTACTCATGAGACCTACCAGGAACATTTAAAATAAGTCAGGGTGGAAGGGCTCACATTTCTTTTGGAGAAAGCCAAATTCCTCTGAGGAATGTTGGACTGAGCACTGTTACTGCATGACAGCGTGAGGCTGGAGGAGAGCAATATCCCCATCATCACAATCCACACGTTTCGGTTGGCAGGATGGAGTTGCCAATGGTGACACTTATCCAGGACAACTGAGCTATCATAGCTCCTCTTGGAAAAACACCTGTGATTTCAGAATGTGTGCATTGCTCAGAACCTTTTGTGAAACTCAGCCAAGT
This sequence comes from Zonotrichia albicollis, assembly GCF_047830755.1. NCBI lineage: Eukaryota > Metazoa > Chordata > Aves > Passeriformes > Passerellidae > Zonotrichia > Zonotrichia albicollis. Next base: position 152,059,227 of record NC_133819.1, on the reverse strand, counting down.
GTAGTTTCTTTTTTTGACCATGGCAGTGTGTGATGGTGTTCACAGGGGTCTTAGGATGAGGGAAGAGATGCGGATCTGACTCCATGTTTCAGAAGGCTTGATTTATTATTTTATTATATATATTACATTAACACTATACCAAAAGAATAGAAGAAAAGATTTCATCATAAGGCTTGCTAAGAATAGAAAAAGAAAGAATGATTACTAAGGTTTGTGTCTCAGAGAGTCTGAGCCAGTTGGGCTGTGATTGGCCATTTATTATAAACATCCACATGAGACCAATCACAGATCCACCTGTTGCATTCCACAGCAGCAGATAGCCATTGTTTACATTTTGTTCCTGAGGCCTCTCAGCTTCTCAGGAGGAAAAAATCCTAAGGAAAGGATTTTTCATGAAAAGATGTCTGTGACAGCAGTGATTGTTCCTCTGTACTCAGCACTGGTGAGGCCACACCTCAAGTGCTGTGTCCAATTCTGGGTCCCTCAGATCAGGAGGGATTGGAGCAGGCCCAGGGAAGGTCAACAGAGCTGGGGAAGGGTTTGAAGAGTCAGTCCTTGAGGAAAGGCTGAGGGAGCTGGGGGTGTTTAACCTGGAGAAAAAAAGAGGGATTTTCTTGCTCTCTACAATTTCCTGTCAGGATGTTGTATCCAGGTGGGGGTTTCTCTCTTTTCCCAGGGAACAAGGGACAGGATGAGGAGAAATGGCCTCGAGCTGTACCAAGGGAGGCTCAGGTTGGACATCAGGAATAATTTCTTCATGAAAAGGATGGTTAAGCATCAGAAGGGGCTGCACAGGGAGGTAGTGGAGTCACCATCCCTGGGAGTGTTCAAGAAGTGACTGACTTGGCACTGGTTGACAAACTGGTGATAGTTCCAAGGTTGGACTCCATGATCTTGGAGGTCTTTTCCAACCTCAAAGATTCTGTGATCCTCACAGAACTAAAGCTTAATCAGCGTCCTTGGGAGCCTTGGCCAGGACACACCTCAAGGTTTTGTCTCTCCTCTGTGTTCCCACTGGTCTCACCCCCGTCCATCTGCCAAATGAGACCTGAAAATAGATGAGAGGTATATGGATTAGCTGTGTGGCTTTGGTGTATTAGCACAGCTGTGTTTGAGCTGAGCAGAAGCAGGGGTAAAAGCACAGGCAGTGGATGCAAATAAAAGGACTCCAGCAGAAAGGTAATGTAAACTCATCAGGGACTTTAAAATGCTGAGCCAGATCGATGCTCCTTGGCTGATGGAAAGTGTCACCTCCCTCAGCAGGCAGTGTCAGTGGTTCAGGGAGAGCTTCCCATGGAGAAGGCTGGTGTGCAGCCTCATGATTATGATAAAATATGCAGGGATATTGTGGACTCAGTCACCTTCCACTATTTGGTGTGGAAAATATATGTCTAACACTAAATGTGCCAGTTTCTTCACTCAGTCTGATCTCAGAAAAATACAGAGCTTAGTATTTATCTGGAAAAGCAGTTTTTTCCAATTCTTTATTTTACCCATTTTTTTCTTTATTATTAGAAGTACCCTGTGGCCAATTCTTTTCCAGAATGTGGGCAGATTGTTGTTTTATCTTCAGAAATAACTGACAAATATTTCTTCAAGAGAAAAGAGATATTTTTGTCTAAAAATGAGATTTCCTCCTCCCCAGTAGTTGGTCTGTGTATGGTAATGAAGGAGAAACAACAGGAATATGTAGATTATTATAATGGCTATTCTGTTTTTGGAAAGATTTTCTGCCTTCCTTCTCTCACCCTTCCTGCTGAAATATATCAGCACTAGTGAGGGTTCCAGTGCCTGGCAGGGTCCCATCTCAGCTCCTGTCATACCTGACTGGGAGATCTGTGCATTTTGGAGGTAACCTGGATCTGCCTTTGGCTTCCTTTCAATTCACTTCCAAGCTTTCTTTAATCTTTATCCCCTTTCCGAGCACCTTTTGTGTTCTTCTTTCACTCTTGACAGTCCCTGCTCCATTTGGGTTTTTTTTGTCTTCCTTTGTCACCTTCTCTCATTTCCTCCTATATTTTTTTATGTCATTCCCCTCTGTAAAATTCTTGACAAAACATGTGAGAGCAAACAGCACTGAAGCCATTTCCTTGTGATGTGTTCCCCTTTTATAGCATATGATATGATCAGTTACATTTCTGCCCATAACCATAGGATTAATATTTAAATTGTGCTTATTGACATAATGATACCCATTGTGAGGCTAACAATATAAATATGCTGGAGGAACAGCTAGGAAAACAAGATAAGAGAGTCTCAGTGCCCAGGGGACGTTCACAAGGTGGAGAGTAATAGGGGAACATTATGTATTTTGCTCATCAACAATTTTTCAATGAAAGAGGATTTAAAAACTGCTGCAGTTCTCAGCATATTAAGAGTGTGAGGTGAATTGGGATTAGCTTTTGTAGTGACTCTGTGTTGGAATAAACTCCTTGTGACTCCAGCTTAGTTTGTGAAGTTCCTCACTTCTCTGGAGCCTGTAGAAGTCCAAATTGTCCTCAGCAAATATTGCTTTCTTCTTATTTGAAAATTTGAAGAGATGTGAAAGAGAGTTGATCCAGGATTGAGAGTTTGAGTGGTTAAAAAAAAAATCGATTTTTGCCTGATTTCTGCACTGCCCTTTGGAGCTCTCCTTGAGAGAAAAGTAGTGATCTTCATAACTCAAAAGTACAGTGTCATGCTGGAAAGTAACCATCTGAAATGCAACAAATGTGTTCAGTACAGGTGTCACTGGATAATTAAATATTAAAAGTCAAGTAGAGGTAGAAATAACTTTTGAGCAGACTTTTATCATGGGAAAATAAAGGATCAAAAAAGACAGCAATGATAAGCAGGAAAATTTTGCTATAACCTTCACTAGGATCAAAATTCTGTCCTCCCCACAAAATCTCAGGAATTATAAAGCTTCTCTTGATGATATTCTATCTCTTGATTAGGATACCTCATTATAGCATGAAAGCTCAGCCTGGAGTTTGGGAGAGAGGAGGGTGAGATCTGTGAGGAAGCCAGCTTCTACACAGTGGCTTCAGCATTGCATTACATCCTTCTTGGTCCATATTGGGCCTCCCTTGATTGATTTAAATTGGCCTTGAGGCTTCTTCTTGCTCCTGAGCACTAAATCCTGGAGACACAGAGATCTCCTGTCTGACCCAAGCACATTTCATGGATAATCTCTGTGTCTGTTCTCTAAACTCTGTAGCATCTTCAACAGAGACAGCCCTGAGTGTCTGCTTCCCCCTCTCTCGCCACCACTGGTTTGTTTCTAATGAAATATTTATTAAGTGAATGATATTTGCAGTCAGAGAAGGAGATAATTCATGCAAGCAATCAGCTCTGGGTTAACTGGAGAATGAAAATGTCTTGGACCGTAGCAAAAACTCATAATCAAAGGGCTCCCCAGCTATCCATCAAACAATCAATTACTGTATCCATTAGTCCCCTTTCAGCACACATTAGAACAATTTACTAGACATGCTAATGTCCAGGTCATTGCTCCTTAAGGATGAGCAAACAGCAGGGGCATCTATCAAAGTTTTGATGCAGTCTGATCTCATATGGTGTGAATATATAGCTTAGATCACTTCATATTCTCGTGGTGTTAAGTCTATTAAAGACCTGGTCTGTGAGGGAGATGCTGGTTGCCTCCTGTTTTCACCAGCTGGGGAAATTTGTCAGAAGAAGTTGAACTTTTCACATAATTCTGCCTTCTGTGTGAAGGCAGATGAATAAACAAACTGCACATCAGTAAACCAGAGGTGGTTTTGTCATTTCTTTGTCACACTAACCAGGTAACTTCAAATATGTTTTCTACTCTTAAATGTGCCATGTGAGGGAAAACAGGATTTCTCCATGAAGAGGGAATCCCAGAGGCAGCTTCTAGGCCATCACCCCAGACCTGTCTTGTCTCTCTATCCTCACCTAGTTCCTGACAAATCTCCTGGGAATTCAAACCATGCATGCTGAAAGAATCTCTGTTAATTCCTCCACAGTGTAGACTTCTATCTCTGGAGGCAACAAGACTCTTTCTACAGCTAGCTGGGAGAAACAAACACATCTTAATGCACTCAGCTGAGCTAAGTATGATATATTGTTTTCAGTTAAAAAAAAAAATCTATGTGGCTTTTGGTCAGCGTTTTTTTTAAATAAAAATAAAAATAAAATCTATGGGGCTTTTGGTTGTGACGGTGTTCACAGGGGTTCTTGGATCAGGGAAGAGACGACAATCTGATTCCATGTTTCAGAGGTCTTGATTTATTATTTTATTATATATATTACATTAAAATTATACTAAAAGAATAGACGAAAAGGTTTCATCAGAAGGCTAGCTAAGAATAGAATAGGAAAGAATGATAACAAAAGCTTTGGACAGAGAATCTAAGCCACAGAGAATCTGGCTGTGATTGGCCATTAATTAGAAACAACTCTATGAGACCAATCACAGATCCACCTGTTGCATTCCACAGCAGCAGATAACCATTTTGTTCCTGAGGCCTCTCAGGTTCTCAGGAGGAGAAATCCTAAGGAAAGGATTTTTCATAAAATTTGTCTGCGACATTTGATCACGGTTTTTTGAAAAGAAAAATCTATGTGTTTTTTTTCATGTTGTTTTGGATTGTTTGGGGGTTTTTCCCCATAGTCTCCCTTGGCCACAGCTGGGCATGTGTAGTGTAATCTCTACTTCTGAGCCTGACATTCAAGGCTCCCTTTATAGTCTGTGGCACAGTCTTGTGTTAAGTAGCTGTCAATCTTTTTAATCTGGAGAACAGGGCTCTTATCTCCATTGGCTTTATTGACCATGTCTCCATTGATTATAGTGGGAGTCTTAATCAGGAGCTGGAGGTCAGTGCCTCCACTGTGGGTATGTAAAGTTGGAGAGGTGGATTTCTGGCAGTTCAATTTGCCTGATCAATTCAAACAAAGATATCCACTGTGCAAACATCTGAAATTGATGCTAAGAGGGATCCCACTTGCATGTCAATACCATCAGTCCTGAACCAGCACCTGCCTAATTTATCCCTCCTTCTCTGAATGACACTTGATATCTGATGGAACAAAGTGGCAGCTCTGTTAACAGGGTAAAGCTCCTTGTCTCTATTGCCAGTTTGGAGAAAAGGCCAAAAAAATGAAGGGCAGAACTTTATTGGATTGAATCTCCCACTGGAGAAACCCACTTCACAGTTTTGAGTAGACAAGGAAAAGAAGGAAATAAATTGCTGCAAACACCTTTCCTGTACTTCACCCTTTGTCCCTCCAGAATTCAGGAGTTCTATGGCAGTGTTTGCACCCATGTGTGTTAGTAAGGAGCTTCTTGTGCAGTGAAAACCTGGGTTTATGAGATAAAAATCTCATTTTCATGCCCACAAACTTTCAGAGGAACAGCAGCAAACTGTTGCCTTTCCAGAGAGAGAATCCTGTTTCAATGTGGGTTTGCAGATAGAGGTCTCTTTCAGGGAGCAAAATATGATTTTAATTCAGTGAGTGTGTCCCAGCCTTTCAGAATCAGCTCATTACTTTTTTATGACTGTAGGAGTGGAAAATTATCAGATTTGAGTCCTTTGGGAGTGAGTCACATAGTTAGGAAAATCATCAAGATGCAACAAGTCAACCAATCAAAGCTCCGTGCAGCATTTTTGAGAGTGGACTTCAGCATGCGACAAAATTTCTCCTGTGTTTGGGTGGAAGTTTCCAACAGAAATATACTTTTATGGCACAAGCAATGAAATCTTGGAGTTTATGGTTTGGGAAGGGCTTTGGTATGTACAGAGAGAATAAAAAAGAACATGAACAGGGCAAGTAAAATAGCGTGAGGTATATAGTCTATAAATATCAGATGAGAAAATGAGGGAGCTAAATTAAATAGTCTTAAAGAAGGTATCAATAGAGACATGATTATATGCCTATAAATATTTTCAAGGTGAAAATACAAATGAAGACCAGGTGAATTATTCAGAGTTAAATGATAGAAGCCAGGATAGTCTGATGGTAGGAAAGAAACATGTAGGTTAAGTGCTAAAACTAATAAAGAACACTTGTGTGGATGGTTAAACCCCCATCAGTTTGCAAAGTCAATAGCACAGTAAAGACAGAAGTAAAATAAATAATAATGATAGTGCAATAAAAATCTGTGGTAGAAATTATCTGAATGTTTATCTGTGGCCTCTCCTGCCTGTGACACAGTTAAGACATCGTTCTGATATTAACTGGAAAAATGGGCAGATTATGGACGATTTTGTTACATGTCACGTTCCAGAGGCGCTGAGCTGAAAACCTTTCAGCATTTTTTTTTTATCTTAATCCTTTTGCTGAATGCTTTATTTTGGAAACAGTTTAGGAAGCTTTTCAATCCTCATGAAAGCCTGTATGCTAATGGGGTGGTGTGGGACTGAATGAGGAAAGGTTAACATCTCTGTGAGTGTATATCACCGAGACAGCACCGAGCACCTGAGGATAATAAAGCTGCTCTGCACCGCTTCCCTTCCTGAAACTTCCTATTTCTTGTCACCATTTGGAAGGTTAAATTCACTCCATCCTGCCCTGTAAAGAACTCACACAGGATAAATTAGCAAACTGTCAAATTCTCCCTATTTCATTCTCCCTGGACAAACTCAGAGCAAGATTTTGTTCCCTTTAGCAATGTTTACACTTCATATTTTCATTATTTCACTTTGCAGGCACTTTGGTGCCAAATACACCTCTGTGTCCTAATTTCCCTAATAGTGTTAGCTTCTCTTCCCTGAGACATTGCCTAGATCTGTAATAACTCTATCACTATTCTTGAGGAAGAATATAATTTTCTTTCTGCTGTTCTTGTGTTTTTCTCTAAACCAGTAAATGTTCTGACTTGATTTGACTTGAAATTCAAGTTGTCACTCTTCATTTTCTGGAGATTGAAGCTCACATTCTCTGAATAAGGTTGTCTGTTGTTAAATATTTCCAGTAAAACAATGTCCTCTCGTCCATGTCAGTCCTTGCTGTCAGAGCACACAGAAATCAGGGCAAGCATTTCCTTCCATTCATTTAAACTCATTTTTTAATGTTGTTTACAGGTTGGGAGATTAGACAGAGTTGGGTGGGAATGATCACTGGCCAGGAGAAAAAACCATCAACCCCTCCTGTATGGACAAGTTGGCACTGGAAAGTTTTATTGATGTTCTGGGAACACTTAGAGGGACAGAAGCCATTTCACCAATTTAGCTGAAAATGTGATCTCTGTTTCTCTGAATGTATTTCTTTAGGAGAAAATCCTACAGAACCTTTTAATTGTAAAAGTTCCTGTCTAACTGGGCTCTGCTATGCAGTGCTCTTCCATAATTATGCACTTAAAAAGACAACACTGTAAACAAATCGAAATTTCCAAGTGTCTCTATTTCATCCCAGTATTGCCACTGGGATGATCATGTACCTTGAGCTGTAACATCTGATCTTCAGAAGAAAAGGGAAAAAAAAGATTGGTTTGAAGCATGGGGAGATTATAACAGGAAATCAGTTCTGTGTCTCCCCAACATGAGAAGGTCATGGATAATTTTTAGTGAGTCCCAAGGAGGCCATGAAGGGGCTCAGGAAGCTGAAGCACCTTGGCCCTGGAGCCAGGCTGGGAGAGCTGGGAGTGTCCAGCCTGGAGAAGGATCCAGGGAGACCTCAGAGCCCCTTCCAGTTCCTAAAGAGACTCCAAGAGAGCTCATGAGAGACTTTGGATAAGGATCTGAAGTGCCAAGAAATGGGCAAATGGCCTCAAACTGAAGCAGGGGAGATTTAGATTGGATATTAGAAAGAAATTATTTAATATGAGGGTGGTGAAGCCCTGGCACAGGTTGCCCAAAGCAGCTGTGGCTGCCCCATCCCTGGAAGTTTTCCAGGTTGGACAGGGCTTGGAGCAACCTGGGATAGTGGAAGGTGTCCCTGCTCATGGCAGGGGTTGGAGTAAGATGATCTTTAAAGTCCCTTTCAACCCAAACCTTACTCTGGTTCTATGATTATTCAAAATGAGGCTTTTTTTGGATGGTGCCAAAAGCTGTGGGGGGATGACAATGTATTGTCCCATCCTGCTGCTCAAAGCTCAGCTCCTACTTTAATCTTTCTCTCCCACAAAGGGGGGACCTGACTCTCACAGGGAGGCAGGAACTTTGTCACTTTGTCACTTTGCCCTATGTCCCCAGCCCCATCCCAATCAACTGACTTCCCACTCCCCAAGAATCTTATGTGGTGACAAGATTCCTCTGATTTTTGTCCTAACTTGGGATCAGGCATTTGGGCAGTAACAGAATCATCCTGGCAGTGCAGGGGCTGTAAAATGGGCAGATATTTTTTAAAGAGTCTCCAAATGAGAGTGATTCTCAATATCAGGCTCTGAACATTTGCTTGGACACTGAACAGTCCACTGAAACCCTGCCAAAGGCCAGGAACAAAGAGAGATTTAAAAATTGTTGCCAATGGAGTTTTGCAGGAGTCAAACATGTTTCTAAAAATAAAGCTGGTTGAGCAGTCCAAACACAAAATGCAAAATACAAAAGCAGTCTATTTTATTTTTTTTTAAGAAAGGGACATATTTTCATTTCCAGCAGCTTTCTGCTTTTCCACTGCTCCAGAGTGGCATTGTGCCTGTGCTAGGGGTTGTCTCTGCTGCAGGAAATCCAGCTGAATTTGATTCTTGACTCTGTGTGAACCCAGGAGAAAAAAAGACTCCTCACTATTTTAATGTTTTTTGGTACTAGATGGGTGTTAATGGCTGAGCCAGTGACTCATTCTCCCTCTTGTTTGCCTTTCTAGCAGGAACCTGCTCACCAGCTGTGCAGCACATATGTTGGGAGGCAGAGACATCACGACACTTTCTAGACAGTCTTGATGTGTCTGTGAGCTCTTTCAAGCAGGGCCCAGTTCCACAAATGCTGGGGCTTTCAGCTGCTCAGAGAGGGAGCTGCGAGCAGGGGGTCCCTGCCTCGCATCAGGATCCAGGGACAAAGCAGAGCTCAGCTCTCAGACAGCTCTGCCAGCCAAAACGTGGTGCCAGAGACAGAGAATGCTGAGAAATACACCACAGACAGCTAGGAAAGGGCAGGAACAGCTTGAGGAATGTGTTGTGATGCTATAAAAACACCAGTGAATGCCCTCCTTCCTGACAGCCTTAAAGGAAAAATGTTTATCCACTTGCTCTGTGTGTATGGATGTGACGGTGTTCACAGGGGTTCTTGGACTGGGGAAGAGATGAGGATTTGACTCCATGTTTCAGAAGGCTTGATTTATTATTTTATTATATATATGACATTAAAACTATTCTAAAATAATTGAAGAAAAGATTTCATCAGAAATCTAGCTAAGAATAGAATAGAAAGCAAAAGAATGATAACAAAGCTTCTGTCTCGGACAGAGAGTCCGAGCCAGCTGACTGTGACTGGCCATTTATTACAGACAAACCAACATGATCCAATCACAGATGCACCTGTTGCATTCCACAGCAGCAGATAACCATTGATTACATTTTGTTCCTGAGGCCTCTCAGCTTCTCAGAAGGAAAAATCCTAAGGAAAGGATTTTTCATGAAAAGATGTCTGCGACATATGGAGATGCCACCTGAAGGTGGTGGCAGCCCAGGCAAGTGACTTTGGGGAGGATGGGTGAAGTCAGGCTGAAGTTATTCAGTGAAATAGGTTTGAAAAGCAGAGTATTTTGGGTTACAAAGAGGGGAGATGTGCTTCTCTTCACTGATGCTGTTTTGTGTCATTCACATCGCTGTGGGAACGTCTACTTGCATGGTAGATAAAGTTGTCAAATCAAGAGGGAAAAAAGAAGGATAAGGACTGGAAATAGGAACAGAACAAGCTGCTCCTTCCTTCAATCAGTCAGGGTGAAAGAATGTGGCAAAACGTAGCCCTCATGATCAACTGAAGTTTGACCTAGAAGCTGATGATCTCCATGAGCAAAATGTGAGTGTCAGCCCCACCATCTAAGCCTGGTAGGAAGGGCATTCCTCCTAAATTCGGTCTTCACTGTGGGGAGAAAATGTGCTGTGCTTCTTAAAAGCACATCAGTTATCAGAGAGCTAAACCTCGGGCCCCTGGCTTATTTTCTTTTTCTTCATCTACCACAGACAGGTCATTTAATTCTCCCACCCTGAGTACAGTAAGATCGACTCTGAACTCAAGCAGCCCTGGGTGATGAGGTCAGGATTGCTTAGAATGAATTTGGTGGAGTAATAAAGTCTTGAAGGCAAGCTAAAGAAGAGGAAAACAGTAGGAGGTATGAACTGGGTACTCCGTTACTAAGTCTCTTCCAGTTCCAGGAAACTGAAAAGATTTTCTCAGTCCTCATGACTGCAGAGACCTGAATGAGTAAATTTAGAAATGCTGAAAAGCAAACTAACAAAATACTTTCTGTTAATACATTTTCCCTGAAATTAGTAATTTCTTGCAGATTCTGTAGTTGGAAACTGGTGGAAAGGGTGGTTTTCTTACTCAATTTCACATTCCTTTCATTCAAAGTAAACACCTTGATTAAGAGTGAAGACAGAAACACATGAAGGATTCTAGTTAATTTAAATAAAAATGCACTTCAGCCCTTCCCATTATGCTGATTTCCCTATCCTGGTTTCTCTCATGCTACATTGGTGCAGAGTAATCAAATTTGCTTAAGTTGAAGAAAATGCTGAATCCATTTCTGTATTTGCCCATGTCAGTGATGCATGCAGGAAGGGTTCAATACATTTCACTTGAAAGTTATCCTTGTTGTGATAGTTTTAAATCTGGCCTTTTTTGAGTGAAAAGGAAGAGCAGGGGGTGGTTAATTTGTGATTTCTTGTGATGCATTTCTTTCCCAGTTGTTGTGGGAAGCTCCTCTCCTAAGACAACAGAGCTCAGATTACCAATCACTGCTGTGATCTTCTGTGTGAAAGATAATGCAAAATTGTAATATCACTATTTCTCCCCTCTAAAAGATTTAGAAGTCCCAGGCTGCTTGTTCTGTGCCTGCCTGAGGCCTTTCTACCTGTAATTGCTTTGGGCTTTTGCTTGGCATGGCACAGCTCTAAATTTCATTGAGCCTGCAAGGTTAGTTGTTTTGGAAGGATGGTTTGAGCGACACCATCTAATCCAATTTATCTGCCAGCCTTAACCTGATTGTATTCTGGGGATAGTCGGGCCAAACTGGCTGCTCTGTGTCATTTTTGTCCCAAGCAGCTTTGCAGTGCCAACCTGCCATTAAAAATGTGTCAGGCAGAGTAACTCCAGCAGTGCTCTGCACTGTGGCCCTCCCTGCACAGTGTTTTATTGATCTCTAATGCAGACACTCCAGCCTCATTATTCTACATGCAATAAAATGTGAATCTCTGAGCCTGGATGCTGCTGAGAATAGGAGATCCTCATAAAGGCTGTTTATGTGTCTATATGTACTATAAAGCAAGAGATAAACATCTCTGCATTTGCATTTGGTTTGAAAGCCAGAGCCAAACGTTACCCAAGGAGATGTGAGAGTTTGCAGGAGCTGTGGGAGGTGTAGTGGTTGCTGCTGGAGCTGGCCATATCCCTGCTAGAGGTGCAGGAGGCTTCTGGAGATTGGAGAAGGCAGAGCAACCTTCCTTGGTTTGCTCCCTGAGCCATGGAAAAGCTCTGAAATGCTCTTTTTTCACGGTTCCAGAAGATTTCCTTCCTTGGAACTGCCTGCAGTCTGTTGTGCAAAATTAGCTCAGACAAGTGGGACGGGTTTTACCTGTGCTCCTACAAACTGGGAGATAACAAGGAATTTGTGGATGGTGCTGTGCATCTCAAAGGCATCTCCAGAGCCTTACAGCCCCATCCATGCTCCAGATGCCTGAAATGTGAATGGATGAGTGGTCAGAGAAAAAGGAACTTGAGCACCTTCTATTCTTCAGAATTAGTTTTTCAGTCCAGGTGGGGACTGTTGGCTCAAATTGAACTTTCTGACAACCAGGACCCCCAGATCCCTTTGCAAGGGCTGCTTTCCAGCCTGTTGCTCTCCTTCCCCACTCTGACAGCTCTGCCACATCCATCCCAAGATACTGGGTTTGTATCATCTTCCCAAACTTTCACACACAGAAGTTAAACCCTCCTTCCCAGGACACAAGCCTGGTGGAGTTTGGAGTGGAAGTGGAAGGAAGTGATGTAGAAATGGGTTTATGTTGTCTCATTCCAGTCTTGATCAAGTTCCCTTCTCAACTGTCTCCATGCTGAGGTTGAAAGGAGAATTTGTGAGTGTCTTCCTCAGCCCTTCATTCCCCTGTCCCTGTGGTGTCTGTCAATCACCTGGTGGGCAGTCTGTAAATACAGTTTAAATAAATCTTGGTCATTTACAACTCTTACAGTTATTTTTGACAAGACTGTGAGAGGCCCATCTTATTTCTCACTTTTATTATCCATCTTGTACTAACCTGAAGGGACTAACTCCCTGGAGGGAGTTGTATAATTTTTGTCCTCTGTAGTACAATTTTTGTCTATATCTTGAGGTTTTCGAGAGGAAATTTTCATTTGAAATTGCTAAACATTTCTCTGTCACTTAAAGACACTTCTCATCTGACTCCAGTCTATATTTCACGCCCTGAATTTATGGTAAGGGAACAGTTCTTGTAACTGGCAATCAGGGATGTCATAATTGAAGTTACTGATGTAAAAAAGAGCTGCAGGAGGTGCCAGGACACTCTCACTGCTTCAGGAGACTCCCAGATCTCTGCAGATGGACTGTGAGGGCTGGCTGGTGTCATGTTAGCTGGAGTTCCCATCAGATTTCTGCTTCTCTGTGGAATAAGGACCATATGGGAGACAGAAGAGAGGTCATTTCAATGCCTTGCTTGGTGATTTTGTGTGACAAGAGTTGTCAGATTTGTGGTATTCTGTCCCTTCTGATAGACAAATGGGGAGTGAGGCAGGACCAAGGTTGGGAGGGGGTTATTTTCAGAGGGGTCTCTGACATGCAACTTCTGAGGCAAAGATTTTACTGCTGATAAAGTACAGGCGCTGACAGGAGCTGTCACCATCCAGATAAAACCTTTTTTTTCCCCCTATCAGCAGCTGCATACAGCATCTCCCCATTGGTCGAATAAATCTGATAAAAAAATGTAGTTGTAAGCAGCAACGATTTTATCCTGGTGAAAAGATTTTATCCGACAAGAAAAATGTTGTGCCTGGGCATAATTTTTCAGATATGATGAACAACAGCATGGTATGACCCTCAGTCCTAAGGATTTCGTGTTAAAAGAACTACTGAGCATATCAGATATATTCAACTTTTTCCTCTGCTATATTTTTTTTTTTCATTGACAGAGCTCAGTTTATAGATACATCTTGACAAAAATCTGCCAGAGGCAAATTTCAACAAAAGAACAACTTCAAACACATCCAATTAACAATTTATGAAAGGAAATCCGACAGAAAATTACACAGAGATTCACAGGGCATAAAATTTGGCACTAAATCAAATTTATTGTGTAAATGCCTGTACAGGGAGTTATGGCCCCTTCTAGTGCAGTGTCAAAGGGAACTTTATCTGTGGAGGCTCAGCGAGTGCCCTCCATCTGATCTTTTCTTGCTATAAATAAAATGTTTTGTCAGACATGGCAATGAACATAACTCAGAAGGGAATGAAGAGCACTGATAAGCCCAGCTATATGCAGCTTTCAATCAGAAGCATTAGAAGTGATTAGATTTCTTCAGAGTTTCAGATTTAAGATTTTTGTTTTGCCTTATCACAGAAATGAGGGGCTCAGTACCATGGACAGCACAAAAAAAAAAGATCACTTTTATTTGTCAGCACAGCGTACAGACCCTGATAGCAGGTCATGGTGACTGTATTTAACATTATTATGGAGCCATTTTTATGTCTGGAAGGAAATATCAGTCCCTCTGCATCCTGTTGTTTTACTGATTTACTCATTCAGCGGCCGTGGTTGGATTTTTTTGGAAGATGTTAAGGATGCAAACACATGTAATTGCCTTCAGCAGCTCTGAAATTAACTTAGGTCACTATTTTGTTTAGAGAAAAAGATCTGTGTCTAGACCTTTACCTATTTAAACACATGAGTTGCTGGCTTTCTTCTAAAAGATGACTGAGCAGCAGCCCTTGCATTGTGTTTTGTGAGTAATTTGCAGGGTAATTTACAGATACCAGGCCCAGCCAGTGAGGATGACAAATAACGTTGACACAGGCCAAGATAAAGCATATTTATGGTACAGCTGTGTTGTTCCATGGACTCACCTAATCTGAAGAGCTGATTGCTGCCTCCCTTATTATCCCTGTGCTCCCACATCAGAACAGGAAACATTTGACCACTTGTAAATTTGTCATCTTCCCCTGAAATTCAGACCTGCATAGGACAAGCATGGCTTTGAGTGTCCATTTGTGGGCATTGAGGTCCTTGGTGCAGCATCCTTGCTGCAACCAGAGCACACAAATTTCATCAGAACACATCTCCTGTGTCTCCATAAGGAAAATTCTTTGGATCTTCCACTTGGCCCACTTGGCCATGTGCAATTTGCCTCTGCTTGTCTGAGCCCACTGGTGAAGATGAGAGGACACCTTTATCACTAAATGAAGCATTAGAATACCCCAATGTTTTTTTTTTCCAGAGTCCATTAATACACTCTTCTGGCACTTAAACACTCTACCAGGAAAGTTAGTGTCCAAAGCACGTAATAATTAGTGAATAAAACACCCCCAGAGTATCTTAATCCTAATAAAATATGTCTTATAAAGTGTAAATTAATCTTTAACCTAATTTTAAATGATGATTTTCTTCCTGTAACACTCCCTTTCTCAGTAGATCCCTGGAAAGCAGAAGGTGAAACAATGTAAGACATTAATGTCAAAGCTTTTCATCTTCTCCTCATATTTTGAAAGATACTTGACTTTTGATGCTGATTTTCCTATTTCCTTCTACTTCTTCCATCACCCCACTTCCTTCACCATTTGTGTTATTTTCCCTGTCTCCAAGAAGGTATGGTGATAACAATTTCATAATAGTGAATTAATTTCATAAGACAAGTGCTAAGTGTAGGCAAATGCAAAAAATATTTTGTTTCTAAATACAGGAATTTCATACGTTTAAAGAGTTAAAGCAGAGTTAGAGAGTTAAATAAACATTTCCAGACTCAAGTTCTCCCAGTCCTTCCAGTTCTCCAGTCCTGTGCTTTTCTATCTACATGCCCCATGGCCTCACTTCCTGTTCATGCTGTGGGAATTCCAGGGAATTCATAATTTTGAAGATGTAGTCACAGAAAGACAGCAAAGGCTTTTATTTTTTGGGCATCAATCCCAGTGTTTGGGCTTCGGATAAATCCAGATCCCCCCAAGTACTTGTTTTCTCTTGTAGCTTTCAGAAGCTTTGGGGATGTTTAGGTCAAGGATGTGCTGTGGCCACTGCCATTTCTTCTTTCAACTTCAGAGCATCAGAAGCACTTGGTTTTCTTTTTTCTTGTAACTTTTGATTAGGAGTCAAAGCTCAGCTCAAGACCAAGTTAGAGGACCATGAACATTGTTTGAAGTGGAATCCTCATGCAGTTGTGAGGTTGGAGCCTTCAGCAGCACCTCTTGGTTTAGAACTTGAGCTCAGCCTCCAAACCAACCTTGACTCAGTTAATTCTCCAAGTCCAGTCAGGACTGAACCTGACACAGGCTCAGAACCCAAAGGCTGGGTGGAAAAGACCTTTTTAAACCTCTGCCCCTACTTTTTGTGGAGATCCAACCGGTTCTTGAACAAGGTTTTAAAATCTGGACCTGAATATAAGTGCAGCTCCCAAAACAGAAGACAAGGTGTCTTGAGGCTTATAAAACAAGTTGGAGGCTTTAAAAAAAAAACAAAAGGGAGAGAAACCTATTAAACAGGCAGATAGGCCATAGGTGGATGATTTTAAACTGAAAGAGGAGATATTTAGATTAGATATTAGGAGGAATTTCTTTCCTCAGAGAGTAGTGAGGCACTGGAATAGGGTGCCCAGAGAAGCTGTGGCTGCCCCATTCCTGGAAGTGCTCCGGGCCAGGTTAAGATGATCTTTAAGGTCCTTTAAGCCCCAACCATTCTGTGACTCTGACTGTGATCAGGTGTGTCAGAAAAACCAGGTAAACTCCACAGAGTGAACACCACAAACCCATGAGTTGCCCAAGCTGATCACTCTGCACTCACATCACTGCAGTGATTTCCCCCTTTTTAAGATGTTTATCTCATAAATGGAAAAGACTGGAACTTTTGTATTTTGCATGTTACAAGTTGGATCATAAAGTCTTCAATACAAATGAGTAGGATTTCTCTGTGCCTGAGAAAGTGTCTAATTCAGGAAGAATTTCCAGGGAAATTAAACAAGGTAAATCTGTTATTTTTTCAGCTGCATATCAGTGTTTTGTTCTGTCAGAACTGTGGAAAATTGAATTTGGGTACTCAGGCCCTAAAGTAGCTCAGGAGAGCTAACTTCAGGTCCTGACATTTCCTTTGAGACTTGAAATGTTTCCTCTCATGTAATTTACTTTTCTCCTCTTCACCTTTCCTCCACTGTTTATGCCATCTCTTATATCAATATTTCCTCTCCCCACACTAAAGCTGTGTAAAACTGAAAAACATTTACAATTCCTTTGCTTTCTTTCCATTCTCCCATCTCAGCAGAGCCCCAAGGCCCCCTTCTCTGACCTGCCTGATGATGAGAAGATCTTTAATGGAGGCGATGGCGTGTGGCAGAGCCAGGGCCAGGACCAAGCCTTGCTCTCGGAAATCACGGAGGAGGATTTGGAAGCCATCCGCCAGCGGGAAGAGGCCATCCAGCAGATTGAGGTCAGTAACCTCCTCCCACCACCAGCTTTTGTGAGCTGGAAGTGCAGAATCCTTGCGTTGTGCCTCGTCCAATGTGAGGGAAATCCTGATTTACATCGCTGCCGGTACGGCGTCACTAAAAATGGGAGATCAGCAAGGATTTCTAAACATGGGAATTGGTGAGAGAAGGAAAAGTTGGAAAACTGTGTGATTTGTGATGAAAATGACAAGAGTTATTTAATGCTCATGAGCTGATGGTTGGGTTCTTCCCAGTGAGTCTTCCACGGCAGAGTCTGTGGTGCGGTGCTTTAATTGAGCTGGGTTTTGCAGCAAAGCAACTTCAACAACTGGAATTTGTCACAGGCAAAAACCACTCCACATTACCATTAGAGAAAATAATAGGTAGGCAAAAGGAAATAACTTGTTAACCTTTTCAAATTATTCAGTATTTTGTTGTGTCAAAGTATTTGGACAGCCTTGACGTAGTTAAAAGAGGACATACTATTTTTATTCTTCCTTTTTTTTTTTTTAAGTGCTGTAAAAATATGCAATAAAAGGAACAAAAAGAGGCCTGAATAAGTTGAACATCCCACATTTTTCTTTTTATACTTCCCTTTTTACGCTTTTGGGAATCTCTTGTTAGTTAAATTTAAGTGATAAATGGGTAAAACAAGAACATGTTAAACCTTCCTAATTTGTATGCTTTTACAGACCTAAACTCAAGATAAACCAAAAAAAGAGGGCTTCAGAATAATCAGAACATTTAATTAAGGGCTATACTTTGTCCTTTAATTGGATTGGGCTAATTTTATCAGGATAGATTTTGGGTTGCACTAGAGCAGGAATTGTGATTGAGTTATCAGTGCAAAAAGGGGACAAAAGTTCCTGCTGGGGGCTGGTGCTTTGAGCCTGGGACCTCTGATTGCAAACAGTGATGGCCACATATGATTCAGCTCTCCAATCAGAAATTTTGACAGTTTTACAGCAGCAGGTCGAGGTCAGTGTTTGTCTAATTTCTGTTCTGATTCACTGAGCAGAGATGAATGAGCTTTGTGGACTTGTGTCCATTACTAGGGATGAAACTGTCAATGAATATTGTCACACTGAGTATCTTCGGCTGTGAATTGTCATTTTGCTCTTCGAGTGCATCCAGCAGGACAAACTGTCGGGAAAATACATGTTTTGGGGTGTTCCTGCACTTTGATGTTCAGGAGGGATGGTAGCAAATGTATTTCTGACATGACCTTGTGAGCAGCGCCACCAGCTCACTGGAGATATGTGAGAAAAGTCTGAGCAGAGTCTTGTTCTGGGTTGTCTGGGATGACCCTTCTTGAGCAGGGATGTTGGACCAGATGACCCCACTGTGGTGCCTCAGCCATTCTGTGGTTCTGTGATTTTGTGACCTCTTTTGTTTCAAATATAATCTGAGCCTTTTCTGATTTGTCTGTGCATTACTCCTGTCCTCCTCAGAGGAAAAAAACCCTGCATTTAGTATTTGCACATTAGGCAGTGGGGAATGACAACCCCCAAGGTTGCCCCAAGCCCACCAGCTTTGTAAAGTCAAGAAGTCCAGTTGTGTCTACTTGGAGAGATCTTTATTTATTTTGCTGGTTAAATCCCATTTCTGTGCCATAATCTCATGTCTCTGCACCAAGTTGCACTGGACCACATGACCATGATGGGATGGTTGAGGGAGATGAAGTGAACAAAATCACAATCCTAAATGCTTAAAAAAATAATCTATGTTCATGTATTGTTCAGGGTTTGTATCTGTTGATTTGATCCTGGATACTTTTCTGCTTAATATGAATTCACCTCTGAATAGCTTAATATATGCAATTAATTATTCAGTCAGCTTAAGCAATTAATGATGTTTAGGCTTTTGCTTCCTGAGCCATTTTTTCCCTATCTCCTCTATCCATTTTGCTTTGCTCTCAAAGATACCTGTTCATCCTCTAACGAGGGCTACATACTACAAACATTATTTCAAATGTAGTTTAAACATTTCTCCTCAGGGGGAAAATATTTAGGACCGATGGTATTTTGTTTAACATCTCTTTTGAAAGAAATATAATGAAAATGAGTTTTTTTGGACAGCATTGTTCCTCTCCCCAGCTGTATTTGAATAAGCAGATGGTGCTTTTAAATAATTTTCACTGTGTTTTGTTTTTCTGTTTGTTGACCCACATGAGCATATTTCTTGTGAAAGGACTCATCTTGCACATTAAAACTTCCCTGTTTTCTGTAGAAATTGTGGATACACAGAGGATTTCTTGAGCTCACAGTCACCACAACAAATTTTTTCCAGTATATTTTCACAACCAGTGAGTAGCCAAGAAGGTTAAAATGACACATTATTCCTAGCTGTCAAACATAGCTAATAAAACAAATTTATTGCCAATTTGATGTATAGCATTTGTTGTCCTTTGTTCTTTGGGGACCAGAATGAAGAACAGAGCCGTGCAGAATTTGTTTTGTGCAAGTAGATTGGTCTCACTGGGATTTCCATGTTGCTGCATATCCAGTGCCAGAAACATGCAGATTTTGAGCAGCACAGGAGGGAGACATTGAAAAAACATCACATCTTGTGATTGCACACAACTTTAGATGAGCTCGTGGTGCTGGTACCAGTCATGGGTGTTTTTCTTAGGAGACACTGAATTTGCCCTTTTTGCAAGAAAAACCTTTTTCATTGCTGAAGAAATCAGGAAATAAATTCTCTTTTCACCTTGTGTCCTGAAAAACAGATATAAAATTGTGCCTATAATAGACATTTTCTTAATGTTCCAATGACTTTTTCCCACTTGTGTGTTTTCCAAAATCTCTTCAGAGGTTTGGGTTAATGGGACATTGTTCTCTGTCAGGAACATCCCTTGAGGCACTTTGCAGTTCACAGTTTCCACCTAGACAGATAACAGCCAAGTCAAAAGTTCACCTGGCTGTTCATTTTATTTAAATGTGTTCCTTTTGCTATTGCTTGCAGATTAAAACCAGAGACGTCTGCAAGGGAGATGTCTCGCCAAAACCTTACATTTTGGATAAAGATCTTTATTGCTTGGAAATGTCAAAATCTGGTAGGACACAGCAGCCTTGACACAAGTGTTATTTCTTAAAATATTGCTTTGAACTGTTATATAAAACCTATTTTAACTTGAACTGTATTGGCAGTGAATAATAGATGCCATAACAGCTTTATATATAGCACTGTAAAATGTGCCATCAGAAATACATGAGCTGAACTGTAATGTGCATTGTCAGTGCTCAGTGCTGGCACAAGCTCGGTCATAGCAAATATATAGATATAATATATGTAATTTACCATCCCATACCTTTCATTTGCACCTGTGGTCATCTGAAAAATGGGAGGAGATAAAAGTTTGAGAAGAAATGGATAAGCACTGAATGGGGAACTTCCCAGGATTTCAGCTGGTGACTGGGAAGACCTATAAAAAAAGATTCTAAACGCTGTATTGATTCAGAAAGCCTTCCATTATCACCCTCATGGAGACAACTTCCACAGGGGTGATGAGAAAGGAAAATGAGGAAAACCTCCCCCAGGATGGTGCAATAACCATTTTCCTCTCTCACAGCAGTTTCCCATCCCCATGCTCTGCTTCCAGAGTGGGCATTCTCCTACCTTGGAAAGTGAGAGGTGTCCCTTCCCATGGCATAGGGGTTGGAACAAAATGATCTTTAAGGTCCCTTCCAACCCAAACCACTCTGTGATTCCATGATATCCTGAGGAAAGCAAAGCACATCCCAGGAACTGCATTTCAGTTGATGCATCCCTCGGCAAAAAAGGAGAGATGGATAGGTTGTGGCAACAGGTGTGAGGAAAATGCTTTTATTTTTAGGAGAGGTTGTTCCCTCTGGGTCGTTGCTGAGAAATGTTGATGTTTATTCCCTATCTGTTTTGAAGAGAAGTGATAGATGCCAGCCTCCACGCCTGTCACTCAAGCCTTTGTAGGCAGACAGAAAATGAAGCACAATAAAAATAAAACAAAAGAAAGCCCCACAGAGTCTGGCAGAGTGTGTTTGTTAGTTCAAACATGTTCCTTCTTCCCTCATTACCACGTATCATTCCTTGCTGAGGGCTGTTTTTGGTAAAATCTCTCACTGATGGTTGCAGTTTAGAGAGTTTAGTGGAAGCTATTTTATACCTTTCATCAGCTTCAATAGTCCAGGACTTTGACTTATGAGGGCTCTGCCTGTCTCTTCACAGAGGCTCTTTTGACTCACAGTAATGTATAAATAACACAAGATCATGACAAGCACCATCCGTGAACAATCCGGTGCTGTGTGAGTGTCGAGCTCTCCTTGTGACAGCACAGGGGACCCTAATTATCCTGAGCTGCAGAGCTGCCTGCCACGTTGACATGGCCATCCCTGGGACTGGTATTGAGTTGTTCCCTAAAGAACCAGCTCCAGTATGCTGCCCAGTCTAATTTAAAATGACCCGAGCTGCAGGACTGCTACCATTTATTTCGGGAGACTATTTCACGGTCCAGCAGGCTTCGGTGTTGATGAAATTCTTCCCTCTGTTCTTGCTAAAGATCCCTTTCTCATTCTCAGCTTTTTACACCTAGTGAAACTCTGCTGGACCCTGCAAATAATTCTTCTTCCCTTTTGGCTTTTAAACTCTTCAAATGCTAGCAGTTATCCTCCTCTTCACAAGTTGGTCTCCCTGGCCTTTCAGTCACTTCAGCGCTCTCTTCTCAATTATTTCCCATTTGTTAGTTCTTTGCTCCTGCAGCAGCAGACTGTATATAGGATTTTGGTGTTGTACCAGAGCTGAGCAGAAAAAATGTGTAAAAAGCCCTGTGGATCCAGTTCAGAGATTACAAGTCCT
The DNA here is from genome assembly GCF_047830755.1 of Zonotrichia albicollis. Lineage (NCBI taxonomy): Eukaryota > Metazoa > Chordata > Aves > Passeriformes > Passerellidae > Zonotrichia > Zonotrichia albicollis. The sequence continues at coordinate 152,037,640 of NC_133819.1, read as the reverse complement.
GATGGAAGATTTCTAGATAGTTTCTGCACTAGTGAATTAAACTCAGCAAAGACACTAGTATGTGTTCATTACACTTTTTAGTAGCTAAGCATATCTTAACAGATATGCTTTTGACCCAGACAGACTTTTGACCCAGATTAGCCAGTGTTTACCCAGTTATTGCCACAGTTTGAGAGGTAACATTTTCTAGAGGCAGTTTTGGTGCAGGCACACTGTTCAGAGGGTAAGGGGATTTAATATGTGCATGCAATGAAGTGCAGTTTCAGTGCCTGAGAACAGGCATTTCCCATGCCCTTGCACAGCTGTAGCCCTATTGATTTATGAGTTGATCACTAAAATTTCCTCTAGTCCTCACTGACATTTAGGGAAGAGGAAGAGCAAGGTGAATTAAGGGTGAATTTTGTGGGAAACTGTGCAAGCCTGAGGGCGAAATCAGGTGTAGTGAAAATAGCAGCTGGCCTCTTTGAAAATGTGGAGAAGCCTTAGCAAGCCTGGAGAACAAAGAGCAGCCTATCCCAGTAGAATCCTGCAGTGGCCATTTCCACTGAATGTTGATTTGACTGGGCCTCCCTCTCTGTGCCCCTGTGGCCTCCAACACTCCTGCATTGCTGTAAGGGACTTCCCTTCATGTCAAAACCACTCAATCTGCACATCTTTAGCATGTTGCTTTCAAACTGCCACTGTCATGCCAGGCACATCTGAAAAGTTTTATTCTTTTTATATTCAGGGGTTCTGTGAGGCTCACAGAATATCCTGAGCTGGAAGGGACCCACAAGGATCACATAGTCCAGCTCCTGGCCCTGCACAGATACCCCAAGAATGTCCCTGAGAGCTTTTCCCAAAAAAAAGTTAATTTTTTTGAACTCTGTGCTGTGATCACTGCCCTGGGGAGCTGCTCCAGTGCCCAACCACCCTCTGGGGGAAGAACCTTTCTCCTAATGTCCAACCTAAACCTCTCCTGACACAACTCCAGACTGCTCCCCCAGGTTCTATCACTAAAACAGCAAACACATTCCACGCTGTATTTCCTTCTATTTCCATTTTCCCACTCTTTATTAAGTGCTACTGTTATATAAATATATCAATACACATCCATCCATTCTGTAATCCCAGTATATCCAAGAGAGGCAAGAGATTAAATACCACTGGGTAACACATTGTGAAGATTCTCTCATCATCTCCTTTCTGCTCACACATCACTTTTGCTGTGACTGCATGCAAAAGTCCAAACTTTTTCTTCTTGCCTGGCTAAAACTGTATTTCTTTCTCTCCTCATGGACATGATTAGAGCTTGTATATTTTTGCGATCAGTGTTTCATCAGGGATATGTGTGCAGCCTTGGATATCTCTTTGCAAGACAACCAGGTTTCAGGAATATATCACAAATCTTTTTTAGCCCCAGGCAATTTCTCATGTCTCAGGTGTAGCCTTATGACTAAACTGTGTGTAGTGAAGTGTTTTCAACTAAATTGGAGAGGTTTCCACTGTGTGCTAGAGATAATTTTCCCTTTCTCACTTACATTCCCAGTGCCTTATCCAAAGCCTGTTAGTGTCAGGGAGTCTTGCCCTAAACCCTTTCCTTCATGCCCTATTCCTTCAGTGAGCTTGCATGAAGGAGGCAGTAATGAAAACCTCGATTCAGCAAATCCCTTATGTGTGTCTTAAAAGCTTTGCTGAATAGGGATGGACTTTAGAACCTACTAAAAGTGAAGCATTTCCTCTGCAGAAGGAGAAAATAGTGCTGAGACACACATAATTTGCTAACAATCTGAATTTTAGGAAGACACATCTGCATATTTATATCCACAGAAGCCGAGCTGAGTTGAGTTAAAATCTCCTGTATGACCTGTCAATGTGCATTGATAGGCAGAGAGCTGGAAAGAGAGAGACCTCCAGTGCTGGTGGTGAAATATTGGTTTTCTTCTGCAAATCCTCCTGCTTAAGTGTTAATATTTCTTTGGTGAAAAGAATGTGTTACTTTCCTCCTCCATTTACTGCACTTTTGCCTAAGTTTTTGCCACCAGATGATGACTGTCTCAACAAAGGCAACATCTTGCCCCTATTTCTGTTAGCACAGACAGTACAAACATCAAATGCTTCATCCACACAGCAATTTCTGTGGCTGTGATTTGCTGCCTCAAAGGGGAATTACCCTCTCACCTATCAGGTTAGAGTGGTTCACTCTCTTGTTCTCTGATGCTAATTAATAACAATCAACATCAATAGACATCAGCCAGCTGAGATCCTCTAGCAGTGCTCTAAAGAGCTGTCCCAGCAGGTTTGGCTTCTTACCTTTCTGACTTGAGTGCTGTGCTTTATTTTTTAATTATTTTGGGTGGGGAAATCAGGATTTTCCCCAGTCAGGATGAGGGGAATAATAGCAGGTGAATCTTAAGTCATGGAAATATAAAAGTTCCTGTTGGCAAAGCCCTGAAGCATCTCAAGAACCACTGGAGAGTGAGTCAGCCCTCCCTCATTAGAGCTCAGCAGAGAGAGAAGTGAACCAAGGATGCTGAAAAGACCCCACAGAGGTAACAAGGGAAGAGATGACTGAAAAGGACAATGAAATCCACATTTCACAGCAAGCAAGACCTGCTCCCATTCCCTCCTATTTACCAAAAGGTGCCTGGTCCTTTATAAATTATCCCTGACAGGAATATTCTCCCACATCCTCACAGAAATTAGACTGAAAATCACATTCTTAACATTGTTAACAATGAATGTCAAATTTTAGAGGCTGATGACAAAGACAGTATTAGTTTATGCCCTCTGCACTGTGCAGGCTCATTTAATTCAGGTGTTCTGTAATACTTTTAATTGCTCCTTTATGAAAGAGGATGTTGCAGAACTGAACTGTCTATCCTCACCACCCTGCTCACCGTTTATCTACCCAGTGTCTCCTCTGGTTGTCATTTCCTGAAGTCACCTCTTCCCATCTGCATTGAGGCTCTCAGATGACTCACTTGAGGCAGAAAGACTATTGGACTCACCTAGGAGCCATGGAGAATTGCAAATTTTAGTGTTATATTTCCTTCAGTGCAAATTTTTAGCTGGACCCGGGAACAACCTGGTCTGACCTCAGAGTTAGTCCTGCTGTGAGTGAGAGGCTGGGCTTGCGCTCTCCTGTGGCCTTTTCAAACCTGAATTATCCTGTGAGCTCATGATCCCATTATCTCTCCACCTCCTTTGACTGCACCACTGAGGGCTACCAAAAGTTCACCTGTTAATCTTGCTTCAGTCTAAAGACAAAACATCTCTATTTCCCTGCCTGTGTGAGCTCCTGAGCCTCATTCTCCCTCCTCTTCCATCCATTGTCACCATGGGCAGGAGTTCACACTTTGCTCCTCTGTTCATACCACATTTGCAATTTATTTGGGGAAATAATTAGCATGTTTTACCCATCAGAAAGGTGGGTGTACCTGGAAGGGAAGTCCTCTGTGCCATCAGTGGCTCTGTATGGGTTTTCTCAGAGGAGCTGTGGCTGCCCCATCCCTGGAAGTGCCCAAGGCCAGGCTGGATGGGGCTTGGAGCAACCTGGGACAGTGGAAGGTGTCCCTGCCTATGGCAGAGGGTTGGAACAAGATGAACTTTAATGGTTTTTACAACCAAAACTATTCCATCATTCCCTGCTGTACCTACAGCAACAAACATCTGCTTATTTTTAACTCTGCCTTTGGAGCTGCTGATTTTTGGAACAAATGCTCCTGAATTTAATCTTTCCTTGTCAGTTCTCCCACGAGGGATAAAAGCTGCCAGGGATTTCTCACTTGTGCTCCTATTCCTACTTCACAGCTGGAGAAACTGAGACATCGTGGATTGTTTCTCTGCCATTGGAACTCCAGAGAAATGTAAATGCCTTGCTTAAGACCTGGGAAAGAGTCAGGATCAGTGCCAGGATTAAAATGCTGCTTGTTTCGTACTTCCATACCCAATTCTCTTCAGACTCTGCTGGGATGAGAGATGCAAACACAAGATCTGGCACATTTAGCTTCTAATATTTCTCCCTGTTTGAATTGTGAGGCAGAAGGAATGTGCTCTTCAGAAAACACAGTCATCTACTCAGCTTGGATGAAGCTCAAGGAAAACCCTGATCCTCACTTGTAACCGAAGGCAGATCTTCCCTGCAGGGGGGAATTGCTGGGATATGAAGTTTCACCCATGATATCATTACTTTATCAGGAAATGCTGAACAGCAGCCTCTCTGAAAGCACAGATTGCTCTATCAGAGACAGAGAACCTCTGAAAAATCTTCAGATGTGAGGATGGGGCTGCAGGAGTGAGGGCAGGAGGGAAAGATCTGCTCTGTGCTCTTAGACATGAAACACACCTGAGGGAAAGCCTACAGGTGAATGTCAGTTGTGTCAGACAAAGTGGTGTTGAGGGGTTAAAAGATGAGTTTTTGGGTGTTTTTGGACTGAGACAGATGTGCATAAGGGACTCAGTGCTTAGAGCTGAGTGCTGGAGTGTCACCCTGATTTTTTAAGTTTTTCTAAGCCTTCTAATGTTTACATTCTCCTAACAAACTTTCTCACACGCTTTATGTAAATAACTTATTGTTTCGCATTCTTTTATAGAAGAAGAGAAATTTAATACACTGTTAGTTTATCCAGTGTTCATTGGAGAGGTGGCACTGTCACCCTCCAATCCACTGTCACTTTTGAAAATCTTTAAATGTTAGAGTAAAAAATTAAAAGTTCTATTTTTACCACCAGAAAGCTGCGTGTCCACGTTGTGTTATTTCATAACCTATAGTGACTTTGATCAGCATGTGCTGATTTTCTGAACTATGCTTTATTGCAGAAGGAATCTTTGCTCATTTTGCCCCTCTCATGGTCCTTGGCAGACCCTTTTCTCTCCTGGAAGTGGTGAGAGCCCAGATATGTGTTGGTGTTGAGGAGGAGCAACTTTGAATCTCATGCAGCAGTGAGAGCTCTTACACGCTCTTTGAAAAGGCTGTTGGTTCCTCATATCGGAAAAAAACTCACTCCATCTGTGAGACCAGTGGTTGGAGGTAGCAGCTACTCTCTCTTTGCCTAACCAATTTTAGGAATTGGCCACAAATTCAATGAATTTGAAGAATTACAGTATCATAGAATTGCTTAGGTTGGAAAAGACCTTTTAGATCATCAATCAAACCATTGATCTGACTGCCAAACTCCGCACTACACCATGTCCCCTAGTGCCACATCTAAACCTCTTTAAATCCCCCAGGGATGATGTCTCCACCACTGTCCTGGGCAGCTGTGCCAGGACCTGACAACCCTTTTGGGATTCTTTTTCTCTTACATCCAACCTAAACATTCCCTGGTGCAACTTGAGACCATTCCCTCATGTCCATTGCTTGTTACTTGGGAGAAGAGACCAAACCCCACCTCACTGCAACCTCCTGGGAGGACGGAGGACAGCACTGCTCGTGCCCCTGATCCCTTAATCAGTCATCCCAAGCCCTTGAAGTCTCTTGATTGTCTTTTTTATTGCAACTTCATTGCTACCTAGAAGAAAAAAAATCAACAATGGACAATAATATGAGGGTTGTAGCAGGATAGGAAGTTTTCTCTTCACATCTTTAGCCCAGAGCCCAGGGAGGCTCTGTTCTAAGTGGGTCTGGTCTGCACATTGGGCTTTATTTTCCCTTTAGAATGGGGTCTTTTCAGCTCCTTTGTCATCTGTACCAAACAGGTGAACCAAAGTGCCTTCAGAAAACTTCAATTTAACAGGGATTGAATTAATTTGATGGTTCAGTCTCAGACAAGAAAGCACCTGCCCAGAATCACTGCAGCTCAAGGGGGTTGCACAAAGCACCCCATGTGCTCTCCCCACTGTTCAAAACAGACACAGCTACTCCTGGAGAGTCTCCTCCTGTGGTTTCCAGGGGTTTGTGTCTTTCTCAACAAAATTCAGGTGAGAGCAGAAGTGACTCTTTATTTTGGGTATTTTTAGCATGAGGTGGGGACAGTCAGGAGTGGGAGATCAGTAAAGAGGCAAAGTGAAGGATGTCTTGATCAGCAGTGATTCAGCAGAATTTCATCTTTAGTCCTGTTTTGACAGTCTCTATAAAAATCCTGCAAATTGCTGCAAACTTCAGTCCTTCAGCCTGATTTGATTCCTGGGTGCTGTGAGCAGCCCAGATCCAAAAGTCATTCTATAAGCACCAGCCCCTGTATTTGGCAGGATCCTTTAAAACAATCCTTAAAAATGAATTTTCTGGAGCATTTCAGTTGTAACACAAGGTATTTCTCCCCATCCTTTTTTTTCCTTGCTAAATGCATCCAAAAATATAAAGTGGGGATGGGAGGGGTGGGTGGAAGGAAATTGAGAGCAAACCCCATGACTCCTCTGCCTCCCTGATTTCAGCTCATGCTTGGGAATATAAGTCTTAGCATTGGGATGCAAGACTTTTGGGATCCTTCTATCCTGAAGTGTTTCTGGAGGGAATAAAAGGAAATCCTGCACCTTTGGTGCTGGTTGCTTACGAGGGAGTCACCTCCTACTGAAGTCTGACAGGGCTAAGTCGTGTTCCCTCAGTTGTTTCCCCCTGATGTTCTTTCCAATTTGCATCACTGAGAAGGGTTAAGGAAGGTGACTTCAGGTGTTGCCATTAGAAAGTCAAATTGCAAAAATAAAGCATTAAAAATAAACGCTGCAGTGGAATTGCTGAGCCAGGGAATAAAGAGCTTTAAATGCAAGCAGGGAACTGGCTGTGCATTTCTCCACCAGTCACCTGTCTCCCTATCTGAGGATTAAGGACTCTGTGTCTTTTAGTCTTGCATCTTCCCATTCAGCTCCAGGTGCTGCTGAATGTCACAATTTTTTACAGCTTGCCTATTAAGATTTAGAGGAACTTCCTTCCTTTCATTTGGATGGCAGGAGGAAGATTATTGCTTGTTCTGAGGAGAGATCCAAGGAGAGTCTCTCATAAAAGAGTAGATTTTAAATATGGCTGGTATTCCCTAAATAAAGTTCAGGAATTTGGTGAGTGGGTAATTTACTTATAGGGTGGATCCCAGGTATGGGGAATTGTTACAGATCCACTGACTTCCATGCTGCCAATGAACTGGTCTCTCCTTTTGAATGACTTTCAAACTCCTCCACGGAAAAGCATGAACAGCATTTCTGTCATGCACAGCTTTCCTCTCCCCTGGGTGTTTTTGCAGGAGCACAAGGTATTTTACAGCCACACTCAAACAGATCTTGCCACACTAGATCATCTTTCAATGTTTCTCTGTCCTTGTCCCTCCCTCAAGGTATCATGTTATCCCCTAAATCTCAGGCTGCAGTGGTTCTTTCCTGTTTGCCCTGGACCTTTGCTGGGGGGTGGGAAGCAGGCAGATGGAGTATTTTTAAGATTCCTTGCTGCTGTGTGCTCCCAGAGCTGAGATGACCTCATGGGATCACGAGCAATCACCATTATTGCTGCAGAGAGAAGGAAGTGCAGAAGGATTTTAGGGCTGGAATCTGTGAAACCCAGAGAAGGCCAGGAGCAGGCTGAGGGGCAAGATGAAATTCTCCAATATCAAATCATCTCCTAACTGGAGACAGTGCCATATCAGGAGTTTTTACTGCTCTGATTTCCCCAGGGCACCACTTCATCCCCAACAAGCCCATGCAGTTGTTACACCATGAGGAACAGTCTAGGCTTCAAATCCAGCTCCATCTGAGCTCTCTTTTCTTCTTCTCCATCTAGGGAGAAGCCCTACAAGCCCTCTAAACCTGGTGTTGATGAATTTTCCAGCACTCTGTGTAGGAGCAATGAGGTTTGGGTTAGAGACTATTACATAAATACCTCTTGCTATTCCTTGTCTCCCAATTCCTATGGAGTTAGAGCACCTATTGTTGTGTGCCATCAAACAGGCTGCCACAATAGCTTGGGAGGAGCTGTGAGGAGCCAGCACTTTGTTTCCCAGATGGGTTTTCTCTGTTGGGTCGTGTGGGTGGCTGAGCAGATGGGCTCAGCCATCTCAGATGGTACTGAAGGCTCTCTGATGCTTGGTGACCTCCAAATGAGGTGAGGCAAGACCCCTGTATGGGGTTAGAATGTAAGAAAATAAAGACAGTGCAGAAGGTAATCTCACCCCTGAGGAGTGACAACTGTACTAATTACCAGAGATTAGGAACAGGCCTGCCCTTAACAGGCCACAGCTGTGTCCAATGAGGATGAATGCTATAAAAGAGTGGGTTAGCTGGGTGAGGAGTGAGGTGGAGTTTGTTGGTTGTTGTGAAGAAGGAGTCAGTGCTGTGAGGAGATTCCCGTGAGAAATCACCAAGAAGATATGGAACTTTAGCAACAAGATGACCACAGAAAATCTGAAATCTGGGGTCAGAATCATCACTGAAGACCCCCCTGCCTCAGCCACATTGTTTCTGTCAGCCCCCAAGGTGCTGGTGGTCTCTGGCTGTGTTGCTTTGGCACAGGGATAAATGAATCCTCTCCTCCTGAGACAGGCTGGAGCTGGGAAGTGCTGCCAGCCCTGTGTTACTTGGTGCCTAGTGCATTTTGTGTACTCATACATTGTTTGCTGTTCTGGAAGGCACCAGTGCATCAAGGAATGGTTTTCCTTAGGCTGCTCAAGCCTCTCTGCTGGATTTGTGTGCCAAATGTGGGGTCTCAGGAGCTGAAGTATCACTGTGATATTTTATGAAAAATCCCTTTGGCAGGATTTTTCTCCTGAGAAGCCTCAGAAAGGAAATGTAAACAATAATTGTCTGATTGCTTGGAATGTGATCTGGAGGCTGCTTACCAACAGGTGCATCTTTGATTGGTTCCATGTGAATTATTTTTAATTAATGGCCAATCCCAGTCCAGCTGTGTCAGACTCTCTGATTCTGTCACAGGTTTTTATTATCATTCTTGTCCAGCCTTCTGATGTATTCCTTTCTCTATGGTTTAATATAGTTTTATTATATCATTTTCTTTTAATATAATATGATAATAAAATAAAAGAGAACTCTGAGAACTTGGAGTCAATTCTCATCTCTCACTTCGTCCCAGAGACTTTTGCAACACGGCAGGAGGAGTTTTAATTTCCCCCTCTCACACTAGCATTAATCAGTGTTGAACATCATTCTCAGTTGTAATTTTGAAAGTTCTGAGCACCTTCGGATGTTTGCAACATCCCTGTCCAGTCTGGATGAGCCTGACTACAGAAATGCAGTCTGGTTCTGCCCTGTGATTGACCCCAGGCATTGTCTTCTACATCTCTTGTGTACCAAGTCTGTGGTATTTTTGGGGTCCCCAGGACAAAAGAGGAATTAATGAATCTGACTCCATGTTCTTAAAAGGCTAATGTATTATTTTATGTTATTATATTTAAACTATACTAAAGAATAGAGAAAGGATGCTTACAGAAGGCTTAACAAGATACTAATGAAAAACTTGTGACTGCTTCTGGAGTCCATACACAGCCTAACCATGACTGGTCATTAAAAAAAACAATTCACGTGAAACTAATCAAACAACCACATTCCAAAGCAGCAAAACACAGGAGAAGCAATCAGATAATTATGATTTTCATTTATCTCTGAGGTTTCACACCTTCCCAGAAGAATAATCCTGGGTGAAGAGATTTTTCCAGAAAACATGACATTGACACCAAGTCCACGCAATTAATGATTCCATCCATTCCAGACAATGTCCTCTCATGCCCTGCACACTGGGATGCAGCCTGGCATTAACACCCAGCTGGCACAAGGCCCAAACTCAGCTGCCCAAATTCAGTCTGGTTGGATTCAGGCACCTCTTAGGGTATGTTGAGACCTGGTGGTGTTTAGCCAGGTCCTCCCCAGGTTTTGGGTTCACCCTGCTTCTCACCAGGCAGCCAGACTCAGCTCCATGTTCCATTTTTCCTGGCAGGTTTTTCCATCCTCCAGTCTCAAGGCTTGCCTGGAGATTTTGGCTTTACCTGTAACCCCTGAATAACTGTGTCGGCCTCACCTGTGTGGCCTCCAGATGAGATTGGTCAGGTGGTCCTGGGTTTGTTGATAATTCTGTATCCAATTCTGCCCCAAGGGAGCTCACCAAAAGTTACACTCTTCTGCACCTGAATAGAGCTTTCATGTTAACATGGAATTTGCAGGATTATCATGACAGATTGAACTGGTTTTAGTCTTCTTTTTTAGGATTTTTTAAATTTCTTCTCCCAACCACAGATTCACCTTCTTGCATCACTTAAATACATTTAACGATGTGGCATCCAGCAAAATGCCTAGAGGAAGCTGGCTGTTAACCTTTTGTCAGGATGAAAACTGACCTACTTTTAATTTTGGGTTGGTTTTTTGTTTGGTTTTTATTACTTCTTTTTTCTTCTTTCTTTCTTCTTTCTCCTGACCTGCTTTTGCATTTGACATTGCTTTGTACCTCTCTCCATGGTAGTTACCTTCAGTAGTCACCTGAGGAGTGACAACATCACAGACCTCTACAATCTGAAGCAAAATAAATTAAAGCAGCTGGTTTACACTTTCCTTTTCATTTCCACTGAGTTATGGAATTGTTTTAAGAATTGTGAGGGCTGAGTGAGCTGTGATTTTCCTTACAAGGACCAGCCTTGCATGTGCTTTGGTTTTTTTTTCTGTTTTAGTCATTTCACCACGATGTGTAAGGTTTTATTACTCTATTCATCATTCAAACAGCCAGGACTTTTTGTAAAGCTCAGTTGTTTGTAACTGGCAATCTGCAATAGGGCTTGTTCCTAAACAGGGATTAGATGTTCCTGTTAGCAGCTCAGGGGGATTCTGCAGGTCATTAGGATTCTTTGTCTCCCAGAGCAAGTTACTTTTCCCATAACTGGAGGTTTCCAGGGTGTAGATGTCTCTGCCTGACTTTAAGGTCTTAAAATAATCTATGAAAACACACTTTTAGAACACAGTTCATCCACTGTGATTTTAGACATCTGTTCTATCATGAGCTGACCCATGATCATCTTTCTCTTAATGTACTGTATGGAATTTCCTGTTATTTATCTCAAGACCTCAAACATACATCCATCAGTGATGGTGATCAGTGATACCTGTAGGCTGCTTCTTCACCAGACTTTTGTTTGGACAAAATATTTTGTGGATTTTTTTTTCTTTGAGTGGTAGTGATGCATCCCAGATTCTGTCACCCCAATGTCTTAGAGCACTTTCTCCCTTTTTGTCTAAGTTGGGAAGATTTTTGTCACCTGAATTTTTTTAAAATTTGAACTTGCATCTATAGAATCATAAAAATCAGAGAAAAATAAAAAAGAATTGTGTTGCAAGGGACCTTAAAGATAATTTAATTCCAAGCCCCTTGCCCCCTAGACCAATACCTCCCACTAGGCCAGGTTTCGTAGAGCCCTCTCCAACCTGAGCCTGAATAATTCCAGGGATGGGGCACCCCTGGAAGTATTCAAGGGAATAACAAGTATTTGTTTTTCAGAGACCATTCTTGTCCTACTTGTTTTGTGCTTCTTCTTCAAAGTATGGCAGAACCAGATGGTTTCTAGGGTGGCTTCTAACCCAAACCTTTCTATGATTCACTTCTCCTGATAATCACAGACTGCTGATCCCATGAGTAAATGCATTTATAAGCCATCAGTCTGGATAATGAAATCAGAGAAAAACAATGTCCTGATTTTGATGTGTACTTTTAATTGAACAGATGAAAAGCTTTCCATTTCAGCATGCCAGGGTTATCTAAGTAATATTCTGGCACGTTGCCCTTTTTCACCAACGTGACTGTACATTCCAGCAACAATATGGGCAAAAAAATCGATTCCATTGGAAGAAAACCCCAGTAATTGAATCTCCTGTTAATTGCAGCTCAGAAGAAGAAAATTGTTTCTACTGTTTCATAAAACTAAGTGAAAATTCAACTAGGAGTATGGTTGGCCTTGTAAAGAAGAAAATTTGTCTTTTGGTCTTGCAGAATGATGCAAGACCCACTTTGACAGGACCTTGCAAACCAGTGACAGCATCATGAGCCCAGCCAACATTTCTGGTGCTGGCAAAACATTATTTTTGCTCTAGAGGGGAAGCCATACAAGAAGAGGCTGAAGCAAGTTGTTCACCCTGGAGGAGACTGAGGGGCCACCTCATTGCAGTTGCAATTTCCTTGTGAGGGGAAGAGGAGGAGCAGCCACTGATCTCTTCTCTGGTGACAGTGAGAGGACCTGAGGGAATGTCCTGAAATTGTGTCAGGGAAGGTTTAGGTTGGATATTAGCAGAAGGTTCCTCCCCCAGAGAGTGATTGGGCACTGGAACAGGCTCCTGTGGAGTCCTCTTGCTATTTAAAAGTCTCCTTGCTGGAACACTGAGCAAAACCATTGAGCAAACTCAGACTGAGACCCTAAAATTTTTCCTTGGATCATCATGGAGAGACTGATGAGGGAGTCAGTCTCGTCTCCAAAGGAACAAATGAACAAGAGGAGGTGGGCTCAAGCTGTGACAGGGGAGATTTAGATTGGATATTAGAAAATAAAACTCTTCACAGAGGGGCTGTCAAGTACTGGAACAGGGAAGTGGTTGTGTCACCATTCCTGGAGCTGTTATTGATGTGGCACTTGGGGACATGAGTTTAGTGGTGGACTTGGGAGTGCTTGGTTAATGGTTGGACTCAATGGTCTTAAAGGTCTTTTTTATCCCAAATGATTCTATGGTTTTATGAAATACAAGTGTTGTGGCAAGAAGGGAGATGTCTCAAGGAGGTTAAAAAAGCATCCCTTGAGTAAAATTTCTCTCCTCCTGTGCTTTGATCTGGATTGTAGCCTATTCTGGTTTGATTTAGGTATTTCTGGATGGCAGGAGGATCACAGCAATCAAGAACACAAAGTACTTTCCCTGGGAGATGAACAGTCCAATTTCTGCATAGCAAGGGAGCAGGGAAATTTTATCCCAGGAGCATTAATGGAGAATTTGTCAGAAAAAAAAAAGATAAGAAGTCCAATAGTCAAGTGAAATGTAGCTGAACTGTCCTGAATTTTTACTTTTCCTTGCTAACACACTTCACATTATGGGATTATTATGGGATTATAATGTCTCTGTGTTAAAGGGGAGAGGAAATCCTCAGCGTTCGTTGCACTCATCTAACTCCCTTTTCTTCTGGAAATAAAGGGCAAGATAGGGAAAGGGAGTGAGGGCAAAGAAAAGGAAAAGAAGAAAATTAAGATTGGAATGAAGCCTTGAAATTGGCAGCTGTCAGCAGCCCTCAGGACAAGTGATAAAATGCTGCATTAAAGCAGCTGCAGTGTGAAATGCCATTGACAGAGTAACGAGGATGGGAAATCACTTTATAAATGTGCTTACCAGGATAAACAGATGTGACTGAGGGCAACTCCACTCTGTCACTAAACACTTGAAAGGGCAAAATTTATGGCAATCTATTTTCTAAAAAAGCCACAATGAAGAGACACAAACCTAAACTCAGAGAGGCTTCAGACAGAGGTGAGGGTTCAGTGCCTGTGTAAAGGTGGGAATCAGGGCAGGAACACTCTCCTGTAATAAACCATTTTGAGAGCCCAATAAATCACAATGTGGCACGGTGTGATGGTGCTGAGGGAGGGAGGGGGGGCTGGTTTCTGACATTTCACACTTTGCAAAGGCAGGAGCCACTCTGCAGGCAAGGCTTGGGGTCTTTCATGGGCAAAATATGCAAAGGGATGTTAGTGCAGTTTTCTGCTGAGCTGAGGCTGGCTGGGCATGATGGTGGCCCAGATTTAAGGGATCAAGGAGCCTTTGGACAATGCTCTCAGGCACAATATGTGACTCTTGGGGCTGTCCTGTACAGGGCCAGGAATTGGATTCATGATCCTGATGGGTCCCTTCCAACTCAGGATGTTCTATGTTTCTATGTTTTTTGGGTTTGGTTATGGTAACTGAAACTTTATTCCATTTCTGCTCTAAATTGCCTCCTTGTATTACTAACCAAAGAAATGCTGCAGTTGTGGTTGGTAAGGACTGGACAGAGAGGAAAACCCATGAATTTATGCCAAAGAGTCCAAACAGTGAGGACTTATTGTCGCCGGCCAAAACCCTAAAAAATGAATGTTTCCTCTTGCTTTTAGAAGTGTTTGAACTACTTCAGCGACTTTTCAGCATTGTTCATTAAGGCCCGATAAAAGTATTTTGATATTACTGAGTATTTAAAAATATATATATGTGGTCTCTCTCTACAAATATATATGTGGCCTCAAGCTGCACCAGGGGAAGTTCAGGATAGATATTAAGAAAAAATTCTTCAATGAAGGAGTGATCAGACATTGGAACAAGCTTTCTAGGGAAGTAAAGGAGTCACCATCACTGGAAATGTTCAAAACCTGAATAGATGTGGCATTTCATGATATGGTTTTGGGAACATGGTGATGTTTGGTCAAAGATTGAACTTGATGATCTTTGCTTTTTTCCAGCCTTAAAGATTCTATGATTCTGCATCATACTCTATGACAAATCATAATGTGAGGCATGACAAGGCTAAAGTCCTCTGTGCTGGACAATTATTTCTTTTGCCAATCTGAAATTCCTTGAATGGAAAAAGCAATTAATTTCCTGCAGTGTTAACAGTAATCAGCAGCCTTTTCAAGGTATGTTCAGTCTGAAAGCAGCTCCCCAGTTCCTCCAGTTCTCACCCCACCCCCCTGGATCCATCCAGCTTTTCCGGTGCTTTAGGATATGGCTGGAAATGAGCTGAGCCATCCCCCCTTCAAGTCTAGACTCTCACCTGCCTCATTTGCAAATTAAAACAAAATTAAAATAGCCCATTGAAAGCTAATCTGAACTCAGGGAGCACAAGCTGAGCTTGATTTAATATAAATGCTTAAAACTTTCTAATAAACTGGAGAGCTGCATCCAAATTCTCCTAAATTAGCATTTCCTTGGGGAAGGGGCAATGCAGGTGGGAAGGAAGGCAGGATAACTCAGTTCTCTGCTGAGTGACTGGTGGGTTTATAAGAGCAGGAGTATCTGCTCTGTCACTGCAGATGTGCTGGATGGTTTCTAATGCAGCCCCTGGGACAGGGGCTGGCTTTGGTTTGTTGTCACACACAGCTGATAGATGGCACACTGTTGTCAGGATTCCCTGCTGCAGATGCTGCTGTTCCTTGCTGTTATCTGATTATCTGCTGCTATTTAATGGCAGAAAGTGTCTTTGTGGCTATTGATAAGTTGGTTAAAGCTTATTGAGCTTCACCTTTTGTGTTTTTGTGCACGAGGATGTTTAACAGAGCAGAGATTTGCTGAATTTGTCTTAACTTGGAAAGGCTGAGGGAGAGGAGCACGACTTAATCAGTTTAGTGACTGGAGCTGATGGGGAGTTTGTGGCTGCATTCTGAAACAATCCCCCTCTCTTTCTGATTTCCAGGGTTTGTATTGATTGCATTGAGTATTAGACAAGTGGAATAAAGAGCAATCTTTAAACATCATCAAATCCTCTTCTCAGCTCTAAGACAAGATCAACAACCTGAATCGTTAACTTCTTATATAGATGTCTCCTGTTGCAGTTTCAGTCCATGAATTTCTGTCATGTGGAGGGGGAATGTGGAGAACAGGTTATTCCCTTCCTATTTGTAACAGTTCCACTTGTCAGAAAAGCATTATCACATCTGTTGTGTCCCCCCCACCTCTCCAACCCCACACATCCTCCTTTTTCTACATTAAAAACCACACTAATTCTTATTTTTCCCTATCAGGTAGTGTTTCTAACACTTTTGATCATTCCCATGGCTTCTCTCTGAGCTGTCTCCAGATGGTCCCCCTGAGATTTGTTGCTCAAAACTGGACACAATATTTCATCTCAAAAGTGCTATCTTTGTCCCCAGCACCCCTCAGCACCTTTTCTTGTTTGCTTATTTCCCTTTTGAGGACTTCTGCCCAGGAAATTGCCTACTATTCTTTATGTCTAACTGTAGAACTTTTGTATTTTTGTTATTTGGATTCATCCTTTTTCCTTACTGTGTTTTCTCATTTTAACAAGATCCCTTTGAATTCTAATAATGTCTTCTGACAGGCTCAAAATATTTCTGAGCTTCTCTACACCTTCTCATTTATGACCTGTCCTTTCTGTGCCATCACCTAAACCATTCCTGAAAAATATTGGTTAATCCTGGATCCAGGAAAACCACACAAAGTCAGGGCATGATAAAATCCCCTCCCTCAGCTGCTGCTCACTCTGGTTTTGATGCAGCTCAGGACATTGGTGGCTTTCTGGACTTTGAGTGCAAATGGCTAGCTCATGTCAATTTTTCATCCACCAGCTATTTCCACATCCTTTTCTGCAAAACTGCTCCCATTCCATCTCCCAGACTGTTCAAATTCTGGGGATTGTCCCAGTCTGGGAGCAGAGCCTTGTATTTGTCCTTGTTGAACTTTGTGATGCTGAAATCCTTTCCATGCATCCTTCCAGTCCATTACCAAAGAGAATTTAGTGATAAAAAATAGTTTTAAACTATGATTTCTGAGCCAGTTTTACAGTACTTGCACCTAGACTTCATTTGCTCTACTTTGTATTGACAAATACTGTGTATTTGTCATCTGCTGCTTTTCCCCCTCCTCAGGTGTTGCCCTGTTCTAGAAAGGCACCAGGTAACCTTTGATAAATGCTCATTCTCCTGCTGTGTTTTGTGCAGCAACAAATCATACATTGGATTATTCCCCCCATCATCAGTGCAACTGGGGCAGCACAGGGCTGGCATTAAATATCTGGCCTCTAATTCCCAGACTTTTGGATTTTCACTGCTCCCTCTCTTTCCTCTCTTTTGATTCCCCATGAATTTTCAGTTTACAGCTCTAAGGTTGTCTCACTATTTCTCTAAAAATCTCACCTTAGTATTTATGAGCCCCAGACAGTTTGAAAATGCTTCACCTTTAATCTGAGCTCCTCAGTCCTAGTGTTGGCTCCCCATTGACTCTGAAGTGAGCCAGGGCAAATTGCTGAGCAGTAAATGTAGAAGACATCAACATATAATTCACCAACTCAATACTATAAATAATTCCTCCTTCTTTCTCTAGAGATTAAAATGACCCAGACTTTTTTTCTCTGGGAGCATCTCCCCCATCTGCCAGTGACACATAAGCAAAACTGTCAAAGTAAAATGGATGATCAATTGTTTGAATTGTATATCCTTTGATCAGAGAGCGAGCTGCTTGTTGTTCAGACCCATCATTTTAATTGCTGGATGGAATTGCAATCCACAATTTTGATCTGAGAACGAACACAAGATTTCTGGGTTTGGGGTGGCAGACAGCAGCTGGTATTGTACTGTTTCTGCAGACATAAGAGCTCCAATGCCTACAGCACGAGGAGCAAACAGGAGGAGCTGGAAGCCAATTGTGCCACTGGAAAACTGTGATTGGAAATGGGGTGGGATTGCTCACACAGCCAGAGTGCCCCAATGGATCTCTGTGAACTCTGCAGAAGGGACAGCAAGGCAGGAGAGGCAGTGGAGTAACCCTTGTGTCAATAGGGCTGAGTGTTTATGGGCCAGGATAATGGGAAAGGCAGCAAAGCAGACAGAAATCCTGGTGGGAATCTGTTACAGACCACCCAGCCAGGATGAAGAGATAGATAAATTGCTCTAGAAGTACCTAGGAGAAGCCTCATGATCACTGGCCTTTGTCCCCATGGAGGAATTCAATTTAACCAGGTGTCTGCTGGAAATACAACACAGCCAAGAGGAAACAGTCCTGGATGTTCCTGGAGTGTGTAGGAGATAAATTCTTGACATAGCTGGTGAGTGAGCCTACTAAAGAAGCTGTGCCACTGGACCTGTTGGGTACTTTTAAACAGAAATTGGAAATTTTCAACTGGATACTGAGCACAGACAACTGGAAAATAAAGTGAACTGTCACACAGCCTTTAGTGTCTGCCCCAGACTTTGGCACCTTTTGTATGATAAGGAGGTGTGTGAGAAATGAGAGCATTTTGGCCTGCTTTTTCTATTAGAAATTTGGAGGTGATCCAGAAGGAAATAAATGAGGAAGAAGTATTAAGTATAATTTATGAAGAGAGATTACAGGAATTTACCAATTGCAGGCTCAGAAAGTGCAGCAGTGATTAGTTGAGCCATGATGACTGTGTAGAAATACTTGATGCAAAGTAGCATTGAAAAAAAGGGTAGAATAATTTAAAATATTAAGGTTGAAGGTAGTAACAAATTACCAAGTAGTAACTAAGGACAGAGAGAAATAAATTAAATATTAAGAAAAAATCCTTGAATAATGAGATGACTCATTTTGGATATAATGGATATTTTAAAAATAGGCAGTCTCTTCTGTATAGAGTGGAGAATAAAACCATGTGAGAGTGTTTGGGAGAGTCAACTTGCAGGAGGTGATACCCATCAACCTTTATTTTCTGAGCCTTTTAGCTGCAGTCATAATTAATTTGTCCTCAGATACTTTCATTTGTGCCTTTTAAAGTAAGCTGCATTGTTGACTGAAAACATGTAAGAAAAGTGTCAACAGCAGAGTTTGCAATCCACAGAGACAAAATCTGGAAGATCCTACAAAGATCACAGCATTTGGCTTTGAAATGCACAGGGCAGAGAGGTTTGGAGTTTTTTTTTTAATCGTGTGAACCATGTATCTCCTTTTCGCACAATTTGTACCATTGAGGAGAAGGTGAATCTTAGGTAGACTGGATATGGAGTTATTCATGGAGCTGGTGCTCTGTGGAGCACTTGATGGCCGGAACAGCCATTCCTATTTTTTGGCTGTGCCTCTTCAGTCTCCTGAAGGAAGAGAGGACAAGATCTCTCCTCTGGAGAGACCCCACCTGGACCTCTGGGACCCCCAACACAAGAGAGATGTTGACCACAACTCCAGAGGAGGCCACAGAGCTGCTCCAAGAGCTGGAGAACCCCTGCTCTGGGGCCAGGCTGGGAGAGCTAGGGGTGTCCAGCCTGGAGAAGAGAAGGCTCCAGAGAGAGCTCAGAGCCCCTTCCAGAGCCTAAAGGGGCTCCAAGAGAGCTGGAGAGGGACTTGAGACATGGGATGGAGTGGAGTGACAGGAGGAGGGGAAATGACCTTGAGCTGAAGGAGAGTGGGTTTAGTTTACATATTATTTACATATTAGGAGGAGACTCCTTCCTACAAGATTGGTGAGGCACAGCAAGAGGTTGTCCAGAGAAGTTGTGGAAGCTCAGTCTGTGGAGGTGCTCAGGTTCAGGCTGGACTGGGTTTTGATTAACCTGGTCTAGGTGCCCTGTCCCTGTCAGGAGGTTGGAACCAGATGTTCTGTAAGGTCTCTTCCAGCCCAAACCCTTCTATGATTTTATGATTCCAACCTTCAGTGACCTCTGTCAGAGATTGTGACTCCCTTCCTCTCTTGCACCAAATCCATGAACTCTATTTGTAATAAAGCCTGAGTGAGTCTGCACAGGGTACAGCAGCTTCAGCCTTCTCTAAACAGAGGATTGGCAGCATAGCAGTGAATTGTAAAAAGATGCTGTGCATTTCCTTATCCCTTTGTCTCTTTCCTTTCAGTTAGATCTCTTTTAAATTGTCAAGAATAAATAGGGCACCTAAATGAATCACTCTGTTGATAGCTGCAGATCAGACTCTGCAATCAGTGTTTTATTTAAGTAAAATAATTGAGCAGCAATTGATAATACATGACAGCTTAAGATTGCTCTAATTGCTTGGCTTCCCAGAACACTCTTAAAAAGAAAATGAATTCCTCCATTGTATTTTTTTTTTCTGGCTGCATGACCCTCATGGAAATAAATCCAGAGTGGAGAATTAATAGTGCTGCAAACAAAGTGTAGAAAGTGTTGAAGTTTTTGTCATAA
This sequence comes from Zonotrichia albicollis, assembly GCF_047830755.1. NCBI lineage: Eukaryota > Metazoa > Chordata > Aves > Passeriformes > Passerellidae > Zonotrichia > Zonotrichia albicollis. Next base: position 152,017,904 of record NC_133819.1, on the reverse strand, counting down.
TCTTTGCACGGTTTCTATTTTTGAAGATAACATACCACCTGCAATAAACTGCCTTTCCTGGGGCTGGTATCAGTCAGGGTGATAGATTACAACTACTTCCCTCACTGCTGCTATTAGTTTATACATTGCAGCCTGGGGCAGGAAGCAGGAGATGCTAAAGGAAAAGTCAGCATGGAACAAACTGAGTTTGGAATTTGCTGACGGATTTCCATCTCTTCGGTGACTTGGTACTCAGGAGACCTTCTTCTTCTGAGCAGCTGCAAAAAAAGTGGAGCTGTAAATATTAAATGCATTTTATTTTCTTATTTTAAAAAGACTAAGTGTCCCCAACAAGCATTTTTATTGCATATAAAAAAATAATAACTTTTTTTTTCATAGGTTGCTGTAAGAACTCGTATATCTCACTTTCTGCAGTCGAGACCAATGGCTCCTTCGAGCTGTTGGACAGCAAAATAAATGTGCAATACAGACAAATAGTTCCTGTTGGACAGGTACCCACCACATGAAACACTCTGTGACAATTGCATCAAATCACTGTGGTTACTGCCCAGCTCTTGAAGAAAGAAAAGGGATCTGTTGCCCATAAAAGCCTTTTCTTGGACAAGGCTGTGGATTATTGGTGGACAATTCTGCTCTCATTTGCATGGCTTTTATGTTTACCTTTTGTATTATATTTAATTTTTGCTTTCAGTGTGTCGGGCCAGGAAATTTCACAAACCCTAAGCTACAATCTATATTTGAAATACAAATGGATTTCCTCTATTGGGAGAACCTTCATCTTCACTGAGTATTTTTATTCCTGGTCTACAAAGGCCACAATGTCAGGCATTTCATTATCTCTGTTCATTTTGGGTCCTTCATGTAATTACTTTTGTGCCATTTGATTAGCCTATATACATATGTGAATTAACCCAGAAGGAACTCCTTAATTCAACTCCAGGGAGCTGGGAAAGGTGAGAAGGCAAAAAATCCCACAAAAACCTCTCTAGCATATCAGAAAACAGAAGCAATATTTCTGATCTGTGAGTCTCTTTCATATCCAGCCCAAGGGTTTGTTGAAAAGCAAAGATATTAATCTTTCTTTAGTGGTAAAGTAGATAGAAACTTGGCTGTAGGAGAGCAAAAGTTTGGACTCATAGTGAGGGTGCAGAAACTTTCTTCTGCAACCATGAGAAAATAAATCATAAAATCATAGACTGGTTTGGGTTGCGACCTCAAAGATCTCCCAGTTCCAACCCCACTGCCATGGATCAGATTGCTCAGGGTTATTGCTTCCAAATATGAATTGTAACATCCCAGAGTCTTCTTCCAGCTGTGCTGACAAGGTACAGGAACATCAGACATACAGTAAAGAAAAATAAAATTGAGACACATTCCCATTTGGAGAGCAGAGCTGATGTTCACTCTGGAGTGTAATGAAGTCACTTCCTTTTCATTTCCTTAGTTTGTTCATTTCCCTTCCTCTTTCACTCAGTTGATTTTTTGAGTGTCTGGTGGAAGAGGAGAGTGGTGGGGATGAAGGAAGGGCAGGGCACTGAAAAATATGCAAATTCACATGCTCTTCTCCATCGTGGGTGAAATTTGAAACATTCTCCATTTGCTCTACACCTCGAATTTGTAGCATAATTCTTTTGTTTTCCACACTCATGAAGCCCCACCTGGAACACTGATTCCAGCTCTGGAGTGCTCAAGGCCATGTTGGAGGGGCTTGGAGCAGCCTGCTCCAGTGGAAGGTGTCCCTGCACGAGGCAGGGGTTGGAACTGGGTGATCTTTAAAGTCCCTTCAAACCCAAATTATTCTGTGACTATGATTCTGATTTCATGATGACACAACTGCTGCATCTCAGTTTTCTGATGTGCCCCATCTCTCCTGCTCTCCCTGATATAAAAACTTTCACAGCATTAACTTGAAGACAAAATGGAATCAACACAGCTTTATTTTTTTTTCTTTTTGGTTAAAACTGAGCAAGGCAAACAAATTTTTCTTTTCCTTTATTTTTTGTTTACTTGCCTGTTATCAGATCATATCAGTGCTCATGCTTATTTTACATCAGAATGTTTAGCCAGGAAAAAGAAGCCTGAGATTTAAGGTCTGTTTTCTGCTACTGTAGACAGAAATAGGCTATGTTTATATCTCTGCAATCTGCTAAGCCTCAAATGTTCATTTAACACCTGGTGTATGTTCAGGGCAAGTTAATCTTAAAATTATTAGTTTCTGTCTCTATACAGTGGCTGTTTATACAGGTGGGAGTGTTTGTGGTACATAAGAATACCTGTGTTTATGTGCCTGTATAAATACCCACATGAACATACATAAGGGAATTCACAGACCTTTACAAACTGATGAATTTAAATGAAATTTAGGGTGTTAATTATTTGAAGATCAGAATCAAAGTTGGTAAAAATAATGCTTTATTTGATCTTTGATGTTTTATTATAATTTCTAAATATACCGTGAAGATATCTACATAAAACCAGAACTATTGATGACCTCCTCCATTAACACATCTCCTATTTCCAGATCCAAAGGGTTTTTTAAAGGTCAAATTACTCTTCCTATGTTTGTATTCCTATGTTTCCCTTAGACAGCCCTGACAAGGGGGAATGACTTTAAACCAGTAGCAGGCACATTTAGATGAGATATTAGGAAGAAATTCTTCCCTGTGAGGGTGGGGAGGCCCTGGCACACCCAGAGAAGCTGTGGCTGCCCCATCCCTGGAATTGTCCAAGCCCAGGTTGGATGGGGCTTGGAGCAACCTGGGAAAGGGGAAGATGTTCCTGCCCATGACAGGAGGTTGGAATGAGATGATCTTCAAGGTGCCTTCAACCCAAACCATTCTGTGATTTCATTATTCTGATTCCATGATGATAGAACTGTCAGGATTTGTGACCCTGTGGGGGATCCACTTGAAGAACTGCAGCCCCTGGGAAGGACCAGGTTGGAGGGGTTTGTGGGAGACTCTGCCTTGGGAGGGATCCCACAGAGCTGGGGAAGAATGTGAGGAGTAAGAAATATGTGACAAACTGACCACAGCCCCCACTCCCTATTGCCCTGTGCCACAGCAGTGGAGGAGGGAGATAACATGGAAGTGAAATCCAGGAAGAAGGGAAGGCTGATGTCTTGGTTCAGGGCCAATTTTGGAGAGAATCCCCCAAAGGGCTCCTCTTGGAAAGCAGATTCTATTGGCCTCTCCCCCCAGCCAGTCTGGGAGAAAAATACCTCCTTGGAGAAAAGTGGAAAAAAGCTGTTTATTAAACAATAAAACCTAAACAATATTAAACAATAAATTCCCTTGCTGCTCCTAAAGAGATGACAAACTCAGAAAGTCCCCCCTCCAGCACTGGAAATGCCGCGGCCCAGGCCCGGCCTGGTGGGCCTCAGGTGTGAAGTGCTGGTGCTCTGCTGGTGTTCAGGCCAGAGCAGGTTTAAACACGTCCAAAGAAAAGGGAAAAAAAAACCCACAGTGCAGGCAACTTCTTTGTCTCAGCTAGCTAAAACTAACTAAAAGCAAAGGAGAGCTCTGTCCTGCTGTCTGTCCATCGCAGACAACACAGTCAGGAGCAGGAATGTGGAGGAGTGAGTGCCATGTCTGCAAACAAACAGCTGCTTCTTCTCTCCCCCTTCACTCTCTGGAACAAGTCTTAAAGGTGCAAAACTTATTATTCAGCATAAACGGAACAGACAATTGGGGATAAAAGCATCATATAGTCAACCTAGGACAGCTGGGTAGAAGTGTTTTAAGATTTGATATTATTTTTCATTACCCTACTCTGATTTTGTTTGGTAATGAATGAAACTGATTTACCCAAATCAAGTCTATTTTGCCTGTGGCAGTAACTGATGACTGATCTCTCCCTGTCCTTATCTCACTCCAAGAGCCTTTTGTTGTATCTCCTCTCCCCTGTCCAGCTGAGGAGGGGAGTGACAGAGCAGCTTTGGTGAGCATGTGACATCCAGCCAGGGGCAGAATGAATAAAACAGCAGCTGGCAGCTGGCAGGATCTCTGTTCTCATCCCTGTTGAGGTGCCCTCTGTGGTGGCCTCAGCTCTCTCTGATGAGTTTGAGGCATCTCACCTCCCACAGGCTCTCCATTTGGATTTGGTGGGCAGGAACCCTTTTCCTGTTGTGTTTCCTGGGCTGGTATCCCCAGGTAGGTGCAGGACTGGCATCCCCAAGCTCAGCATGACTACTTTAATTATGCAACATGGTTTTACACTCCCTGAGATGACACAGGCCTCTAAGACAGCAAAAGAAAGAGGAAACGTGCACAGGCAAGAGAGGGAGAGAGAAACTCCACACTCTGGCTGTTGTTGAGTCCCAGAGGAGATCTAACTCAGTCTGTAATTGCTGTTCTGGATGGCTTCTGCCCTCAAAACAATTTTCTGCTGGTCTGTTGTTGCTTAGGCTGAATCAGGTTGATTTATTGAATGTCATTTTTTTTCTCCCCAGCCATAGACAAGAGAAAAATCTTTGTTGAAAGGCTGTTGCAGCAAGATTTAGTTTCTGCCTATCTTGCATCAGAAGCTTGCTCATGTTTTATATTATTTTTTTTTTTCCTTTTCCTTTCCTTCCCCTGTCTCTCAGAAAGGAATGAGGACAGACAAACACCATGCTCTGATTTGTTTTTCCATGTCCATACATGCTGGACAACAGGGTAGGAGATGCCCCACGGCTGTTGCAGAAGGGACAACACACAAGGAACATCTCTTTGCTAAAACATGACAGAAACTACAAAGGGCTGTTGGTTGATCTTTTTTTTTCTTGTTTCTTTATTTTTTTTCCCCAAAGATAACAAGCACAAGGGGTTTGTTTTGCTTTATTTTGTTTTGGAGTGCTTCCATGTGTAGAAATGCACACATGGGCCTTCTAGGACATCTTTCAGGATCTCCTTGGGGTTTATTTTACAGCTCTCCTGGCTGCTTGCTGCAGAATAAATGATGGGTCAGAATGTGACCTCGTTTGTAAAAATTCAGCAGCTCCTGAATATTGAGGCAGCAATTAATTTAAATGCTAATTTATAGTCCTTTAAAAAATGGATGGCTGGTTTGTGAGTAAACACATGTGCTAAATAGGATAGACCACTGATACTTTTGATCCCATTTTTATACAAACCTAAGGCAAACATTCCTAGAAATGAGTGCTCCTTCCCTTGAGGACCTGAGCTGACACTGATAGGGGAGGCTGGGATCTGTCTCCATGTGAGAGAGGAATTATTGACTACACAGATTTGTTCTGCGTCCTTCTGAGGAGAATATGTTCCCCTCTCTGGTTTATTTAACACCATTCCCATGTCTGGAATATAGCAGTGTCCTTAGGATATCATTAAGGGGAGGGTGTCTTGGTTTGGAAAGACAGGAGTCTGCTAAGGAAGGCAGGAGCCTCCCCTGAAATGGAGAATGTAAACCCTCCCCACCCCTCCAAATTGCTATAAATTTTAAATTAAGGGGCTCTCAGGCAAAAATATGGGAGCAGAAAATAACAGTTCTTTAATAGGGAAAAGGAAAAAGAAAAAGGGATAAAATAAACAATGCAGTACACTAGAACAACACTGACAGAGTCAGAACCCAACCTGACGCCCTGTGGGTCAGGGTGTTGGTACCAGTCTAATTGGAAATGTGGCTGCAGTCCTCCTGCAGTGTCAGGGGTGGTTCTGTTGGAGCAGGGGCTCCCGTAGAGAAGGATGTATTCTTCCTCTGAAGATCCAGTGGAAGAAGAGACAGCTGCTGCTCCTCTGGGGAATCCAGTGGAGAAAATCGTGCTGGTGGCTCAAAACCTCTGGATTATATCTGGGTAGCAATGCTTGGCTCCTCCCTCTGGGTGGAGCATCTCACAATAGGATGTTCTAGTTCTTATCAGTGATGCAGTGACATTCAATAGTCTGTTATCAGTAGATGTCCCCTCCAGAGGGAGGAGTGATTGTGGTCACTCAAAGAGAGAGATAAGGCAAACTGCCCACTTGACAAAGATAATCTGCCATACAGATGATAATTGAAAACAACTTGCATTGCAACCTTCAACACAGGGCAATGTTGCAAGTCTTCAGTGTGAATAAATCTTCACCCCACAAAGCATGAGAGTGGAAGAGAGGTGTCCTGGGGTGACGTTATGATGCTTGTATCCCCATTCATATGTTCTGTGCCTTTAAGACCGGCTCTGAAGAGTGGAAGTTTTGTTTGGGTTTCCTCTTATCAGAGACACAGAGACAGGCAGTACATAGGGCTGTTTTGGCTTCTTGCTTTCAGCTTGCTGCTTTGCTTGCTCTCTTTTCTGCTCTTACTTCTGCTCTTGCTTTTGTTTCTGCTTATTAGCTAGTTTAGCTAAACAGTCCAAATTCCTTCCCGGACTGTTTCTCTTCTCCTTTTCTGTGACCATCTCGAACCTGCTCCGGACTGTGACCTGGGAACATCGAGAGTTTGCACCGTTTTGGGCTGCAGCAGCTGCCCCAGCGCCGGAGGGACTGAGAACAGAGCAACCACCCCCGAAAGAGACTTTCTGATTTTGTCATCTTTCTCAGAGCAGTGTCATTGAGTATTGTTCATTTTGTGTGCTGGGGGATGCTGGGCCAGTCAAATAAACAGGTTCTTTCCACCTCTCTCCGAGGAATTTTTTCCCGAACCGGTTGGGGGGAGGGGCCGTGTGGGTTTCGCTTTCTGGAGGGGCCCTCCTTTGCAGATTCTTTAACAAATTTGCCCTAAACCAGCACAAGAGGAAAGGTTTGCTTATTTTTTGTCTTGGAAATACTTCAACAATGCTTATTCTGTGGGGAAAGGGGCTGCTGGGATTTATTGTTCCCACATTGGTGACAATGTCTGGGTTTTATAACCTGACTTGCTAGCAAATGAATTTCAAAAATGTTAAAATCTTTATCTTGTTAAATCAAGAATTGGGAAATGAAAATTTCTGGTTTATCTGTAAAATCATATTTCCAACCATTTTTGTGTCAGGTTTGGAAATTTAATTTTTCCCCTGAAATCTCAGTACTCTGCAGTGACATTATTCACTTATTGAGTCAGGTTAAGTGACTCAAATAGTCCTGCCATTTTAACCTAGTACTTTCTGTTAAGAACTTCCCAAACTAATTTTCCCTAGTGAGAGTTAATCCTCTGGAATTTAAGGGCCTCATTCTTTTGCATCTCTGCTTTTCTCCTCTCTCACTTCTCTCCTTTTCTGACCATCTTTAGCTGCTGCCATTTCATTTTATTGTTGACTAGTTTAATTCTTTTTGTTCCAGAATGGGTGATATTAAATCCTGGCTACTAATCTGAACAATGGATTTCTCCTTTTTGGGGAGGGAAAAAAAAAAGAAAACAAAAAGGGATTTATCTGGAACAGTTTAAATCTGTCTCCCTCTTGCTGCAGAATATAGTGAATGAATTGTTGCCAGCCAGGAAAGAGTGGTGTTAATTAAAACCCAGGGAGCCCCAGCCTAGTTACCTGGCAGGGAGACAGAATTTTAGGAATGGTGGTGGCTGCTGCACTCCTGGGTTCTGTGGAGTCAGAGATTTATGAGGAGCTGTATTTCATTGTGAATTCTGCAAAGTGTGTGCAAACATGGGGAACCAAAGGCAATCTGATTTTCTAACAAACTCTGATGCCTGGCAAGTTCAGAGATACTTGGGGATGGAGCAGGCCTGGCAAGAAGGAGCAGGAGAGTAGCTCCAAGGTATATTCCATTATGGAAGGTCTTTATTTCTGGGTATTTTTCTTTCTTCTATTTCTTCCTTTGTTTTTCTTACATATATCAAGGACTTTGAGACTTCACATTGCCAGGTTAAATTATTCAGCAGATTTCTTGCTTCAGGTCAGGTTGTTTTTGTGCTCTGTGCTTTATAACTCACCCCTGTTTGGTTTTCCTCAAGTGCAGTTTTTCCTTCCTCACAACTCAGCGCTGGCTCTCACTGATGCATATTTGCTAAACAGTAATTTTAAGTGTTATTGCAACATTATGGAAAGGATCTGTACTCTGCAGCTGCAGATGGTTGGTTTCAAGTACCTGAATACAAATGGCAAAGCTGAACCAGCACCATTTGCACAGTGTTGAATTTTCTTCCTCATTCTTCTCTACTTCGTGCAATATCTGGGCATTAGGACACACACACAGTCCAGCTCCTCATGGCTAAATTAGCTGGGAAGGACCCTCTATGAATTCAATGTATCATCTGTTTTATTCCAGTGGAAATGCTTGGGATGGGTGGGGGCATGTGTAATTCAATATATTGCAATAAACCCTATCTCGGCAAATGTACTTACAAAAACAAATTTGTGAGTTTTAAGCCACCTTCACTTAAAGTGCTGAAAAAGAAGCCCTTTTTCACTTCAATCAACAAAACAAATCAGATTGAAGTGTAGCAAGGATTGTGTTTATATTACAAGGAACAGACACAAAATATTATGTCAGTGACAATTTAGCCAAGAGAGAAAAATTAGCATTCTGGGCGTTTTTAGTGTTATTATTTTTTTTTGTTTTTATTTTCCTTAATCATCTTTTGCAAAGTCATTAAACAAGAGCAGAGCAAGACATTCAAGTTAATTCTCAGCTCTTCATATTTTGCTAAACTTTAACTTTCTCCCTTAAAATATTTTTACAAAAAGCTCAGAAAACTTCCCTGCACAAAAAAAAAAAAAAATCACCACTAATTTTTCCTCATTTCCCAGTAATGATTTACTAACACACTGTGCAAGTACAATCTCAAATTACTTAAACTTCATTGTTTTGCAAAATATTCTGCAGTATTTACAAGTTAGGAGTAATACCATCCATAATTAAAGCTTCATTATGCTTGACAAATGAAGGAAAGAAGCACATTTTGTGGTGCATTACCCAGTCTTTTTTGGGGGAGTGGTTTTTTGCTTTATTATGATTTCTCACTGCTTTTTCAATCTTTTGCTTTTCCTCCATCTTCAGTTATTCAACAATTTGGTCTATTCTAGCACTCACAGTGGGACTCCCAGACCTCATTTTAAATTGATGCAGTTCTATTGCATTATGTGTTGAAGTGTTTTGCCAGTTATATTCTCATAGCAAACTTCAGTAGGAGGACATGGATTCATTTTGCACCATTTTCTGAATTTGTTAGTGGGGAAATGGAGTTCTTTAAAAAGCATGGTGGAGGCAGTTGGATCTTTTGGGATGAGCATGGAATCCCAGAATGGGCCAGGCTGGAAGGGATCACAGTGGGGCCATCTGGTCCCTTCCTCTCTGCTCCAGCCATCCCAGAGCACAGGCTGAGAGAAAATCCCAGAGCAAAAGCTATGAGAAATCATAATAAAGCAAAAGAGATTATGTCCAGGCAGTTCTGAAACTTCTCATTATCCTGCTCTGATTTTGTTGGTAATAAATTCAATTAATATCTGTCTGTTTTGCCCATGATGGTATTTGGAGAGTGAGGTATCCTGGCCCTTAATTTATGAGCCCTTCATTATATTTTCAGCCCTCTGTTTACTCACAGAGGGGCAGGGTAGAGCAGATTTGGTGGGTGCCCATCATCCAGCCATGCTCAAACAACTCACAGGGTTCCATGAACTCACAGTTTTCCAGACAGTCTGTGGAATCTCCATCCTTGGAGACACACAAACCATGCCCTGAGCACCCTACTTTAGTTGTCTGCTCTGAAAATGGCTTTTGGGCTAAATGATTTCCACAGGTTCCTACCCATTTCAATGTTTCTATGATTCTCTGACTAGTAAGGCTGAAAAAAAAAATCCATCCTTTTTTAGTGTCTTTTTCTGCTCTGGTAGTGCTGCCTTACTGGTAGTGCATTTAGCAGTGTCTATATTATTATGTCTATTATTGCTAAACTAATTCTTTTTACAAGAGACAGTGTCATATGATGTCAACATATGCTCACATTTGCTCTTTTATATGGTAAGTGTTCAGAAATGAAGGAAACAAACCCATGGGTAATTTGCTGTGTTTTCACAGAGAAAATTTCAGAGCTGAATGCAGTTACTTTTTTTTTTTAACTACTTGAAAACATATAAATGAATCAGTTCATCAAGCAGCTCTTTCCTTATTGCCCTACCAATAAGGTAATTTCAAATTCAGGGAGTTTTTGATTGTCTCCATCAGTTTATGAATAGCATCAGATGGATGCTGTGCTGAGAGATGGCCTCTTTTTGTGTAGGAGAAAACAGTCTGGGAGGAATGGCCTGCATCACCAATAACTTTTGTAGAAAGGGAAGGGTTTGCCACTGTTGTTTTTATTGTTGTTTTTCCTTAGTCCTCCACAACTCTGAAAAGCAAGCATAAAACGTGATCATTCCACTTGCTCCTCTCACAAAGCTGGAGTCAGCTGCCTGACTTAGATCCAGCAAACCATGGCTGGATCCAATTCCATGAGGGAATTTTTTACTATGGGAGCATTATAAGTTTCCCTTTTACTTCTACACCACTGAAGATTTCTGGGTTTGTGTTTTTCTTTGCCAAGCTGGACTGTGGAACGTGCCTTTTGTACTTGGATATTCCCCATTCCTGGGTAATGGTAACTCGGATTTCTGTCTTTCCAGAGTGACATGTTGGATGTGAACCAGATCATCAAAGACCTGGCCTCCATGGTGCACGAGCAAGGAGACACAATAGGTAGGTGTCACATGAAAATTATGGGCTTTATTACCCTCTTCCACCATTCCAACATGATCTTGTCCCTCACGAGCAGCTCTTTGTTCATTTTCCCTGTGTTTTGAGCCTTTTGTACATCCAGAGATGTCTGGATCTGACAAGCTGCCCTGTGCAATAATGTTCTTATGTTATGGACAGTTTGCTGGTATATTTAGCATAAAATAGAATTCACAGGAAGATGAATCCATTCCCTTTTGACTGCAAAAAAGGAAGCTGGAGTATATATAATATTAACTGGAAAGGGATCCAATTCTTCCTTTCTACCTGGAATTGTAATTAAAAAAACCAATAGTAGTGACAATTATTATGATTATTATTGATGACATTAGGGAAAATTAAGGAGCTTTTTGCTTCCAAATAGAATTTTCATTCCACATAGCAGGGTGTGTCTAATTAAATTTACAGAAGCCTGAGATCAAGATGTGCTCATATAAAGTCTGAAGTTTCTGCCCATTAGTTGATCTGCTCTTGTTCTGCAGCTACCAATGACTAGGAAAAAACTGGGTGGAGAAAACTGGGAAAAGAGATGAGAGTCACTCCTAGTCCTATGTTTAGGAGCAGCCCATCACTGGGAGCCACCAGTTCTTGTTAACAAAGAGAAAATACACTTTAGATCAGCTCTCTCTGACTTTAGTCACTGCTCTTTTCTGCTGATGTGAAGAAAAATCAGACTATTTTTTCCTCTATCTCTTGTTTTTTATATGCCCAATAATAATATGTGGTACTTCTGAAACAATTGTCCACTTCCAAAATTGGGAGCTAATTATCCTAAAGGCTAGCTGAGGGACCTAAACTCCAGAGCAGCAGAATTTATGGGGATATTTCTCACCTAAAGGCTCAGCTGGAATTCTCAGTGGTGCTCCTGGGAGCAGAAGCAAGTCCTGAGACAGCCATATGCAGATTTTAAGAGCAGAAACTCTTCCCTGCTGCTTGTTAACCACTCTGGGTTTCTTTGCTCAGTTCATATCTCTTCAAATTTCCATTACCATAAGATACTTCCTTTTACACTGAAATGAGTGATCTACACCCCTCTGAGAAACACCACTCAGGTTCACAGGGGCAGCAAAAAGAAAAAAATCAAAATTATATTTAAAATCAGAGTTTTTGTATAGTTTTTTTTTTCTTCTTTTCTTTTTTTTTTTTCCTCTTGATGCTGTTTGAAAGCTTATTTTTTTGCATGGATAGCTTTGGAGCCTGATTCATCTCTAAAAGCACATCAGATGCTAATGCCTTGAGGGACATGACAACATACATCAGCTAGCTTCAAGATCCTCACAACTCCTTTTCTTCAGGCAATATTTATTACTTTAAGACTTTACCCATGCATAGAAGCCATCCCAGTATTAACTTCCCTGTGAGAAGCTGTTAGACTAAGTAGGACATTTTGTCTTTGAGCCAGCATAAGGTTTTTGTGGGTTTTTTTGTTGTTCCTCTCTTACACTTCAGCAGATTTTTAACAGTTTTTTTTAAGGACTGTCTTTTAATCCTGACAGGCAATCAAGGTATCTTCCCAAGCAATTGCTGCAGGGTCCCACTGTTTATCTTGGGACATTCATATTGCACAAAAGGAAGGGAGATAAAGAATCAGGAGGCAAGAGATGCTGAAACCCCCACAGTGAAAATTCCATGATGACAAGAGACAGCTCTCTTGGCACTTGTTTTATTTTTTTTAGTTCATTCCTCTGACATGCATGGAATGAAAGCTCTGTGTGTGCTTGTCTAGGAAACTCAGGGAAAACACAAAACCAGGGAATATGAGATGAGCCCTTCAGCAAAATGCTCACAGAGAAAATCCCTCTTTGGTTCACCTGAGCTGGGGAGAATTGTGGGGAGAGTTTGTGTGGTCTGTGCATGGCACAGGCAGAGTAACCCTTGCTTCTTACAAAAATCTAAAAATCTAAAAGGAGTTTTCCTTGCATGTGGGCCAGTTCCTTAATGAACACGCTGATAACACTGACAGAGCAATTTCTGTCATGCAGGGAAGAAATAGAATGCAGGCTTGGGAGAGGATATTTCTCTTATTTTGTGTCTTTTGCAAACAAACTCTGTGGCCAAGTTCCTCGTCATGGCATCTCTTTGCTACAAATATTGAATTATAAATCACCCTGTCTGTGAGCCCAAACCTTTGAAACCAAAACAAGCCAATGGTCTGGGTTAGGTGGGAATCAGCAGAATCTTCCCAGCAGAATCCTGTAGGAGCTCTTGGCAAAAACATCCCAGTGCAGCTTCATCACATGGGCTGCTGGTGAGGGGAAAGAGGGCAAGGAGGAGGATGCTAATAGAAGAAAACCATAATTGGCTGTAGATCTGGTGTTGGTGACATGGTCGGGGGTCAATGGGAGCCTGTGTGGGGATTTTCAGCTGCTTTGGAGAGATGGGATCCAGCACATAAGGAGAATTTCAATAATGGTGGGACTAGCAGTCCTGTGGGAGCAGAGGACAGGATTGCTGGAAAAATGACATGGGGTGGTGTGGCCTGAAGGGTTCCCAAAGCCACCAAAATGAGGTGTGGGCAGGGAAGTGCCTACCAGGCACCATCATCATAGACAAATATCCCAAACCCTCTGCAGGAGCTGAGCACTCTGAGGTGCTAAATGCACAAAGTATCAGGAATAAACCTGAGGTGTTCAGAGATCTGTGCGAAGTTGCAGGGCTACAGTTTTGTTGGGATCATGGAGATGGGTTGGCCCTTGATGAAGTGTTGCCTTGGAGGGATGAAGGCTCTTTTAGGAAGGGCAGGGCAGGAAAATGAGGAGGAAGAGTTGCCCTTTGTAGAGAGAGCAGCTGGAGTGCATGGGATGATGCCTGGGGATGGATGAGAAGCTGATGGAAATTTTATGGGTCAGAATTAAAAGGAGGACAGGCAGAGTGGATGAGGCCCTCTGCAGAACAGCCTCATCTTCTCAGATTCTGGTCCTCATGGCGGATTTCAGCCACCTCAGTATCAACTGGAAGGACAAGACAGCAGGGCATAAATCTTCCAGGACATTCTGGCATGCATTGAGGATAGCTTTGGGGATCTGATGTACAAATGGCGAGATCTCCAGATGACCAGCAGAGGTTCATCTCCAATAAATTTTACTGTCATGGCAGCAGTAGGATTCTAAAGCTAAAGCATCCAAGGATTCAAGGCTTGGAACTGTAAGAAGTAAATTCTGTTGGAGGTGGTTGCAACAGCAACAATCACTCCTTTCCATGCTCCTGGATGGCCACTCAGCTGAGCTGTAAGTTCCCCAAAAGTCTGAAATATTCCCAGTGTTTCCCACTGAGCATCTCTATTTTATATTTGCGAGCTTGTACTTTGATTGGTGGCACTGGGATGCGTATGCAAACTTCCATGGAATCAGTTTTGTGTCTGCTGTTAGGGACAAGAGAATCCTTAAATCCTCACTTCCTCTGAAGAAAGTGTCAACAACACTGCAGCCAATATTTGTATTGGAAGCTGATGAAAGCAAGTGCATATTTGTCTAATTTGTAGGCTTCTGTTTGTCTTGTGGGAAGAAAGTTGACCTGAATAGGAGTTAGTGCTTTTTTTTTTTTTTTTTTTGCCCATGGCAAAAGGAAATTATCTGTGTTTTAGAAAGGCTGTTTTTCCATGCCACCTGTGTATGGAACCTTAATAGTTGTGCCAGAATAACACTCAAAACCTACAGCCCTTATCAAAACTGCTCCAATTCAACTTCCACCACTTCTATCACTGTTTACAGCTCCATTGCATTTCACAAAGCTACAAAGAAAGACCCACATTGTTCTGAACACATTTCACACTTTTAAAAGCATCACATTTCTGACTCTTGAGCAGTTTTGGAACCCAGCTTTGTGTATCTGTATCCCCTTCCCTAAAATGGGAAAAGATCCCACAGTGACCACTTATTTTAATATCACAAGAGCAGCAACACAGGAAGGAATTTACCAGTTCTTAGAGGAATTTACCTCTTTGTCCAGAATGAATAGACACAAATCTCTCTGTGCACAGCAAATCTCACTGCCTGAAAGAACCATGGAATCACAGGAGAATTTGAGTTGGAAGGGACCTTAAAGATCAACCACTTCCAACCCCCTGCCATGGGCAGGGACATCTTCCACCATCCCAGGCTGCTCTGAGCCACATCCAGCCTGGCCTTGGACAATTCCAGGGATGAGGCTTTTTTGGAAAACCACAACTTCTCTGGGAAACCTGTGCCAGGGCCTCCCCACCCTCACAAGGAAGAATTTCTTCCTGCTAAGCCTACTCTATTTCAGTTTTAATTTATTCCCTCTTGTCCTGTAACTCCAGGCTCTCGCAAATAATCTCTCTCTATCTTTCTTGCAGGCTCCTTTCAGGTATTTGAAGGCCACAATTAGATTGGTAAACCCTTCTCTTTTCCAGTTTGAACAGTTCCAATTGTCTCTGCCTTTCCTCTTAGGAGAGGTGCTCCATCCCTCTAATTAACTTGGTGGCCTCCTCAGAACAGATCAATGTCCTACTGTGTTAAGCTTAAGATTTCCTCAGACTTTGTTTTTAGTCCAATAACTAAATGTATTAGATGTTGGTGTTACCTGGCTTTCACTTCACTTCAGTCTTGAAGTCTGGACTTTTTATATCTAAAAATAACTGGGTGAAAAAAAATTCTTAACATGATCTAAAGTCGATGGTCGTTCACTTAACAAACATCTCTGCCTGGTATCTGTCAGGCTGGAGCCCAGAGACCTGGAAAAAGAAGTAAAAACATGGCAGCTGTTGCTTTTCCTTGGTCAGGAGGAATTTCTTGATGGGTCCATGAATTCAGCCCTTGAGTGATGCTGCCATTCACTTAAGTGCCACATTGACACTCACAAGCTAGTGATTGTAACAATGGCAATGAACTTCTTTCAAAAGAAAAGGGATTTGCATGAATGCAAATGTGTTGCTTATTTTGGAAGCTTTGAAATGCAGGGAGGATTTTTCAGTTTGGGATTTGCTTTTCTTTTTAATTTTGTTATATTTTTTTCCTGTGAAATTAAGTCCAATCAGGCCTTTCTGACCTGAAGGCTGGTTTCGAATGTAAACACTGTCAAGAGGGCCCATCAGCACATCCTCCTCCAGTCTGACTGCCTGGATGGCACAGTCAGGAGTCTCTTGTCAGACTGCAAACTGAGCTGGGAAATCATTCAACTGGATCATTAACTAAACCCTCCCAAGTTATGTGCCTCAGTTGTGACATCTGCAGAAAATGAACACATCTCGAGAACAGTCCCCAGATACCTGAATGTAACAGCTTTAATATCTCTGATCAGTTGAATGTGGCCTGAAAAGTCTCTCATTTGGTTGAGATCCCTAGTGATCTCAGAGGAAGCTGGTATGGGAATGTTAAATGTACATTTATGGTAAATGTACATTTATGTTCTTATTGGTTCCTGATGGATTGGGAAATCTTCTCTTGGCTGTGTTGTTTTCAGCCACTTGGTGAGACCCAGAGTAAAGTGTCAGTACAGAGCAGAGCCCATGAAGGAAGGGTACACTGGGGTGTTCCTGAATCTATTCCACTTCCCACATCTTTGTCCATCTTCAGTTTATTCCCTATCATCAGTTGTGTTTCTGCTAAGTCTAACAAAGCTTCATTGCAAACCACCACAGCTGCTGAAATTGTATGGGTTTATTACCTTTATGGTGTTATTACCCTTAATTACCTTGTAGGTGACAATTTGAAGGACATGGTCAGTGGGTCACTGGCGCAGGTTGCCCAGAGAAGCTGTGGCTGCCCCACAGCCCTGGAGGTGTTCCAGGCCAGGTTGGATGGGTCTCTGACCAGCCTGGTCTAGTGGAGAGTGTCCCATGGCAGAGGGTTAGAACGAGATGATCTCTAAGGTACCTTCTAAGCCAAATCATTCTGTGATTCCATGGTGTGTCCTATCCCACTCACCTCTCCCTGTTTATCTGGACTGCAGCAGTGGTGGCCTCCACTGAAGCTCCTGGACAGGGCTGGACATCCTCAGTCTCATGTGAGGCACTGCTGGGTCACCTCTGCTTTGACAAAGTTTTTGGAGCCATGTGTGGGCTGCTGTGATCTCTGACCAACTCATTTTACTGAAGATTACAAGCAACACAAAAATTGCATGAGCTTTTATGTTTCTCTCTTCCTCCTGCGCTCTGTGAGTGTGATTTTTGTATCCTCCTTTGCATGGGGACTCTCACACAGCTCTTGTGCTGGCAGTGCTGCTAAGGCAGCTCATGCTGGTTTACAAGGAGAAGAGTGATGGGCAACTCTACACTTGCAAATTTCCTAACGCCTAAAGATCTGTCTGCTGTGTTTATTTCTGTTTTTGACCCTCATAATGTGATTGGGCTGGTATAATTACAGTTAATGAGCCAGCTAATTTTGTACGAGAAGCAAAGCTCTTCCTTCCACGAGGTTTATTGCCACCCGTAGGATTCTTCTCACATCAATTTATCCAAAGCAGTTTTTTGGGGAAGTTAGAACTGCCGTGGTCTCAGTTTCTAATAATGCTGCAATTGAGCAGTAAATGTCAGAAAGGCAGAAGATGCTCAGGTGGGTGGTTTATTTCTGCTGGGAGGTGCAATTCTCTGCCAGACTGTTTGGGAAACGTGGCTTGAGCAGTTTAAGTAAATCAAACGAGCCATGTAAAGCAAAAGAGGTCAAGCAAGTTGTAAATATCAGTGACCTTACTTGGTAGGTAAAATATATGATATTTCCAAGACAGCAAGCAGATATAAAATATATTTATTTCTATGAATCCGCACCCCTTCCAACCTTCTTATTCTAGTGACAAACTCAGAGTGAAACTACTTTAATCAGCAACAGGACTTGATAACTCAGCTGTGTGATGGAAAGTGAGTTTTGTGTTAATTATAGATAAAACTAGACTTCTGGCAAATGCTGCACACAAATGAAGTTAAAGGATTTATTCAAACTTTGAATTCACAAGCTGGATATGGAAAAAAAATGGTCTTCATTTTTATTTGTAAATTTAAAGAAACATATTTTATTTTTCTTTAACTTAGATCTCTTACAGAATTTAAAAAAAAAATTGTGTTGAGTGTAAATCACAAGAGAAAGGTTGCCCAGAGAAGTTATGGACTCCCCATCCCTGGAGGAGTTCAAGGCCAGGTTAGACAGGGCTTGGAAAAACCTGGAACAGTGGAAGATGTCTCTGACCATGGCAAAGTATTGCAACAAGATGATTTTAAGGCCCCTTCCAATTCAAACCAGTCCATGATTCTCTGATTCTGTGAAAAGAAAGGGTGTGCTACAGGCAGCTCTGTGGAATTTCCCTTTCAAAGCTATTTGAGCTGTTTTGCCCTGTATATTACTTTCAGAGATTATTAAGGGAATAAAAAAAATCTGACACACCACTAAATTACTTCACAAAAAAAACCCTCATGTTGAAATAAAATTTTTTGATCAGCAAAGGAAGGAAATAGGGAAAAAAATTAATCAGGGGTGTTGTTGTGATATTATAGCCTCAAATGTGCTAATTTTGTGGGTTTAAAGGATTGATTATGCCAGGCCATGTGAGAGCATCCTGTGGGAATTGAGGAGCCCTTGGATGGGTGACTGAGAGTGTGCAGTGGTCACTGAGTGCAGGACCTGCACCCTCAGGACACTCCTCATATGCTGACCCTTCTCCTGTGGCAAACATCAGGAATTTGAGGCCACTTTTCTCTGTAAAAAAGAACAGCAAATTATTTTGTGGATGCCAAAGTGAAAATATTTCTGCACTCTGCCACTTAGCACCGAGCAGGTGATAGGAGGGGCCTCATTCTCTTACAGGATGTGTTGTTTTCCAACAGGAAAATGTTTGAATTTTAAATCTCTGGGAGATGTATCCTGGCAGACATGGCAAACCCCTGGCAGGGCAGTACCATTTTTCAGCACATCCATATGCAGCAGATGCTTGACATTTCCAAGATGCATTTCAAGGACAGTATAAATCATTCAGGTGAAAAAGTGCTGTGAATTCATGCTGGTGTTTGGCCACTGCCCTGTAGCCACTTTTATTCATTCAGACCAAGGGGTTTGGGCTGTTGGCCGAAAAAAAAAAACAACAGGAAGAGCTGGTTGTGACATTTTAGGGTACTTTGAATACTCTTTCCAGGCCTGCCTGGAAAATGGTGCTGGGTGGTTGTTCAGTGCCTCAGTCCTTCCTCTCAGGGCTGTGATTTGTTGTGTGGCAGAATTAGAGCTCTGCTAAAATCAGATGGGAAGGTAAGTTCTATCTGCCTTTTTTTGGAAGCAATAACCACAGCTCCTGATGACTCACAGTGCTGAAAATTGTATTTTCTTGCACCAGTCTAAGCCAGTGTGACCCATTTAACATACGAGCACATTTATTATATAAATCCTCTTGTGTGCAGAATTTACAACTCGATGTTTACATTGAAGTTTGCAAATTACTAACCCTGAGCCATTTTAAACTTTGCTCTGGAAGAATTGTCATGGTTTTCCTTCCCTTTAACTGCCACAGTTCTGTCTTCACTAAGCCTGAGGGCCTTTTGTTCGTGGAATGACACTTAAAACTTTCCAAGTACATGGCAATTCAAATGGGCAAAATTCATTTTCATGCTGAAAGCAATTTCCCTCCAAACTTGGCTTTTAATTAGGAAAGAAACCTTTATGCATTACCAAAATACTACTTTTTAAAATTTTTTCTTCTTCTTTTTATTGTGCCTCTCAGTGTGCTATGTTGATTATTTTTAGCCAGAAGTTGTAGCCATAAAAGAGGGTTAAGCTTATTAAAGTGCTAAAAATAAAAGCATACTATGAAAACCTGAAGGGGCCCATTTTGGTTACTGCCAAGTGGGAGCATTTAAAATTTCTCATTCATGAGCTCTCACTTTCCTGTCTTTCAAGTGATTTAGCTGAAATTCTGCCTTGTGAAACCAATCCATTGTTGCTGCTGTAAAAATCCAGGCCATGTGAGTGATTCCTTGAAAGATTAGGGAAAAACTCCAGCCACTGCCAATCCAGTAATTTTCCATATAAGAAATTGTCATTAGAAGGGCTTGATCTCAGGACACAGATAAATAGCTGGAATTGAAAGATACCTCTTGGGGTCATCATTATATCCATCTCTGTGTGATGAATGTGTCATAAAATCATAAAAAACTGAATCTAAAGCCTGGCTAGCTCTGTCATTTTCACTACTGCTATGCAAGACTGTGTTTTAGATGAAAAATTACAAATATTTTCCTAATTCTCTGATGTGTTTGGTTGCAAACACCATCTGCTTTGGTGCAACCCTATCCCTGAGTTTATCAAAATGTTGACTGCATCCCCTTTGGATTTTTGTTCTCAAATTGTAAAATAAATTTGTCACCAGAGTCTGAAGGCAGAAAGCTGTTGTGGGATTCACTTTCTTTGAGAAATTCTGGACCCAGGGCTGGATTATCTCATCTGTTTGGGAACAAACTCACAGTCCCTTCATGCCAAAGGGAAAAGAAAAGGCAGATCCTTCCAGCAAGTTTTTTTCAGCCTGCTGAGGATCCTGCCATCCTTTTTTCTCCATCCCAAGTGAAGTACCTTGGGAAGGATCCTGAAAGTGGCCAAGGCAAGGCTGTGAACCATCACTTGTTCAGCAAAGATTCACTGAAATGTCTGTCAGTGACATATCCATCCTTGACTTATTAACATCATTGAATTATTGCTTATTTCTCTGTGATTTCAGCCAAATTCTCTTTCCTCTCCTCGCTTCCCTGTGTTAATCAGCAGAAATATCTGCTTAAATTGCTTTACATATTTATGTCTCATTATTGTAGAGTTTTAAAGCTGGTTTGGTGGGGTTTTTTGTTTGTCTTAGTTTTTCCCCTGTGCCTCAGGATTACAAGTTGCTTCAAAAAATAGGATTTAAATGGGAGCTTTACTTATTCCAAGGCTGGTATTCCCCCACTGGCAGAAGGAGTGAGCAGAAACAATTCCACCAGGGCCCAAACTCCCTCTGTGACTTGACATCAACTCACCCAGGACAAGGAGCACATCCTTCTAACCTGGGAAAGCCTGTGCTGGGAAGAACAGAGATGATGTTCACAAAAGCTCTGCCCAATGTGTGGTTCTCCCATTCCAGGGAGCACTAAAGGGGTGTGCACAGTGTTTAATTTTATCTAACAAAGGCAAATCTCCTCAGGCCTCCCTGCAGGCAGAGGAAAGTGTTGGGTTCCTCTGGGGGACCTTTTAAGGGAGCTAAATTAAGCTGCTTCTATGATTTCCTCCTTCCCCAGGAGATGTGCAGACAGATTACTCTTGTTTTAGAAGGATATATTTAATACATTTCTCCTCTGTAGCTCCTCTCTGCCTAAATGATTCATTTTCTGAGGAGAATCAGCCTTTAAGAGATGTTGAGCAGTGAAGGGTGTCTGCACCAAGATCCCAAGGAACTTTATACATGACCAAGTTTTGTTACATTGATTAGGCACTTGGGGTTTTTGCTCTTTTTCTCTTTGTTTGTGGGTTTTTTTTTTTCCTTTTCTTTGCTTTTCTAAAAATGTATTTTATTTTAAGTGCATAATTACCTTAACGGACTTTAATACTGTTTCATTTTAAAATGGCAAAAATGTGAATGCAAGCACTTTCCACAAATTATCTGCAAACCCTCATTTCTTTGTCCACCACAAAAGTGGCAAGATTAATTCCTGTTCTTTCCTTTAGAACCTCAAAGAATAAATTGCTTTAATCTTTTGTGGCATGTCTTAATCCAACTCCTTATACTATTAATTGAAGAATTTCAGTTGATTTTATTAAGGATTAGAGAAATCCCTGGAACTTTGTTCTCCAATTTCTACCTGAGGCTAAGTTTTGCTCATCGAGTTCATGCACTCTGTGGTGTATTTTGTGTTCCAAACCACCACATTTGATCAAGAAACAGACCAAGGGCACATCCTTTACCACTATGAGCAGAAATTATTGGTTGCACATCTCTTGAGGGTAGAGATTTCCAAGATTTCTGCTGGAAAAACAAAACATTTTTTGCAGGTTTTATATCATAGGTGTCAGGAGTCAATATTTGATTTTGATGGAATTGGGGACCTGCCAGTTGTGATGGGTAGCTGATAATCTTTGTTTTCCAGTCTCATTTTAATTCCCTCTGGTTCATCCAGGCTTCCCCCAGTGCCATACATAGCAATGTAGGGTGAGATTCTTCTCCCTTAATTGTAGATTCCAGCAATTTTTCTCAATCTGAGCCATTTTCCAGACTTCTACTGCAGCTTGGAAATGTGATCCAGGAGTTTGGCTTGTGGTTTGCTTCATCTGATCCACTCCTGGAGAGTGGGAGGAATTGCACGTCATGGATTTACTCTCTATGGCATTGTCTGAGATGATTTGATCAAGAGCAGACACCTGGGCATGGTCAATAACCCACATGGACCCACGGGAATTTTATCCCTGAGCTCTAATAACGAGATAATTTCAACTGCCATGATCCTTCTGTAATTTAATCCAGTAAATTGGTCAGTCTTGAGACACTTTCTGTTGGATTCCCTGTCACTCTTCCCATTGATTTCAGAAGGAATGGGATGAGAGGCAACCTCCATCCCATCAGAGGAGAGCTGTCCGTCATCCTGCCTCTGACTGATGGGTTGGATGCTCATCAAAATGGGTTTTGGTCCTACTTCCCTGCAGAAATACAACAAACAAGAGGCTGCTCCTCTCTTTATGCCCATGAGTAAATTGTTGAATTGCTGCTGGTGTAAAACCTTTGGTTTTTTGGTTTAATTTGTCACTTGTATTTTTTTTAATTTGGTTTAATTACCCTGTAATTGTCTTCTTTTAATTTGCAGATAGCATTGAAGCCAACATTGAGGCCTCTTCTTCCAACGTAGAATCAGCCAATGAGCAGTTGGCAAAAGCAAGTCAGCACCAAGTAAGTGGGACTTAAAAAACCCTACAAATGCTTTCAGTGATAGTATTTACAATAAACAAAACACCTGGCAGCTGTGAACCACTGGGCACATAGATTTGTGCTACCTGGAAAGATTATAAAGCACATTCTAAGTATTCTAAACCTTTTTTATAAATAAATATAGATATATATATATATGATTAGATTACCACAGCACAGCCAATTTGCTTTAGAGCAGTCATTAAGAAATCTGCATATTAAACAGACATTTGCCAGTAGGAAAGTCAACAATTAGCTACTGTTGTTCTTGGAAAGACACCATAAAAAGCACATCATTTAAGTGCATATGTGCTTCTGTTTGGTGTGTTTCCCTATAATCAGGCAGCAGTACTTTAAGAAAACAAGTTGAGTTGTCAAACAACACGATGTGGTTGGTGAATAATGGCAGTGGTGGTGGTGTTCAGCACTTTTCAAAAGCAATTTGAGGGAATTTTTTGTGATTTTTTTTTTCCATCATTGGATCAAGAATAGAACATAAACACACACACACACATACACACACAAACATTAATCTTTTTGAAAACAGCTTGCCCAGAAAGAACTCTTTGATGGTTATAGTTAGTACTTTCTAGGGGGATGAAGGGGGATGGGGAAATGAACAATCAAAAAATTGTTATCTTCTATCTGACTGACAGAAGAAAAACCTGCTAGTTTTCTTTTTTCCTCAAGCATAAATTGGTGATTTCCATGTGCCTGGAGTTTTGACAAAATTTAGCTGAGGTCGCTTTCAGACCAAAGGAGAAAAGCTCACAGGCATTCTACTCTGATGCAATAGAGTGACGTGATTTTAAAATTATCTACAGCTCATTTTCTGGTGAAACACATTGTCCCAGTTTGGGGTAATAAGGGTGAGTTTTGTAGAACTTTGATATTGCAGAAAATAAGCGCTGTCTTCAGCTCCATGTTGGTTTTTAATGTATATATATTTAAGATAATGTGCGTCGCCCTGCATGTAATCCTGCATTCACTTTGAAAATAACTTGTTACATGAAGTCTAAAATGAAACTGGAATGGATTTAATACTTGACCTGACTGTAGAGCTGATTGCAAAGCTGCAAATGAGTTAATGATGACTTTGGCTAAGAAGGTCAAAGAGGAGTCAGGCAGAAAATGAATGCAGCACAGTCTAAAGGCTCTGCTTTCTTCAGCCAGCAGGAGCTGCTGAAATAACCTGCCCAGACAGGAGGCCCTTTTTCCTCAGATATGTTCATCAGGAAAAAGATAAAGCCAGTTTTAGCGAGGCAACCCCTGCCGGGGGCATAAATATGAACTGATTGGTGTACATGAGAAAACAGAGTCTCTCTTGCACTTGAAACAAGCCCATAATGACAAATATCACTTAAAAAACTTTGGCTGCTAAAGGAAATGTGCAATCCAGATCTCCTGTGGAGCACAGGGAACTGTCCTGTGCCCTACTGGATGTGGATCACCAGAAAAATATGTGTAAACCTGCAGAGTCTTTGCTTCTTTTTTGCCAGGGTTGGGATTAAATGAGTGAGATGGTATTTCTTGTTCGGACTCAGGTGTTTATTAGTTCTTATTTATGTTGCAGTCTCACAAACCCTGAGTTCTACAGCACTTCACTATAACAAATTGGAGACCTATCTCTCTTTCTACAAGGCCTTTTAAGGATAAATTTCTAATTAAGAAATGACACCTAAATTATTTTTACTTTTAACCCAATAACCAACCACCCTGGCTCGAAATGAGGATTTTTTATCCAATTGCACAAAACCACCCAAGCCCATGAAGAAGAAGGTGAAGAAGGACCAGCCTCCTCCCTAAAACCTCCATCTTGCTTTATAAATGTATTACTGCATTCTAAAACTTTAAACTCTAAGTTTTCCACCATGAGATATTACACTTCTACTCAAACTCCACACCCATAATCTCAGTTCTACCATTCAATTTTGGAAGCCTTCTCCACAGCCTCAGTTTAAATGCAGTGTTCTCTTGGGGGTCAGTGCCTGTCAGCAAAGAAAGTCTAAAATTCGCAGCAACCAGGGCTCCAACATAAACCCAGCTCACTCTCTATCACCATGAACAGAAAATGAGGTGACATTTTTGTCACTTCCACTGCTGGCCTGGGGCTGGTCAAGTTGCCTCATGTATTGTGTGCCACAAAATCTGCTCATTTTATACCCAAAGGGACATGGTCCCCATGGTGGGACAGGAGGGTCCCTGGTGCCTCAGGATGCTGCAGGGAGGAAGGCTGGTGCCCCTTGCAGACATTTGGATAATGCAGTGTGAGTGCAGGCCGTCCTTCCTGGTGTTTTTCCTGGTTTTGGATGATTAGGAAATATCTGAGATGGGTTTGGGAGAGCCATCAGCCAGATGGCCCTGTGGGTGAAATGCTTTTAAGGGACCTGCCAGAGCTTTCCATGCTCCAGATTCCATCTGTGCTCATCTGTGCTGCTCAGGGACCAAAGGCACAAACTGTTTCCTAAATCTTACTGGGCAGTTTTCCTTCTCATGTTAAACTGCTAATTCATCAGTATGTTTGCTTGTTACTTATGTTACGGTGTGATTATCCTGTAAATGCAGCCTGGCTTACAAACATTTTTTATTTATTGCTGTTTATATGTATATAAACGTGTGTGTGTGTGCATGCAGTATTTTTATTAGTCAGTGTAGTGTTTTTATTAGTCTACCAACAAATGCATGCATAAATTGAGAAATCAGAAATGTCAACACCACTGAAACATTTGAGTTTAAGACCTGCTGTAGAACTTAATGGAGGGATTTCTGTCAGGAATAATGATTCAGTAGCTGGTTATTTAGCATAATATTTGCATGTAACCCATGCAGTCACTTCAACAATGCAACTTGGAGAACCAGTCCCAACCTGCACATTAACATAACAAAGAACCAGTAAATAGTTTTTTACTTAGCTACTAGAAAATAAGACATTTCATTTCCCTGAAATGCTAGAAATGTTTAAAAAAGAAGTAAATATCTTCACAAGGAGCTCCTTTGTCTGCATTTTAAATTTGGTAAGGTGCTCCTTCCTCTTGAGATGTGTGTGCTAACAGCAGTGTTTTATTACTTTGAGTGAATTCTCATGTGCCCCATCTAAACTCTAAAAGATTAGTGGGAGCTGTCAGAGCTTTGGAATACTTATATAAAAGCAGATTTTTTTTCTTTAATTTTAAACTATAATTGGAAAATAATTGTTTCTGCCTAAACTTATTTTTACTACAAGTCACAGTTAAGCTGCCTCAGTGCATTATCTGTGGGAACACACAGGGTCAAAATGCAGATGAAAGCAATAAGAGTTGAATTCTGATACAAAAAGGAAGCATTTTTTCCATATGAAAACCCAGTTGGTCACAGAATTGTGACAACTTTGACTTTTTTTATACTACTTTCAGTAGAAAATCTCAGTTTGACAAATGACTGAGAGGCAGACAAATGTGGCTGGGAGAAGCCAGTAGAAGTTCTCACCTGCACTGGTCCTGCTTCCATGTCTTTGTTTTTAGTGAGAATCTCATTTCTCTTGGGCCTTGAGCAGGAATGATGACTCCTGCCATTAATACCAACAGCCCAGATTTGCCTCTTGAAATTTCCTTTTCCCTGCCCCCAGAGAAAATGATTCATCCCACCCATCTCAAAACACCAATTTTAACTTGGGTCAAACTGCTCTCTGGAAGATAAGGATTTATTGGACCAGATATGACTGTGTTTAGTGGCGATGGGTGTTTAAGTGTCTAAACCTCCTTTCCATGATACGTGAGGAGGAATTGCTTTCAGCACATCTTGTCTCATCCCACAGGAGATGTCTGACATAGGATGGTCTTCTGGCTGTCTCTTAGGAAAGTTTGTTCTCTCCTTTGGCCATTAAATTGAGATTATATCAATTATACTACAAATATTCCATGGAAAATTAATCCCATGACTATCACCTGTCTCTTTATTGGGAAAAAGGGAATATCTAGACACCCAACCTGCCCTTGAGGATAGTTTAGGTGGGCTGGACATCACACCAAAGGGGTGGGTGTGTGGGGATGAGCACTTTGACTTTCCTCAGTTTGCTCAGAGCTTTGTGCCGATGAATTGAGAGGAAGGAGAAGAAACCAACACAAACTCCATGGGTGCACATTAAACCAGTTGCTCTTTTTTTTTCATGCCAAGTTTGGCCCAAGTTCAGCTTGGCCTCACTGACTGAAGGACTCTGTGTGCTGACTGCTGAAGCTAATTTGTTTTGGAAGAGCTGCTTGTGTTGCTCTGATTCATGCTGGTTGCTTTCCTTCCCTATATCCTCTGTGGAAGTCAAGCTAATTTGTATTCACTGGCATTGAAAGGCAAACACCAATTCAGTGACCCACTTGTGTAGTCTAAGAACAATGAGGTTTTTTCCAGTAATGAAGCAATTCCTGGGTCTGGCTTTCATGGGTACACACTTTGAAGGCTGGAGCTCTGAGGAAAAAAAAGCCTCATAAATCTGTGATATTTGCAGAGATCTTATTGCCTGGGGACTACTGATAAGGGACTGTCTTCAACTTTTGCTCAAATAACTCATTGGTACTTTAACAACAAAAGAAAATTTGAGTTTCAAAAATCACCTTCTGAGAGTCATTGAAGTTTTTTGACATGGTAGCCTCTCAAAGCACTTGTTGCTCGTAAATATTGTGATAATGAAGATCATCTCCTCCTCTTCACTGTAGATATGATCTAAGATCTTGTGTTTTGCTGCCACTAAATATTTTTAAAATTAGTTTTTATAATTAAGAGCCAACTGGCACCATGATTTCACCCTTACCTGCTCAGCAGTTCATGCAGCAACTGCAAAGCCATGGGGGACCAACGTGGTTGGATTATCTTGATGTAAATTGAGGCCATTTCCCCTTAACCTGTCACTTCTTACCTGGGAGAAGGGAGTGACCCCACCTGGCTACACCTTCCTTTCAGGGAGCTGTAGAGAGTAAGAAGGTTCTCCCTGAACCTCTTTTTTTCCAAGCTGAGCTCCCTCAGCTGCTCCTCATCTTGATGCCTCAGGTTTTAGCTTTTATATTTTTCAGATTCTGTGCTGCTTTAGTGTATATTTCTGAGTTTCATATTAGGGGATAGCAAGCCCTCTTAAAAGAATAAGGAGACAAAACAATTCCTGCTCTAGCTGGGGACCAAGGACAACTGATCCAAATTTCAGGCCCAAGAGCATAAACAATGGCAGAATGAAGAAGAAAACCAAAAAGGATGGGACTTCATGGGCTGGAGCTGTAATTGGACAATTAACTCCAATATGCAAATGGACCAGAACTTATAAAAGTGAGTGACCCCATGACTGGTTGTGCATTTTGTTACCATTTTGAGTTCTCTTGGGTGTAGCCCTGGGCTCTTGTGCTGCCAAAGGTGGATCTGTTGAGGCCTCCTAATAAATCCCTCCTAATAAATACCTACAGCTCCCTGAAAGGAAGGTGTAGCCAGGTGGGGATCGGTCTGTTCTCCCAGGTAAGAAGTGACAGGTTAAGGGGAAATGGCCTCAGTTTGCATCAAGAGAATCCAACCATGCTGGTCCCTCATGACTTTGCAGTTGCTACATGACTCCTGAACAGGTCAGGATGCAATAATGGTGCCAGTTGGCTCTTAATTATAAAAGTAAGGTTAAAATTATTTAGTGGCAGCAAAAGGCAAGGTCTTAGAGCATATCCACAGTGAAGAGGAGGAGATGGTCTTCAAAAGTGTGAGACTCCATGACTGGTTGTGCATTTTGGGACCATTTTGGGTTCATCTTGGGTATAGCCCAGGCTGGGCTCTTGTGCTGCCCAAGGTGGATCTATTGAGGCCTCCTAATAAATCCCTACTTTATTCTTTAGCTCTGTCCAGTCTCTGCTCTAGGTCAGCCTTCACAAGGCATCAATTAGACTGGTGCTCCAGACCCTTCACCAGCAGCAGTTAGTTGGAATAAAACTTCTGCCTCCTTTTTTCCTTGCTCACTGGCTCCCTGTAAACAGCAGGCTGAGTTTTCAGATTGTAGAGTGCTTTGTTTTGAAGCAGCCTCTGCCTTTGCCTGCTTTTTTACTGTATTTTAATGCAGCCATTTACAAAACAGCTGCTTTCCGTGGGAAGTGGTGTTCGAGTCAGCGCCAGTCCGTGTGATAAATGAACTGTGAGAATCCAGCAACTTAACCTCAGCAAGGTCTGAGCCACAACATTTATTTAAAACTCTCTTTGTTTTCTGTAAATAATGGATCTGTGTGATCAAATATTTATTAAGAAAGGGGTTGTTTAGAGCTTTTGGATGTCGTGTGTTCCTGTGTGTAAAGGTAAAATCTTTCAGGCTGTTTTTAATCACAGCAGATCATCTCTTCATTTGTACCATCTAAAAGGGGGAGATGCCTGATCCAGGTAGTACCTTAGTTTGGTTTTTTTTTCTTCCCTTTATTATAAAACACCAACTGTGAAATTTTTGGGAGAAAAAAAAAATTATGCACCATGAGCTCTTTTTTTATTTAAGCACAAACCATTCAAGGAGGGAGTGGAAAGGGGATGAGTAGAGAAGGGAAAAAATCCAGAGGAGGCCATGAACATGATTTGAGGGATGGAGCAGCTCTGCTGTGAGGGAAGCTGAGAGAATTGCAATTGTTCAGCCTGGAGAAGAGAGGACGCCAGGGTAAACTTATTGTGGCCTTTGAGGTACCTGGAGGGGGATACAACAAATCTGGAGAGGAACTTTTACAAGGGCAGAGTGTTAAGACAATGGGGAATGGCTTTGAACTGACAGATTGCATGTTTAGATTGGATATTAGGAAGAAATTCTTCCCTGTGAGGGTGGTGAGCCCCTGGCACAAGTTTCCCAGAGAAGCTGAGGCTGCTTCGTCCCCGGAATTGTCCAAGGATGGGGCTTGGAGCAACCTGGGATGGTGGAAGGTGTCCCTGCCCGTGGCAGGGGGTGGAACTTGATGATCTTTAAGGTTCCACCTGACCCAAACTATTCTGTGATTTGGTGTGATATGAAAGACTTGGGAGCAAGTTTAGTGGTGAGCCATTGGTGATCAATCTGTTTTGTCTGGTGAGAAGATGAGTAGGTAGAACGCAGATTTTACTGACTGTTCACCTTGGTGGAATGCAGCTCTGGGGCTGTTCCAAGTCAAGAATATTCTTATTTTAAGAATATCAGTTACATTGATTATGGTGGTCTGCATTCAGCATTTCAAAGGCAAGAATTTTCTCTTTGAAAGCTCTGAACAAGTCTGATCTGTGATGAATCAGAGATGGCAGAAGGAAATCACAGACTGTCTTTTGTTTTTCTAATTCATTTGTTTAACAGAATCTCTTTCCAGGGTACAATTTCATTTTGAGGGGTCAGAGATTAAAAAGCAATTTTCCCTTGCTAGCAGCAGCATAAACTAGTGAGTTACATTTCTCTTAATGGCCTCATTTAACAGAGGAGTGAATGGAAATCCTTGGTTACTGACTGGAAAACCACACTTAGACTCATCTTTGTGCCCAGTGGCAGCAGATATAATAAATTGCCCCGCTCAAAGGTCAAAGCTTTGAGAAATTGTATTAAACTTACCTCTTAATGGGCTAGAGATACCAAGGAGTTAGGAATATTATCACTGGAGATGCATACCTAGCTGGGATCCATGGAAATGAGGAACAGAATTTAAGTATCCTTGAGTCCCAGCTGTGTAGCCTGAAGTGTTATTGCACTGGGCTGTGAGCTTGTCACATCTCATCAAGCAGCAAAATGGTCAAGCTTGGTCAGTGTTTGCACTGGAAAGCTCTGCTGAAAATCTGCACAAGCAGGCAGCAGAGTTCTCCTGCTCAGCTTTCCTGTCTGCTGCAGGGACTCTGTCCAGGCAGTGTCACCATTCCTCAAGTATTTCATGTAAAGTCACTTGTAGCCACGTTTCTCCTCCACAGAGAAAAGCAAGGCAATCTTCCCAAGAATATTTCTGGGATTCACATTCTCTGAATGATCAAAACAATTCTTATTTGCTGTGCCTGTATTTGTGCAAAAGTAGAATGCTATGGAAATTTTTTACCCAAAGTCATGGTGTTTTGTTTCCTTGGCCTATCAGGGCCAAGCTTGTGTGTGTCAGGTCTGTTGGCTGACAATCAAAAGATGTGCAATAAAGTGCAGTTCAGTTCTTAGCAAATTCAGTTTAAATGTAATGTAACATAGTGTAATATAATATAGAATAAAATAGTGTAATAAAGTAATTAATTAGCCTTCTGATAAGATAGAGTCAGGATGCATCATTCCTCTCCCCTCTTCGGGGGTGAAAATATCATCAATAAGTCACTAAAATGTCAGAGGAGGCCACAAAGATGCTCAGAGGGTTGGAGCCAGGCTGGGACAGCTGGAGAAGAGAAGACGCTGGAAAGACCTTAGAGCCCCTTCCAGTGCCTAAAGGGAACAGACAGGAAACCTAGAGAGGGAATTTTAAGAAGAGCTTGGAGTGGCAGGACAAGGGGCAATGGCTTTAAACTGACAAAGGGTCAATTTCTGTTAGATATAAGGATGAAATTCTTCACTAGGAGAGTGAAGGCCCTGGCACATATCACCCAGAGGAGCTGTGGCTGCCCCTCCCTGGAAGTGTCCAAGGCCAGGTTGGATGAGGCTTGGAGCAACCTGGGATGGTGGAAGGTGTCCCTGCCCATGGTGGGGGTTTGGAAGGCGATGATCTTTGAAGTCCAACCCAAACCACCAGCTGACTTTAAAGATGCCACATTGGTTTTCAAAGCCACAGTGAAACTAATAGTTGAATTCTACTCTGGGGATTTATATTCCAGTCACTGTGTCTTGATTTTTAACTTGATTTGTTTGATGAGCACCAGTTTAACAGTCCATCTTTACAAAGGGACAGTGTAAGGGATCTGCAGTCAGTACAGTGTCATCTCATCAGACTTGGTACTTAAAATTTAGGCAGCTGGAAGAAAATGGGCTAAGCTTCCTTTCCCATGCCTCAGGAAGATTGTTCACTCTGTTTCTCTTGGATATTGTACCTCAGTCTGTGATGAACAGTGCCCAGGAGGCAAGCACCTTCAAAAAAACACTTTACTAGACAGTGAGAGTTTGACTTCTTTGCCTAAAAATTAATATTTAGTATCCTTTGGTGCTGAGTGGGGAATCCTGCTGCCCTTTTGGCTTCTGCCATGGAAGGCTGTTGTTCCTCCCCAAATCACTTTCACCTGTGCTAGCTGTGTTTAAATGCTGCAAAGAACCTGGGATATCTCCAATGGTCAGGAAGCAGCTGAAAAAGTAAATGCTTTTTCCCCTGGTGTGCTTTAATAACTGTATTGATCATGAAGGGAAAATGATATGTAAGGAGAAAAAAGCTACAGAAAACGAAATTGCATTTATTTCCATTTTGACAAAGCCTGGGAGCACTTTAATCAAAGGTGTTTTCCATATTCCTGAAAGAAATCACAGGCCTGGTAGGACACCTTTGTGGCACAGCTCTGGGGTCGTGGCCTGGCACTATCAGAAGTGGAGAATGGGAATTGTTAAGTTCAACTTGTGCTCAAGAGGAGAAAAGAGAGTCAATTATAGCCTTTCTAAATCTGACTTCAGCAACACGCAAAGCTCTTGGAAGCATTTTGAAATGAGGAATGAAAAGCAATGGAGTTCTGTGCAGGGTGGGACAATTTGGGATTTCATTTCACTTTGAAAGGATCATTGCATATCTCTCTTTGTGAGGAGAAAGGGTTTCCTTAGACAAAGAGACACTTGACTTCCTGGTCTCCAGAGAAATATTTTCTATAATTCCATCACATGAGGATTGTCCTTGTTTAGAAGATTTGTAGGAGAAACTTGTTCTTCTATGGCCAGCTCTGATGTCTCTTAATTTTGTTCTACCTCACACCCTATTATGAGTTCAGGATTGGCAGCTCAAGCCTTTCACAAGGTTCAGTCATTCCTAAATTCCCTGCTGGGGAATTAAGGGATTAAGGTTTTCTGCAGAATGGATTTAGGAGACCGGGAAACATTTACAGAAACCTGCTCCCCTTCACATAGCACAACTTCATTTTTCCTTTTTTTTTAAAGTGACTCTAGGAAAAACAATTTACAAGGTGGGTCGAAAATTCATTATGATTTTTATGTTACAGTAAGTGCTGCATTTGATCCATTTTAAGTGGCCTTGGGTATATTCTTCATAGTTTTTTGTGTTTTGTCTAGTGAGCCATGATGTATCATTCTTCCTTTTTACAGACAACACTGCTGTCCATTTACAAGAAACAATTCTTGCATCAGTTCTTTTTTACTGTAGAAGACATTTTTTTTTTACACAGACCTGAAGCATATAAAAAGTAAAATAAACTCTATTTGTATTTATCTTTCCTCTTTAGAGTCTGTCCCAGTGGATATTACCTTTTTTCTGAAACATTTTTTTTTGGTTAAGAGTTTAAAGAAAAGGGAATAATCTGTAACTTCAGCCTTTCACTGATGTCAAAGGCACATTAAGGGAAGGAGAATTGAGCTTTATTCACTGTACAGATCACATTTGCTGATTTAATAGTACTGGGGAGAATTCATGAGTGTGAAGGTAAGTTTATTTTTTTTCTAAGCAGAGAAATATTCAATTCTGTTCACAGTCTCCAAGCTTTCCCTGACTCTTCCCAGCTGTGCCTTTAAAAGGGTTTATTACTGAATATTGAGTAGTATAAGGATGCTAATCTTGCTCTAGTTTGAGGGATTGCAATCTTGTTAATACTAGGCCATGTTTCTCCTTATCCAGGCAAGATTTAAATAGATCTAAAACTGGTGAAGAAACAATTAAGCCTAATTTTTGGTGACTATCATCATGGTTTCCTTACATCTCAAGAAGAAGAAAATCCAAGTGCTGCTTTTCTTTGCCACGAGCAATGAGCATGAGCATGGAATCATTGCAGCTCAGCTGATGCGTGGGGTGGGACCCATCTCACCCAACTTTGGGTGTATCCAAATCAGGAATTAATCACTGGCTGTGCTGCCCAGGTGCCCTACATCCTCACCAAAGATTTAGGAGGCATTTTGATTTCATATGGCTGCTGGAAGCTGGGATCAGTGATGCCATAGGGTGCCCCAGACTATGGGGTCTGTACCAGCCCCAAACGTGGCCTGTGCTGCATCCCTCAGCTCTGTGTGGATGTGCCAGACCCCACAGGACAGCTCATATCCATATTTTTGTCTTTAGATGGGAGTGAGCCACACTGAGCAGGAGAGATCCCATTTCAGGGCAGTTTATTCTGCCTGGCTTGAGAACACAAGCTTTCGTTCCCTCACAAAAACTAGTTCTCTAATTAATTTTGCTTTAATGCAGCTTCAATTAATTTAATTCTCTATTAAAATAATTAATCCTAATGTGGCTTTTGTGTGAGTCTTCATCACATTAGGGCACTTTAATCTTCTTTCTGGTGCTGGGCACTCCCTTTGAGGCACTTTGGGACAGTTACTGAGGGCATGGGGAAGCAGCAGGAGGAATCCGAGAGCTGCCAAACCAGACTGCAGAGGAAAGATTACAGAAAGAGTTGCTTAAGCTAAAAAAGAAAAGATAGAGTTGAAGATAAAGGCCTCTTGGTACATAAAAGTCTGCTGCATAGAGGAAAAGAATAATCACTGTTTTTTTTTCTTTGTTTATTACAGTTGGGAAGAACAAGAAGTAATGGACTTAAGCTGCAGCAGGAAAGAATCAGGGCTGATATTAAGAAAAGCTGTTTAATGATAAGGAGATTGAAATACTTCCTGGGGAGATTTTAGAGTCTCTAGCACTGGATATCTGTAACAGTATCTGGTGAAGCATATTTCAGGAATGGTGTTTGTATAATTGCTTTTACTGTTGCCTGTCAGATCACGCTGCAAGGTCCAGTGTAAACAGGACATGTTCATATTGTATCACAAAGCATCATTATCTAATCAGAAAATGCTGCAGCCATGAATCATTCTTTGATTTTCATTGTCATCCTTTCCTCATCCCCTGCCTTCTCCTCTCTCAAAGTTCCTGTTTGGAAACTGCTTTAGGGGCGAAAATTGCTGATTTGGTTTGACAAAGGTGATGAGATTGAGCATTTTCTGTCAGCTCTGCTTAGAATGGGTGCTGGGGACAAATCATAGAATCATGGAATGGTTTTGGTTGGAAGGGACCTGAAAAATCATCCAGTTCCAAATCACCTTCACTATCCCAGGTTGCTCCAAGCCCCATCCAGCCTGGCCTTGGACACTTCCAGGGATGAGGAAGCCACACCAGCAGCCTGTGTCAGGGCCTCCCCACCCTCACAGGGAAGAATTTCTTCCTAGCATCCCATCTACATCTACCCTCCTTCAACTTAAAGCTATTAAATTCCATAAATCACTTTATCCCAGTATTTTCTATGTGGCTTTCAGGTGTCCCAGATTTGTTGTCCAAGAGATTTCCACAGATGTGTGGTCAATAAAATCCTGGTGGGTGTCCTCAGCAGTCCTTTGGATTAGGCAGCTGAGCCACACAGGCATTGATTTGACATTTGTGGGAGCTGGCATTGTACTCTCTTTTAAGGGTAACAGATAATCACCACATTTCACTTTAACAAGCTACTGGAATTCTGAGTTCTGGTTATGTTTGATTAGCATCAGGGCTGGAAATAAGGAGGATTTATAGGAAGAGGGAAAATGAATGTGATGGAAGAATTCAGGAGGGAATGTATCCCTACTGCTGAATTAAATAAGGCCGGGGGCTGTCCTGTGAATCCAAGGCCTGGTTATGTCCTCATGACTAAATTATGAAATATAAACATGGAATGGTTTGGGTTGAAAGTGACCTTTAAACGTCATCTAATCCAAATCCCTGCAATGAGCAGGGACATCTCCTGTGCAGAAAGGGACAGAATCCAAACACTCCACTGGGAATGGTCCCTGCCACGTGCTACACAGGACCTGGATCATTCCTGGGAGAACAGGACAAAGCTGCACCCAGCAGAATGCATGGATGATGAAGAGCCACCATTTGTGCCTCTGCCTCATCCCTCTTTGAGTTATGAGTACAGAAGCAGCTGTTTTGTGCCAAAGCTTGTGCACAGACACTCTTTGCTTATTTTCCCTTTGCCCCAGGGTTTTTGTATGACCATAATTAAGGCCAGGTCTGGGACACACCCGTCTGCATCCTTGGGTTGCAGAGCTGTGAGGTGTCTCCATGGGAGCAGCACCTTTTCCTGGGAGATAAACTGAAATTCAGCCCCTTGCTCTTGGTCCCTGCATGGGCTGTGCCATTATTCTGCCCCTCTTGCCCATGTTCTGTGCTGAACCCAACTTATTAATTTGTCTCTCTGTCTTGGCCTTGGATCTCCTTTATTTCCCCTCTGGAGGTCCCTGACCCTTAGGGTGACCGTGATTTTTGCCACTGGACCTGCTCTGCTCTTGCTTTGGATCCTGAACCCTTGTGTTGCAGACAATTTTTCATGAAAATCTTTTTATTAAGATTTTTTCCTGCTGAGAAGCTGAGAAGCTTCAAAAACAAAATGTTTTCAATGGTTATCTGCTGCTGTGGAATGCAACAGGTGCATCTGTGATTAGCCCATCTTAGATGTTTATAATTAATAGCCAATCACAGCTCAGTTAACAGACTTTCTGTCTGAGACACAAACCTTTATTATTCTTTTCTTTTCTATTCTTAGCTTAGGTAGCCTTATAAAATGAAACTTTTTCTTCTATTCTTTTTAGTATAGTTTTAATGTAATATATATCATAAAATAATAAATCAAGCCTTCTGAACATAGAGTCGACATTCTCATCTCTTCCCTCACCTGAAAACCCCTGTGACCACTGTCACACCCTTGGTGATGAGGGTGCTGCCCCAGCTCCCCTTCCTGTCCCCCCTACCCTGGTTTGCCCTCCCTGTAAAAGCAGCTTGGGCTTGCAGCTCCCTGGAAACTCAAAAGTTCTCTCAGGGGTGCATAAACTTACTCACTTTGAATGGTTTTTAAGAAAGCTGAGCCCAGTGTTCACCACCTCTGGTTGTTGTGCTGTGGGTCACAAGAAACCTAAATTTTATTTCTGATTGTCCAGTCAGAGATGAACTTGGTGTGCTCTTTGTTCAATTCAGTGCTTTTTTGTTTTGGCTTTTTCTATTTTTTTTTTTTTGGATAAAACAGAATAAACAGAAAAAAATTATAAACAGAAGAAACATTTTTTGACCCATAGATTTTGAAATAGCTCTGTTGTGATCAGTGAGGATATTGAATAGCTGTTTTACTACTGATGCTACTTTTCCAGGGCCAAAAGAAATCCTTAATTTGATAAGACATGGCTTTTTTTGGTGCTAAGAGATAATAGAGTCAAAGTGAAGAGGGGACTGAAGCTCTACTTGGACCCTTGGGCTCTGATAGAGACTAATTCCAAATAACACACGGAAACAAATCTTTTTCACCATGATCACAAAGATGATGGTCATTAATTGTCTGAAATCCTCTATAAATGGCAACTAGAACTCACAACTTTTAGGAACAGATATGCTGGAGGACAAAGGAGAGATGACATATTTTTGTATCAACCTGGAAATTCACTGTAGAGAGTAAAAGAATGCTGAATATAGGTACTGCTTGCATAAAGCTGAATTGTGTTGGCAGGGAAGACATTGAATTCTGGGTATTGCATTTAGAGAGGATTTAAACATAGCAGAGGATCAGCGGCAAGCCATAAAGTAAGACCTGAAAGTCCAAGGATTTGGAAATGAGAGCAGCATGCCCAAGACCAGGCAGCAGATTGATCTATGCAGCAGGAAATGAGAGCACAGAGAAATACAAAGCAGCAGAACTATGTGGGAGACAAAGTCAAGCTTACTTTTAATTTTATTTTTTTTTTAATTTAAGTTTCTCTCTAAATACTTGGAGTGCTCTCCAGCATTCAGCAAAAGAGCCACCAAGTCATAGCCTGCTTTGGGTGCCATTGCCTTGAATCTGGAGAATCATTGTGGAATTGGGACAGGAATAATCTGGCAGAAAGAAAGCAGAATACAGCCCCCACTCTGACCATGCTGCTTCTGCACCAGCTGAGGGATTTTGTCTTGTTGTTATTTAATTCCAATATTGTCTGCTTTCTCCAGCCCCAGAGATTGTGAAATTCCTGCCATGCCTGCTGGCTGTGGCACTCACCTGCTGCATCCATGGCCATTGCCACCAACACCCAGTGGATACCAGGGTTTGGATTCCATATCCCCAACATGTTCCCCAGCCTTTTTCAGCAGCCCTGCCTTCAGTGACAGGCAGTGTGGGTGTTGTTTTATTGTTTTTCTCTGGTCTTCTTTGCATTTTAGCATCCAAAGCTAGTTAGGATTAGCCTGAAAAATCTGAGTAACTTCAACTGTAACAACACACAGACAACAACTTGTATTAGAAGAGCTTCAGCACAAGTCCCCAAAACTCCCCAACCTTAGAATCACAAAATCAATAGGCTGGAGATCCTCAAATCCAGCCTATCACAAAACACTACCTTGCATTTTGTCAACCATATAATGGCACTGAGTGCCACATCCAGCCTTTCCTTAAACATTTTCAGTGATGATGACTCCACCACCTCCCTGGGCAACCTTTTCCAGTGTCTGATCCCGCTTTCAGTGAGGAAATTCTCCTGATGTTCTCCCCTGGTGCATCTTAAGACCATCTCCCCTTGTCCTGTGGTTGCCTTGGAGGAGAGACCAACCCCAGCTGGCCACATCCTCATTTCAGCGGGGTGTGGAAAGTGGTCAGATCCACCCCAAGCCTCTTTTCCCCAGGACAAAGCCTTTGTAGCTCCCTGCAGGTTCATTCAGTCTGTCAGCATGCTGAGTGCATTTATGTGCGGTTAAGCTGCACCCTGAGCTGCCTCTGGCTTGACACCTTGCTAACAAAACATGCTGGCCCTTGAAAGCTCTGTCAGATGTCAACCTGGGAAAAGCTGTAGATCGATCCAGCCCTGCTGTGGCAGTGCAATACATTGGGGTTTTTTCCCAGTGTGGATGTCCCTGCTGGCAGGGACTGCTGGCAAAACAGAGGCTGCAGCACTGAATGTATAAATTCATACCAACATCTGCACCCCAAAGGTGGCAGGTGGAGGGAAGTTCCTACTGCTCCTGTGTTGCCATAGAGCAATATCCATGTCCATGTCATGTCAATATCCATGCTGGATTTGATTGACAGTCAAGAACACAGGATTTTTAACCAAGATTTACTTGCATTTTGCTCAGTTTCCTTTCAATCACCAAAACAACTTCATTTCAAACTTCCTGTGACATTTCTTGTGATAATCATAAATGGTTTAGGTTGGAAGGGGCCATAAGGATCAGATCACCTAGTTCCAATCCCCCTGCCCTCAACACTGTCTTACTCACTCTTTTTTAGGCTGTATTTGTATTTCTTCTCTGTTCTGCAGCTGGCTGGGGAGGGCTGTGCTGCAAAGCCCATCACCCATCCCACCAACATCTGGGCAAGCCCTGTGTCACCTCCAGCTGGGAATGGTTCAGCAGCACT